>NC_134360.1:195098455-195435268 GCF_048569485.1 Anomaloglossus baeobatrachus | reverse complement strand
TGTCATCCAATCCTCATCCATCTTGCTTTGTTCCTCCAGCCTGTTCCACGCTTGCTGTCACCCAGTTGGATTCTGTGATTATAGCGCCACCTCCTTTGGAAGACGGAATCACGCTCACCTTGGAACATTTGCAGCCTTACTGGAGGGAACTGGAAAGTCTGGTACAGGACAATAAAGTAGTTGCTATAGGGACATCGGATTTGGATAAACCACTCTTGGAACAGCTTTACCTCTGGGCACAGGTGAGGCTTGGCACTCAGTGCCCGTCACTAGGCTTAAGGTTGTGAACAATGGAAGTGTGCAATTTTCACATTAGGCAATCTGACATTCCTGAGTTCTCTGCCAAAACATGTTACGCTTTGTGTGGATAAGATATGTTCTTTACAGTTTTGTTTTATGACTTTGAACATATTAATCTGTTGCCATGATCTTTCCTGGCATCCGAAGCCAAACGTCGGGATGGCTTTCAGCAGCATAAAGCTCTCCAACCATTCAGACCAACTATAATCTGTAAGGTTGGTCTCCCTCATATGTTGTTTGTCCAAATGGTGCCTATTCCATAAAATGTGGTTGTTATCCAAATACCTGTTACACGCTGCAGTCTATAGCAAACACTTTTGAGCACATCGGATACTTTTAATCAGATATTAAATCAAATGTGCATTTACGCACCAATTTTGGCCCGATTTGTTCAGACCTATGTACACAAGGCCTCATTCAGTAATTCGGGCATCAGGATCTCATTGATCTATCCATATTTTTAAAAAGAACTTCTAGCCATTAGTCTGACAATCACATTGGTTTATATATAAAAATATATAGATTGAAATTTATAATAATCTCATTCTCCAACCCATGTTTGATTTGTCACTGATTTAAAATTACCTATAGGTTTAGGAAAAGCATGGACAGCACATGGGAGAAGCCTTAAGGGGGCTTTACACCCAACGACATCGCTAACGAGATGTCGTTGGCGTCACGGAATTCGTGACGCACATCCGGCCTCGTTAGCGACATCGTTGGGTGTGAAATGCAGGAACGACCGTTAACAATCAAAATTACCCACCATATCATTGACCAGTCCTAATCCCGATTTATCATTGCCGGACGCAGGTTGTTCGTTGTTCCTGCGGCAGCACACATCGCTATGTGTGACACCACAGGAACGCGTAACATCACCGTACCTGCGGCTGCCCGCAATGAGGAAGTAAGGAGGAGGGCGGGATGTTCGGCCCGCTCATCTCCGCCCCTATTGGGCGGCCGGTTAGTGACACCGCTGTGACGCCGAACGAACCGCTCCCTTAGAAAGGAGGCGGTTCGCCGGCCACAGCGACGTCGCTAGGCAGGTAAGTACGTGTGACGGGTGTAAGCGATGTTGTGCGCCACGGGCAGCGATTTGCCCGTGACTCACAACCAACGGGGGCGGGTGCTTTCACCAGCGACATCGCTAGCTATGTCGCAGGTGAAAGCCCACTTTCAAACCTAACTGAAAATCATTAATGGTAAATGGTGACACTGATCAAACTGACCTGAGACACTGAACGGTCAGTGTCTTTATATATGAGCGATCATGGAAGGCTGAAATGAGGCCTCAGGCTATGTGCCCACGCCGCGGATTTTGCCGCGGATTTACCGAAAATCTGCAGCAGCGGCACTTCCAAGCCATTTCAATGGCATTTTGGAAATTCTGTGTCCATGCTGCGGATTTTTCCGCTGCGGATTTTGATGCGGAAAAATCTGCAGCATGTCAATAATTTGTTGCGGATTTGGGTATAGAATGGGGGGGGGGGGGGAATCCGCGGGTGCGGATTTGCCGCGAAAGTCACGGATTTTCATGCAGAAAAATCCGCAGGTACATTCTACCGTGGACACATGGCCTCAATCTACCCAGTTATTACCATTTTAGTCAGTAGAGGGCATTTAAACTAAGGCAAAAGTATCAAAAGATGCTGAAATGATCTCTATTTGTGATGGGCAAATGGTAAATATTTGTATCGAATCCTAAAGTTCTATTCCGGTATTGGTCACAAATAACAAATCTAATGCAAGTCACTGGGGAAACAGCATTTTTCTTGATTTCCCCCAAAAAATGCTCGGGTTCCCATTTGACTTGTATTGCATTTATTTGTGACGAATACTGGAATAGTTCTTCGTGATTCGTTACGAATAATCCGACCCCAAATAAATACTATTCTCCAATCACTAATCCTTATACAATGAAGGAACTTCTTATACGATGTACTAGAAACTTTAATTTCATGTGTTTGTACTTTACTTCAGGCTGCACAAATTCCAAATTTTTTTTTTTTTTTTTTTGGGGGGGAAAATTTTAGTGTTAAGTTGTGAATAGTTTCAACATTTTGGTGTAACATTTGTCTTTTGCAGATAAAGCCAAGTAGTAACCAAGTGAACCTGGCATCATGCTGCATCATGCCCCCGGACCTAACGGCCTTTGCAAAGCAGTATGACATTCAGCTACTGACGCACAGCGATTCCAAAGGTGAGTTTTTTTTTTTTTTTTTTTTTTTAGAGGAACATGTACATGTAGGGAAAGAACTGATCCGATTCGTAAACCGTAGGCTGGAATCTGTCACCAGGTTTTTGCTCCCACATCTGAGAGCAGCATATAATGTAGGGGCAGAGACCTCATACCCCCCCACCCCCCTCCCAATTCCAGCGATGTGTCACTTACTGAGCTGTTTGATTTTATCAAAATGACAGCAATGTTTTCTCTGCTGCAGATCTAACAGGCTGGACTCGCCCAAGTGTATGAAAAACTGTCCCGTTCTCATCCAGGAGAGTAGGACAATTCCTCCCGCCTTACACACTTGACTAGTATTGGCAAGTCTTGGATGATTTCGGCAGCAAATCGCAGCATGTTGCAACTTTTCTCATACAGAATCTCGTCCGATTCATACTCGTGAGCGTACCCTTATACAGAGCTCATGAATGCTTGACTACTTGCAGCTCGCAAAGTAGTCCTCTAATCTACTGCTAATTAAACAGTGATGTTATCAGAACTAGACTAAGCAGCCCAGTAAGTGACACATCACTGGAATCAGGATCACTGCCCCTACATTATGCTGCTCTCAGATTAATGGCAAAAACCTGGTGACAGATTCCCTTTAACCATGCCAGAGATTTTACTCCAGTCTTTGAATGGAATAAGACTTGTGACTTGACAAAGAGGTGCACACAACACAATCGCCTCTTATTCAGGAGCGTTTGTTTATGCCCAATCACACCAGCGTTGGTCTTGATGAATCAGCTCTTGCCTATTGCTGTAACCCCCTGATGTATTGGTGTTAGTTCGAGGCACTGACATCCAGAAGACCATTCTCCTATTGATGTGATGTCTCGAGCTTGATTCTTAAGGCACTGGTTAATTTAAAAATTCAAATAATGTGCTATACTTTAGGCTGCTTTCACACATCCGGTTTTTGCAGTGCGGCTCAATCCGGCTCAAAAACCTATGCAACGGATGCGGCGAAAATACCAGATCCGTTGCATAAGTTTTTCCATGCGGCCCGTCTGTTTTTTGACAGATGCAGCTTGATACTGAGCATGTGCAGTGCAAAAAAAAACTCCTCCGGCGGCCGGATGCGGTTTTTGACGCAGGACGCCGCATCCGGCGTCCTTAGGCTTGCATTGTAAATCGCGCTGGATCCGGCATGATGCGTTTTTTGTTTGGTTTTTTTTTTTTCGCCGCACAAAAAAGTGCCAGGCAACGTTCCATCCAGCCACCGCATGGGCTAAATATGCCGCATCCGGCAAAAACCGGACGCAACGCAAGGCCATGTGGCACAATAGGGCGCTAAGGTTACAGTCACACTTTAGCGATGCAGCAGTGATCCCACCAGCAATCTGACCTGGTCAGGATCGCTGCTGCGTCGCTACATGGTCGCTGGTGAGCTGTCAAACAGGCAGATCTCACCAGTGACCAGCCCCCAGCGACGTGCAAACGACGCTGCGCTTGCACGAGCCGGCCTCTGAAAGCTGCGGACACTGGTAACTAAGGTAAACATCGGGTATGGTTACCAGATGTTTACCTTAGTTACCAGCACACACCGCTTAGCTTAGCGTGTGCAGGAAGCAGGAGCCGGCACTGGCAGCATGAGCGCTGCGGAGGCTGGTAACGAAGGGAAATATTGGGTAACCACCTTGGTTACCCGATGTTTACCTTGGTTACAGCTTACCGCAGGCTGTCAGACTCCTACTTTCTGCACATTCAGGATTGTTGCTCTCTCGCTGTCACACACAGCGATGTGTGCTTATCAGTGGGAGAGCAACAATAAAAAAACGAACCAGGGCTGTGTGTAACGAGCAGCGATCTCACAGCAGAGGCCAGATCGCTGCTCAGTGTCACACACAGCGAGATCGCTAATGAGGTCATTGCTGCGTCACAAAAACCGTGACTCGGCAGCAATCTCGCTGTGTGTGTGAAGTACCCCTAATGCAAGTCTATGCGGAAAAATCGCAACCGGCGGCAAAAGTTTTTTTTTTTGGTTTTTTTTTTTTGCAAAGCACCGTATTGTGCCGCTCAGCAAAAAACGGATGTGTGAAAGCAGCCTAAGAAACCCTGAGAATAAAGGTAACACAGAGCTGTTTTTGCAGGGATCTGCAGTTGCCGCCTATAACTTTAAATGCAGTTCCTGCAGTGTCTGTCCGTCCCCCTGATCAGTGTCCCAGACGTCGGACCCACTCCTATGCTATAGTGATGACATATCCAGATAATATTACATTCATGATGGGAATACCTCTAAGTGAGGCAGCTGTCACAAGAACATATTTTGGGTTTGGTCAGTCAGTGACTTCTCTGTAATTCCAAATCTTATTGCATTAAATACTTTCCATTTTGGTTTTTATACAGAAATCTTATCTGAACCAAGTTTTCAAGATGCTCTTAGAGAAGGCGTCCAAGGAGCTACCGTGGAGTGCTGGTCACCCGAGTGGATCCTGCGATATTCTGTCATTGTGAAAACGCGTGGAATTATAAAATCAAAAGGCTACATAATACAAGCGAAGAGGAAAGCTATACATTAACAAGCTGCGGATCCATAACAAACCACTGACATGTTATCACAACCAATGAACGGTATAAAGACCAAATATAGAAGTATATGTATGCACAGGTTCCCAGGCAATACCTGCAGCCAGAACGTTTACAAATTGGAAATTATGGATCACGGAGAAAAGCAAACCTTTCCTCTAAATCTGGCAATTGTACGTGATTGTGCTCGTAGTTAGATCACTAGTTGTCTTTATGTATATGGCACCACTATATCTGCATTACAATGCAGACCCTAATATCTGTGCCCAGCTGATGGTTATGTACATTACATCTAATGGGCGGATTAATGGCTCAAAATATTACACTAGAGCATGATTTATTGTCCTACATTACCACGATTCATACTATCGAAGGTCTCGCACACTATTCAGCTCGGAAACACTGCAATAGTAACTTGCATGATTTCCCCCCCCCCCCCCCATCCCCACTTCTTGCTTTCTGATCTTGATAATACAAAGCGCCTCCTTTTTAGATTTGTACATTATGTAGTATTGCAGCACTGATGACCCAGAAGATCTTGATATACGGTGTCGGCAATATGCTTTGAAGGTTTTATTGTGTCTTATCTTTGTTTTTCACCATGATGACCTTCGTGCTCAGATATGAAAAATACTTCCTTCATTATTTACTTTAGTCAACACGTGTATTACTGTTCAATGTTACGTTTTAGAGGGATGCCTTTGTCAGGGGGTGAACAACTTTCCATTAAGGGCCAAACCAATGGGCTGAAATTAATTCTTCTCAATTTAACTTTTTTTTTTTACTGTTTTATCACTTGTCACTATTGCTCAATATTATGACTAGCTACTACTGCTATTATTGTGATGGGTCCTACTGAAACACAATCTGCTCAAAGCATCAAAGCTACTGCACTAATTTAAAGATCGTACTGCCCCACACACACTATGATGCCACAACACTAAGGGGGACTTTCATGCTCCTCATACAACATGATCTCTTCCACCCCCCCACACCAAAATTGAATGACTTACAGCCACACAGTGATGCACCATCACAGACTGACACCCCTCCCACTGTAGAATTTCTACATAGCTCTCCTCTCAAAACAATATTATGGCCCTCATAGACAACACATAATATTGATCCCATCCCCAACAATGCTATATCCTTCATAGCCAGACACATGTTGACACCCCCACTTTATCCCCCTCAACACAATGTGATGGCTCTCACAGCCAGATATTGTGCCCCCCTTTACACAGTATGCCTTCATATTCTCCCCCCCCCCCCAACAGTTTCTCTCAGTCACACGTAATGTTGATTTCCCCCCCCTTCCAACACCATAGGATGGCCCTCACAGCTAGACACATAATATTGACCCCCACCCCTCTACACAGTATGCCTTAATAGCCCCCAACACTGTAAGATGGCCCTCACAGCTAGACGTAATGTTGAGCCCACCTCCTCTACACAGTATGCATTCATAGCCCCTCCCCAAACACAGTAGGATGGCACTCACAGCCAGACATGTTGGGTTGCACCCCTGCCACCTAAAGACAATGTAATAACCCTCAGTCAGACACGTAATTGTTGACCCGCCCCCTCTACACAATTTAATGCCTTCATATTCCTCCCCACCCACCAGTTTGACCCTTACAGCCAGGCACATAATGTTACACCCCCCTTCTACACAGTATGGTTTCCTGACCCTACCCCCCCCCAACAATTCCAAAATACAGTAGGATGGCCCTCACAGCTAGACATGTAATATTGAACGCCCACCTCACCCTTCTACACAGTATAATGCCTTCATAGCCCCCACAAGAGTTTGACCCTCACAACCAGACACATAATGTTGAGCCCCCCTTACACAGTATGCATTCCTGGCACCCCCCCACCACCCCCTTAGAGTATGCATTCACAGCAGCACCCCCAAATACAGTAGGATGGCCCTCACAGCTAGACATGGTGTTCACCCCGACCTATTCCGCTACACAATGCCTTCCTTCGACACAATATAACCCTCACTGAGACCCATAATGTTGAGGCCCCCCACAACAATTTGATTACACCCCCAACCCCCCCTCCCACAGCAAGTAACTTAATATTGACATCCCCTCTACACAGTATGCATTCAGTGTTCAACCCCCCCCCCCTCCTATACTGCACTGTGATGGAAAAGCTAAATAAAAATAACTAGCCTATTCCACCACACTTAAATCAAGACACTTGGCCAGGGGATCGCAGTGCTTTTTGATTAACCCAACCCCCCCCCCCCTTCAAACTTATGGGCCATGTAATTATCCAGGACCTTTGGTCGTCCCAGTCTGCAGGCCAGAGAAGACGGCCATAAGGCCGGATGTGACCAGTGAGCCTCTGTTTGCCTAGAGACCTGCTTTGTGGAGTTAATCGTACAAATTAGATGACATTCGGTCAACACTCCGATCATCAAATGTGTATTAGTGTCCTGCTGGCTGATGTTGAGGGATGTAAGACTACTTCTGTTGGATTTTTCACATTCCTGCTTGGCTTTGGATAGGAGTTGTAATATAAAGTTTATGGCCAGCTTTAAAAGAGGTTGTCTGTTTAAATTATCTTAATTTTTGTACCTTAGATGGCAGTCAGCCCCTTACATATAGCAGATCCTGTGTGATAATATCTTTTTTTTATGGTGCGTTTTAAAGGCCGGGACTATATAGTGTCTTCTTTGGGAACAAGAGTCAATAGGGTGTAGAGATTTGCCCAAATAGCTCTTACAACAAGCCGATTTCGTACAGCGCTGGTAATTTGGATGTTGGCCGTGTTCTCCTGACAGTATATTTAGGCCTTCAGTGTGTTTTCTGCACCCAAATCCATTTTTATCTAGGGGTTTGAACAAAACCAGTAATATATTTCCTATGCATTTTTCCATATGTAACTGAATAACCTGCTGTATTACTTGCTGGTGTACGTCCTTGGACCGTGAAACCACCGTTGTGCTGATTTTTATAGGACCAACAAGTCAAAGTGACTTTGCCTTACCATCACCTATGTTTTCTTTATGCAAACCATACCATCGTGTGCAAACTCCACCATTGGCTAAGGAAATCTATATTGTCCTGTACTGAAAGTATATTGTGTCCTGGAATATTAGATGTGAACGTACTTAACTTTTTAAACCTTTTATATTAAATGCAGTTTTGGCACAAAATGAAAGAAAATAAGCTGCTATAAGCTCCCAGGCCAGGCCGGCGTGTTGGGGGCTTTGGAGATTTAGGCATATTAGGGGCCCCTGACTGAGATAGTGAGGCTGCTGTGCCGGAAAATACTGTGTATATTTATGGTTGTATCGCCGTGGCCAGTCGTATCCAGTTTGCTTTTCTACTTAGCGATACTAATTTTTTTTTTTTTATATATTTTTTTTTTTTTTTTTTTTTTTTTTTTTATGAAGTTGTCTTCAACTGTTCAATATTTTTAACCAGGTTATAATCTAAGTATATTGCATATTGTGCAGCAGTAAAGATACATGTAATATTAGATTGTTTGAATATACAGTTTTGATGTAAAGTGTTTTTAAGTTTAACTTTTTGAAGCTTGACGTTATTTTATAGCATCGGTTTAATGTTTAATTCTGTGTTTTTAATTTTGTGTTTGCTCATAGCAAAGACTACAACTTTGTGCCCTGGGGCCATAGTCTGCCTGGTTTTAGTAGAACCAGCTGCATTGTGCATTGTCACTCGCTAAATATTGCCCTTCATGACACAATAGGCTGCTTTCACACTACCGTTTTTGTGGTGTTTTTTTTTTTTTTTTTTTTTTTTTTTTTTCTCTGTAAAAGTGGATCCTATTTTTACAAAGAAACTAATGTTATTTTGCAGGATCCTGCCACTTTAAGTTTATGGGCGGGCATTGAAGTCATGTGATCGGGAGTGAGGGGAACTGAACGTGATAGACTGGGAGCCAGAATCTGACAGCTGCAGACGCTGGTAACCAAGGTAAACATCGGGTAACTAAGCGAAGCGCTTTGCTTGGTTACCCGATATTTACCTTGGTTACGAGCGTCCGCCGCTCTCAGGCGGGGGAGAGACTGATCATGCCAGGCTGGTTTCTGGGCATGCTCAGAGAATGCAGGATCCTGCAATCAGCATGCCAGTGTTCACATGCGTTTGCGTGCAGTAAGGTCAGGATCCAGTGAAAAACAATATTTGGACGAAGCTTAAACGCTAAAAGTAGCGGTTTTGAAGAAAGTTAAAACAAAAAAAACATGTCGCTGGATCCTCACTAGAACGCACGCAAACGCATGTTGACGCTAGTCCATTGCAAATGCATTGAAATGAAAACGCATTTGCACTGGATCCGTTTTTGCATTAAAAAAAGTTCATGACGCATGTTAAAGAAAAAAAAAATAGTGTGAAAGCAGCCATAGAAGCAAGTGCTGGAAACTCTTAGCCAATGGGTCCCAATACTTTTCAGGATTAATCACCTAGAGCTGAGCGAGTACCTAACTATTAGTGCTCGCTATACTAAACATGTACTGTCTAATACTAATCCGAATAGCATGTGCAATGCAAGACAATGGGGGGGAAACACTTGCAATGTAACGAGTAACCTGAATTCCGCATTATTAGCTACTCACATGAATAGTACAGAACTCGGGTTACTTTGCGAGTTTTTCCCCATTGACTTGCATTGCACATGCTATTCGGAATGAATGCGTGAGTATTAGTACTCGTTTTGAGTATAGCGAGTACGAATAGTTAAGTACTCGCTCAACTCTATTAATCCCTCTCACATTCAGTAGAACTGTATCAGACTTGTGTTTTTATATGCCTGAAATGACCACCACTTCCGCTATGTTCTGCCAGGTCTCGGCGGCGTAGGCTGTAGCCTGCATCATGTAGGATACTCTCTTGCCAGGAGCGTTTTCTGGGGCGTTTTTGTTTTTTTTTGCAGTTGAAATGTATCGCTTATGTTTGTAAACAGAACTTCAGAAATCCTTACCATTTCCACTATGATCTGATGTGAAAATGTTTTTGCCTGGCTTATATGTAACCTTGCAAGAGTTGATGTATTAAAAGATGGGGGGGGAAACTTTTTTTTTTTTTTTTGTATACGCAAGCAAATATTTTAGAATTTCACCACGGAGATGTTTGGCCGCACGGCAAACTCAGTGCATTAAGAGAAGGGTGTGATAGATAAGAGGAGATATTTTGACGCTTCCATCAATAAGACTAAAAATTTTGAACATAAGACTTCAACCAACTCCCCCACCCCCACCCCCCCTGAAAAGAGGTTCATTAAACAGGAGTAACTTGTTGTGTCCACTATTAACTGGTGATCCATTACCAATCAAACCTTCTGAAAATACGAATGTTTGCATATAAATGCAGTAATCCAATGAACTGTATTGCCACTTGTATACATACCCCTCCATAATCCATTGCTTTGTAGTATATCTTATAATGTGAGATTCCAGCCTAAGGCCGGAGTCACATTTGCGAGTGACTCTCACGAGTCTCATGGCTGCACACTCGTGACAGGAGCGGGTCAGCTGCATGTATTTCTATGCAGCTGAGACTCTATAGTGTTCAGAGTGTGCAGCCATGCCAAGTGTGACTCCGGCCTTAACCGCTCAATAGAGACCTTGGTGAGACAGGCACTGTGCATTGACTTTCATGCATAGAGCAGCAAATGCATATGTCTTGCATTCCCTGATGAAAATTGACAATTTTAATAGGTTTTCATCTTTTTTTTTACATTTTTTTTTGATGCTATGTTCATAATTTTGGTTTTTTTTTATTTGGTAGCATTACTGCACTATTTTATTTGTTTCTCCGTTACTTGAAATAAACTGATGCTCAAAAATACTCTTTTGTTCAGTGTCATTTGTGTATCCTTTTATGTATGACTAAACTGTATGCTCCACTATAACTGTGTGTTTAATTTTATATTTATATTTTGGGAAAGTATAAAAATAAAACTGAGATGCAACACTATCCAAAGTGACTCGCACACAATCTAGATGAATAGTAACACAGTAATGAATGAGCTTTTATATACATAGTATAAAGTGCACAGCCAATAGCATGAAAGGCAATGCTTAAGGATAACTACAAACCTGGAAGTGCGGCACAAGCCTGATGTATGTTTCGCCTACAGCTTACTCATGGGAATTGACACCAGTTGAATCTTGCGTTGGGGTATGTTCCCACAACCATTGTTTGTGTTTGACAGTGCAGGATTTCTGCACAAATTGCGTTTATTGCTTAAATTTCTGTGGGGGAGGGGGGGTGTCAGAGTTGGTTGAAATACAACCAGCAGAGCAAAAGGGAATCTGTCCAAAGCAAGAGTTTCAACTGTTAAAGTAAAACTAGTTTAATATCTAGATTACAGTGGTGTAAAATCATGCATTATTATAACCTGCACATGTCATAAACACTGCCCACATCCCAATACACAAATATATTGCTAAAATTTGTATCTATATTTGAGATCTGCAGGATCTTCTAATTTCCCAACCCTACCTACATATACACTTTGAGCCTTTTAGTGTCTTACATGTGGCACTAAAGGGTGGTTTTTTTGTTTTTTTTTTTTTTGTTTAACCAAATAGAACACATTTTTCATGCACTTTGTATTTTCATGGCAGTTACAATAATGTCAATGACCTTCCCCCTATCATCCCACAAAGAAAACACTGATTGCGAAACTAGCCTGGTGTGTAAATTAGAAATGGGTGGTTTTACACAATCAGCCTGGAACACCCCGAAAAAAATTTAATTTGAATCCGTCATAAAGATAAATGCATATGATGTAGATTTATTTTAACTATTGGTTTCACCCAGGAAAATCCATATTGTAGTACACTAACCACTAAGTTAATTGGGGAAAATGTACAAATTTTGTAATTTTTTTTTTTTTCTGCTCATATCCTGAACAAAAAATGAAATTTAACACTTGGTTTTACTTCCATTTTTCATGAGCTGAACTCAAAGATTTATATTCCCCCTCAACCCGTGTCACCAGTGTGATGCTAGCCTTGGTGAATGCTTCTCCTTTGCAGAGATAATCCATCCACCTCACAGATGTGGCATATAATCATGCTGTCTAAGCAGTATCTTATAACACAGGTGTGCCTTAGGCTGGCCACAGTAAGGCTCTGTGCGCACTGGGAAATGAAATTTCCTTGCGTAAATTCCGCATGCTCTCAAAGATTACCGCACCCGCGGTAAAAAAACGCGGGAAACCGCACCCGAAAACCGCATGCGGTTTGCCGTGGTTTTACCGCGGTATTGTTCGCGGTATTGTTCGCGGTATTGTTCGCGGTATTGCCGCGGTTTTGCCGCGTGCGGGTTGGGATGTGCTTTATTGCATGCAATGCAATAAAGCACATTGAAGTAAAAAAAAAAAAAAAAAATACATTTAATGATAGTAGATAGACAGAAGAATAGATAGAGAGATCGCTGCATTTCCCATGGTCGGCAGTGAGTTCACATTACCGGCCGTGGGAAATGACCGGTAATTACCTCTGCTGTCTGCTGCATTCAGCCTGTGTCTGTGACAGTCGCGGCTGGATGTAAGCAGCGCAGGACGCAGGAGCCGGAGCTGTGTGGATTATGCCGGAGCTTTGTTTGGGGGGGTTAATAAAATGGTGAACGAGGCTTGTTGGTTTTATTTAAAATAAAGGATTTTTCGGTGTCTGTGTTTTTTTTCACTTTACTTACGGGTTGATCATGTCAGCTGTCACATAGACGCTGCCATGATCAAGCCTGGGGTTAATGGCGGTGGTCCCCCACCAACATTAACCCCTTGTATTACCTTGCCACCACTGCTACACGGTGGCAAGAAGAGCCGAGGACACTCCGGTAGTGCCGCATATTGCATGCGACAGTGCCGGGGCAGCTGCGGCTGATATTCTCGGCTGCCGGAGGGGGAGTGAGGCGGGGGACATTAACCCTGCCCCTCTCCCTCCCCAGCCTGAGAATACCGGACCGCCGCTGTGTGCTTACCTCGGCTGGAAGGTAAAAATACAGCGGAGCCCACGTTTTTTTTCCCCCTATATTTCCGGTTTCTTTCTATGTGTCTGTGATGTGTGTGTTTACTCTATGCTCCGCTTCCTCTTCCTGTAATGACATCACTTCCCTGCAAAACCGCAGACAAGCGATGCACATTACCGGAGGTAAACCGCGAAATACCGCAGGAAAACGCAGTGAAATGCACAGAATTTGCTGCCTGCGTTATTCCCTGCGGGATTTCATGATTAACATTGAGTCAATGGAGTGAAATCCCGCAGCGATGTGCGGAAAAGAAGTGACATGCACTTGTTTTTGCTGCGGGATTCCCGCAGCAAAACATGCAGCTGTCAAATTCCGCCTAGTGCGCACAGGATTTTTTTTCTCCATAGGATTTGCTGGTGATTCACTGCAGAGATGTTATGAACATTTTCTGCAGCGAAACATGCAGCAAATCCGCAGCAAAATCCGGTAAGTGCGCACATAGCCTAAGGCTGTGTGAGTGCACGGGCTTTTATGCTGCGTTTTGCACCGCAGAATAAAAGCATGCGTCCTGCGTCTCCAGCACAGTCTATGTATATGCAAATTCCATCCACATGTTGCGTTTTAGAATGCAGTGTTTCGGCTGCTGAAATATTTTACCAAAACGCTGCGTTCTAATAAGCAACATGTCACTTATTTTGTGCGTTCCGGATGCTTTTTCCCTCTGTCTATGGCAGAGCAAGCATCCACAACGCATGAATTCTGCATGCACAATGATTTCATAATGCAGCTTTTCAGGTGCGCTTTGAAATGCACATGCAGTGGCTTAAAAGCTGCGAAATAGAACGCAGAGATGTGCGCACAGACCCTATAAGGCCACTCTAAAATGTGCAGTTTAATCACAGCACAATGACAGATGTCACAAGCTTTGAGGGAGTGTGTATTTGGCATGCTGACTGCAGGAATGTCCACCAGAGCTGTTGCTCATTAATTGAATGTCCATTTTTCTACCATAAGCCATCTCCAAAGCAGTTTTCAGAGAAATTGGCAATAAATCCACCCGGACTCACAACTGCAGTCCACGTCTAACCACACCAGCATCTTCCCCAAGATCATGTGAGACCGGCCACCCGGACAGCTGCAACAATCTGTGCAGAACCAAAGAATATGTGCACAAACGTCAGAAACCGTATCAAGGAAGCTCATCTGCTGCTCATTGTCCTCAGCAGGGTCTCCACCTGACTGGAGTTTGTCATTGTAACTGACTTGGGTGGGCAAATGTTCACATTCAATGGTATCTGGCACACTGGAGAAATGTTCTCACAGATGACTGTTTTTCACTGTACAGGTTAGGTGGCAGACTGGCAAATGGTGGTCATACTAGACACTGTTTTGGGTTTCTAAGCATCTCTTCCCCCCCCCCCCCCCCCCCATCCCGGACTGACCATTTTTAGTGCGGTTTCTTCTTGTGGCCAGTTTAAGGCACACCTGTGCAATAATTGTGCTGTCTAATCAACATCTTGATAATCCCTCCACCTCACAGGTGTGGCATATCTCAGCAAAGGAACAGTGCCCATTTAGGCCTCCATTCGCACATGCGATGTCATCCATTTTCACACGTTTGAAACATGGACACACGTAAACTGGTTTATTCACGTCTGTTTTCACACGGACTGTGTCCATGGTTCACGTGGTGACATGTCTGTCTTCTGCTGGCAACACGGATGTCACACAGACCACACACTGATGTGATCTGTGTGACACATACCAGAACACCACTTGAAAAATAAATAAAAATTATACATGCCTGTCTCTGGTGCTGCTGTTGCTTCTGGGTCTAGCTCATTTATACTCCTGCATATTGACTTCTTCAGGGTCTGCGTTCACTGCCACCAATACGCATGAGTATAATGAGCGGGACCTGGACGAAAGAGCCGTGCTGGAGTCAGGTAAGTATACAAGTCCATGCTGTTCGTGTGCTATCCAGATGTCACACGGACAGCACACGTAGAACACTGACACGGATGGCCTTATGTACCTGCCCCACAGACTGCCACACGTGCATTTAATGCATGGATGTGTGGAAAAAAAGCCTTAGGCTAAGTTCACACGTCCTGTAATCATCCGTTAGAACAGAGATGCGTTGGCAAAATTATCCTGCCGGATGTTTTGTATGTATGTATATATATATGTGTGTGTGTGTGTGTATATATATATATATATATATATATATATATATATATATATATATATATATATATATATTTTGTTTTTTTTTACATTGTTGACTTAACGGATTTGTTACAAATGCAAGAAAATTGCTAAATAGCAAGCCGTTAACAGATCCATTCTCCATAGACTCCAATATTCGAAAACAAAAACAAAATGGATCCAGCAGAAATCAATTAACAATGGGCCAAAAAGTTGTTTCCAGAACTTTATTCCAAATGGATTTCTGAAGGCTTTGTTCTAATGAATAGGACATGTGAACTCTGAACTCTGCCTTAGGGCTGTTTCACATGTCACGGATGTGTAAATAATAATCCTGGACAATTCTTTATTTACTCCCACTTATATGCTGAAAATTACAATGAATTTGTCATACACCAAAAGTTGGGGCAATAGAGATGAATGAATTGATGACGCTACTTTCACACACCCGGTTTGTGCCTGATGCAACGGATCCGTCTCAGATTGTGGTAAAACTGATGCGACGGATCTGGTAAAAAAAAAAAAAAAACTGATACGTTTAAGCAAACTGATCCGTTGAAGTCACCACTGACAGCGCAATTCACTTAAGTTTCTGCGTGGAACTCTGGGAGCGGTGGTGTTCCACGGCTGCTCCTGTCAGCTTCATGTAGCCGAGCTGAAAGCGTCGTGGGACCTCGTGTGGATTACGTCAGACCTGGAGGGGTATTTGGTGATTAATAAAGTAGTGGAAGAGGGTGGTTTTTTGGTCTTTTATTTCAAATAAAGGATTTTTCGGTGTTTGTGTTTATTTACTTTTACTAGATTAATTATGGGGGGTGTCTCATAGACGCCTGCCATGATTAACCTAGGACTTAGTGGCAGTTATGGGCTGCCATTAACTCTTTATTACCCCAATTGCCACCGCACCAGGGTAATTCAGGATGAGCTGGGGTAGAGTCCCTGGACCGTCGCGTGTAATGGATGCAGCAATTCCGGGCGCCTGCTGGCTGATATTATTAGGCTGGGGGGGCTCTCCATAACGTGGGGCTCCCCATCCTGAGAATACCAGCCTTCAGCCGTGTGGCTTTACCTTGGCTGGTATCAAAATTGGGGGGCACCGCACGCTGGTTTTTTTTTTAAATTATTTCTTTTACTGCAAGATATAGACCCACCGACCGATGGCTGTGATTGGTCGCAGTGAGACAGCTGTCACTCAGCGTGGGGGCTCGTCTGACTGCCGGGGGAAGCAGTGAATACGAGATGGAATAATAAGCGGCCGGCATTTTCAAAGCAGGAGAAGCTGCAGGAACTTGTGACAGCTGTGCCGCGCCAGTGATTGGTGAGTATGAGAGAGGGAAACCGACAGATTTTCTAACCAGAAAGGAATTTACACATCTGAGCATGCTCAGTTAAAGAACCTGGATCCGTCGGTGGAATGCGTTTTTTGCCGCATTACGACGGATTTGGCGCCCATAGGCTTTTATTTTACAACACGCTGCACGGCACCGGGTGCGGTGTGGTTTTTTTGCCGGTGACAAAAAAAACAAACATTCCCTTGTGCGTCCTTTCTGGCAGCTGGACACAGAAATTTTGCCGGCTGCGGCGCACGTTGGATGTAACGCAAGGGCATCAGGCACAATCTAGCGCTAATACAATTCAACGGGGATAAAAACGCATATGGCGCCGGATCAGTTTTATCCGGTATTCGCTGGATTGTGCCTGATGGCAAAAACCGGATGTGTGAAATCAGCCTTACCAGGACCCTGGGCAAAGGCTGACGCACAGCATGTGATCCTTCCTAAATTCCAGAATATCAGGCAGCTCTTCTGATTTATAGGCGGACATCACTGTAGTATTAATTCTATGTGCGGACATAGCGCCATCCTATTCCACAGCGCTGTACAGGCATCATTTCCTATCACTATGTGTATAGTGCATGGCTGACCGTGCACATGGCCTGCTGATAAGAGGCGTCTTGGAGTCCGGCGGGTAGGAGGCATGTCGCAGCCCACCAGGGTCATTCCATTCACTTATCTTTACTTGGCGGAGGTGGTGAACAAACAACAAATGTTGAAAAAAAAGATTTCAACATTGATTTCTAGCACAGACTGATGAATCTGGATTTTATTTTTTTACATAGTTGGGAGATCTGGAGATGAGACTAGTTAGCCGGCTTTTCCCAGGGTCACTGCAGCGGATCGACTGGTCTTGCTCCGCCAATTGCCTGCACCACTGCCTGATGGCTTCCTTTTAAATAATGCTCCAGCTTTGATAAAAATAATTTCATGAAGTAACGAGTCACTTACACGTTTTTTGTTTTTTTTTTCTTAGAAGAGGGGAGGGTGGGTTGATCTGTTAAAAAAAAAACAAAAAAACACAAATTTACTTTTTTTTGTGTGTGTGGGGGGGGGTGTTTATAATAAATAAATAAATAAATAAATATATATATATATATATATATATAATATATATTATATATTATATTTACTGCAAGAGGGATTAGGCTGCCGCCACACATCCGTTTTTTTGTTTTTGCTGTCAGGCACACTCCGGCGAAATGTGGATAAAACAGATCCGGCTCCGTTTTATCCTCATTTTCCCCATTGACTTGTATTAGCGCCGTTTCCCCATTGACTGGTATTAGCGCCAGATGGCCTTACGTTACATGCGGCGTCCGCCGGATCCGGCTAAATTTCTTCGTCCGGCTGCCGGAAAGGACACAGCATGCAACGTTTTTTTGTCTCCGGCAAAAAAACCGACCACGCCGGATCCAGCATGTTGTATAATGGAAGCTTATGGGCGTCGGATCCGTCGTCATCCGACATATAACGGAATCCAACAATGGATCTGGCTTTTTTAACTGAGCATGCTCAGTATCACAACGGATCCGTCAAAAAACGGAACGCATGGAAAAACCTGATGCGACGGATCTGTTTTTTTCGCCGGATCCGTCTCATCAGTTTTTTTTTGCCGGATCGTGCTTGACAGCGAAAAACGGATGTGTGAAACTAGCCTTAACGTTGTGGATTTTTAGATCTGACAGTATTTTTCCTTTTTGTACATGAAAATATACAGCAGAGGTAAGAAGAAAAAACCCAATTTTTCATGGTGAAAACGTAACATAAAAAACTGCAAAAGTATCAAAAGAGCAAAAAGAAGAAAAAAACAACAAAACTTAGATTTTGTGCAATGTATTAACCATTGTGCAACGTTTTTATTAAGTATGATGGAAAACCAAAAAAAAAAGACGAAGAAGACAGAAATGGGACAAGAAAAAAAAAAGCAAAAGACGCATATGAATCAGGGACTCGATTTTAATAATTAACCCCTTAACGACCCATGAGGGTCATGTGATGACGCTTGTAGCTAACATGACTCACTTCCTCTCAATGCCGGAATACAGCCGGCATTGACAGTGAAGCACCAAATCTGCAGTTCTCAGCTCTGTAGCTGTGATCTGCAGATAGTGCAGAGCGATTGGATTGCTGATTGCTATAGCCCCCTAGGGGCACTAGTAAAATAAGTTAAAAAAAAAAAAAAAAAGTTTTAAAAAATTAAAAAATAAAAAAAACCTAAAAGTTAAAATCACCCCCCTTTCCCCCCATTGAAAATTAAAGGGTTAAAAAAATAAAAAATACACATATTTGGTATCGCTGCATTCAGAAATGCCCAATCTATCAAAATATAAAATCAATTACTCTGATCAGTAAATGGCGTAGCAGCAAAAAAATTCCAAACGCCAAAATTACGTTTTTTTAGTCGCCGCAAATTTTGCACAAAATGCAATAACAGGCGATCAAAACGTAGCATCTGCACAAAAATGGTACAGTTAAAAACGTCAGGTCGAGACGCAAAAAATGAGCAGTCACTGAGCCTCAGATCCCAAAAAGTGAGAACGCTACAGATTTTGGAAAATGGCGCAAAACGTGCGCCACTTTTTTTGGACAAGCTTGTGAAATTTTTTTTTAACCCCTTAGACACATGTAAACCTATGCATGTTTGGTGTCTCTACAAACTCGCACCAACCTGAGGCATCACATAGATATATCAGTTTTACCATATAGTGAACACAGTGAATAAAATATCCCAAAAACTATTGTACGATCACACTTTTTTTTTGCAATGTTTCCGTACTTGGAATTTTTTTGCCGTTTTCCAGTACACTATATGGTAAAACTTATGGTTTCATTTAAAAGTACAACTCGTCCCGCAAAAAACAAGCCCTCATATGGCAAGATTGACGGAAAAATAAAAAAAGTTACGGCTCTCGGAAGAAGGGGAGCAAAAAACAAACGCAAAAACGGAAAGTGCCGTGAAGTGGGCTGAATGGGTTAAAAAAAAAAAAAAAGCGCCCAAGCGCATGTTTATGTCATTATTTGGAGGACAATGGTGACAATTCTCAGCCTCCGCTGCTTTTCCGGTGAAAATTAGGACTATAAATAATTGATTTGTGGTGTCCGGTGTGACATCTGGTGGAGGACACCGTCATTCTAGCCATTTTCTGAGCTTTTAGTCCTTTCTAATCTGTTACTTCCCAAATCACAAGATAAAGAACATATAAATCTGCTTTCTTAATCACAGCAAGATAAAAAAAAAAATAAAAAACGCTTTAAAAAAAAAACAAAAAAAAACCCTGCGACTCCGCCGGGACTCGAACCCGGAACCTTTGAATCTCTTCCTCCACTAGAAGTCCAATGCGCTATCCATTGCGCCACGGAGCCACCTGTTGGATTCGGGGGACATAACGTATACCAGTACAGCCATCCGCTGACTGTCAGTGCCGGTGTATCACGCAGTCCCGTCTAGGAACGCACAGCCCGCCCGCCTCGGAACGCTGCTCTTGCTTCCCTCCCACAGACAGTAACGAAGGCGGAGAGCACGACGGGAAATTTACCCCCAGGAATGCGACGCCGACCGGATTTCGCAATAGAAATATAAGCAGCGCATGCGCGCTGAGATGTCTTATAAACACGCATGCGCATTATTATATGAACAATAGAGCAACACACTCTTCATAGTTATTTGATTTTTTCTTTTCTTTTCAAGGTATGTATATAAAAAGTCTTCGGAAAAATGTCTCCTTTTCATGTAAGCTGTTTTCTATAGAAGAGATACCAACGCGATGTTACCAACTGCAGCCGCAAGAGGGCGAGTTGCATATTTGGGTCGTCCTACCGGAAAGGCGACGTCATGTTTACTGGAGGTACATCATCACCGCTTTTGACTGTCCAATGCGGTTTTAGTTAAAGGAATGTCGCTAGACACCAACTACAATAGAGTTGATATAATGGGTGCGTTTATACTACCACCTAATATATTCACCCTCCCTTACCCACAAAGTGGTAGGGTCTAAATGGCAGCAACACCAAGCAACCAATCACAGCAAAGATTTCATATTGTAACGCAGCTTAAGACATAAAAGCTGCTCTGTGATTGGTTGCTATGGAAAACAAGGTCAATATTGAGACATCTGCCCTGCAGTCTATGGTGGTGGGCAGCTGACATTGCAACTGTGACTTTTTTGCTCAAATTCTGACTATTCATTGTTAATAATGACTAAACTAAAATCTATCAATGTTTTATGCCATTAATTGCGCCATTTTTCACTACATGCACCAACACGTAAAAAAGGGGGTGTGGTTAACCTTTTGTCGTGAAGTCCGGCATTATTATGTTTAGATTTTTACATAAAAGTCTCAAAAAAGGTGCATAAGGCTGCTTTCACACATCCGGTTTATGCTGAGCGGCACAAAATCCGGCTCAAAAACCTATGCAACGGATGCGGCGGAAAAAAATGATCCGTTGCATAAGTTTTTCCATGCGGCCCATCTGTTTTTTGACGGATGCGGCGTGATTCTGAGCATGCGCAGTACAAAAAACCGCATCCAGCGTCCATAGGCTTGCATTGTGAATGACGCCGCATCGTGCCGGATCCGGCGCGATGCGTTTTTTTCGCCGCACAAAAAACGTGCAAGGCAACGTTCCATCCGGCTGCCGCATGGGCTTAATATGCCGCATCCGGCAAAAACCGGACGCAACGCAAGGCCATTCAGCACAATACAGCGCTAATGCAAGTCTATGCGGGAAAAAACGCAACCGGTGGCAAAAAAAACGGTTGCGTTTTTTCTGCAGAGCGGCGTATTGTGCCGCACAGCAAAAACCGGATGTGTGAAAGCACCTGAATCGTAGGTGTCTATCTTGGGAAGTGCACTACTAGGGTGGGACTGGCCCACTGGATAACCAAAGAATCCCTTGGAGGACTGCTCACCTGTGGTGTAGCTCCTCCACATTAATGATTGCCCTGTAATCCAATCACAGCAGAACTACTGTGTGTAAAAAGTTGTGCTGGTGTAATAAGGTGTAACAGTTCATAAATGTGGAGCACTAAGGACGGCACTAAAGATTTGGCACAAATTGAGCCATTTATGATGAAGATGGGACAATATATTTTGCCGTTTGCGGTAATTCATAGCAGAGATCAGATGTCACATGGTATGGGATTGTGGAAATCTCTTTTATACCCTTGCCAGGTAAAAACTCCCTACTGCTTGTGGCCTAGAAACTCCCTACCTTGAAGGTCTGGCAAAAATTTTTAACCTCTTGAGAAAAAGTGTATTTAATATATTTGAAGAATATTTCAAGGCAACCCTAACCAAATAGTGTCCCCCTAGGTGATCTGTTGGTTGCACCACGTCCCGCTCCTAGCACCGCTGCAAACAGATGATTTCGCTGTTGGACTTCATTCACTTCCCACAAAGGAGAAATGTCGGGTCACTTACAGGTTGGATAATAGAGGAGAATCGTCCTTGGGATACCCATACAACATTCATATGCACTGTTAGGCTATGTGTCCACGCTGCGGAAAATGCGCGGATTTTGCCGCGGATTTCTCGCGGAAAAGCCACGGATTTTCCAAAAATCTGCAGCAGCGGCACTTCCGAGCCATTTCTATGGCATTTTGGAAATGCAGTGCCCATGCTGCGGATTTTTCCTATCTAGGATGGTGAGGGACCCCAGAGACCAGCTGTAGGTTTGGTCAGGGGTCATCATCTTCCCTTTCCCTAGACAAAGGCAATAAAATATATATATTTTTGAATATTGTATTAGAGTATGGCAGAAAAAAATAATTTCATGGGAATTTATAGATCTCCATTATGACTATCAATTCACAAGCGTGACCCCGACTCCCAAAGAAAATTAATGACATAGCCACGTGTAAAATAACTACACAAAGCATTGCAATTAGGTGTCAAACGTTCTCAGGTTTATTTAAATTTAAACATGACACCAAAAATGGCACCCCCCCCCCCGTCTCACGGAGAGTCACCCCCCCCACTCAGGAGAGGAAAACCCCCCTGTGGAGGAAACCTCTAGAGAACCATGGCTGGAGGATCGCCCTTCCCTTGGGTTTAGAGAGTTAGTGCCGATATATAACAGATCTAAAAGCAATTGTACAATTTGTACATTTTACCAGATTTACAGAGAACGAAATAATAAATCTAGACTATAAATGTGATAAACCGGATGTGGCGAGATCTGGCTGCGATATCCGTCACCACAGTGATTGATGGAATTAATATGATTGATCCAACTGCCCTGATTGATGATCCATTTCTCCTTACAGATCCAGGTTCACCTCTCAAGAAGTTGGACACTTTATTAAGCCCCCTTCACAAATCTGTGTCTCCGGTACGTGTGACGTCTGTTTTCACATGTACCGGAGACACGGACACACATAGACCCAATAAAATCATTGGGTTTGGACACACGTGCGTGTTTTCCCATGGTCCG
Organism: Anomaloglossus baeobatrachus; assembly: GCF_048569485.1. Lineage (NCBI taxonomy): Eukaryota > Metazoa > Chordata > Amphibia > Anura > Aromobatidae > Anomaloglossus > Anomaloglossus baeobatrachus. The sequence continues at coordinate 195,412,282 of NC_134360.1, read as the reverse complement.
TGTGCTCCACAAGTAGACATGCCCGTTTTTCTCCGGCAGCACAAGTGTCACACAGAGCGCACACTGATGTGATACGTGTGACATCAGTCTGACATGTACTGGAAAAAACATGTATCTGTGAAATAAAATGATTCTATATACTCACCTGTCCCCAGCCCTGTTGTCTCAGCGCTGCTGTCACTTGCTTCCAACCCCTGCTCATTATGCTCATTGCATATTCTCTGCACATCGGACTGGAAGCAGCAGCAGCGCTGGAGGCATCAGCACCATGGACAGGTAAGTATAGAAGCTCATGCCTTCCGTGTGCTATGCGGATGTCACATGGACAGCACACTGACAGCACTCACTGACACACGTGCACACATACGCACCTACACCACGGACCATGCAAAACGTGTATGTTTTGCATGGATATGTGAAAGAGGCCTTACAGGGGTTTTTCGTTATGGATATCCCCTAATAAATACCCCTCCCTCTTCCATCTCCCCCCCACGGCACCCAATAATGTCATAGGTCCGTTCATGAGCCCCCAATGGAGAGCTGCTCCTTGTAGAGGGTAACAGAAGGGGACCCTGTGCTGGGGACCCCCCTCTCTTACCTTCATATACCCTGGGGCCATCTAAAACAGACAACCCCTTTCCCTCCTAGAACCTCCAAATTACCCCAAGGTCGGCACATTACGTGGGGTGGTCAAGCTCAACGTCCTCAGGCGCATCAGTAATGGCACTGATCATGGCAGCGCAGCCTTCTTTTATGGAATCTTCTTTATGACATACATTTATGATCTCAAAACAGTTGTCATGGTTACTACAGGGGCCAATTACTGATGTAGGGCCCAGGTATTAACCCTTTCACAGCTGGCAATTCACTCACTATAGAGGAAATGAAACTGCACTTATTATCAAGCAGGAGTCTTACTAATGACATCGTAGCTTTATGGGAGAAGGGACACACTGAGTTTTTTTCATCACCTTTCATAAACTACAGTAAAGAGACTCTCATGCAAGCATGGCTGCCTCTCCTTTATTGAACGGAAGGGAAGGAGACCCCCTTTCTCTAATAAGTGGGAGAAGTTGACTTGGAACTGCCACCTATCTTTCATTGATCTCATTTAGGCCCGTTTCACACGTCAGAGAAAAACACTGACGTTCTTCACTGACGTGTAAAACACGCACATGTCCCTCCGTGTGCCGTGAATCACGGCACACGGGGGTTGTCTAAGTGCAATCCGGGCTCCGTTCTCCGTGGCCCGTGATTGCACTTAGAGATTAACTCACCTGTGCGCGCTCCCGCTCTCCATGGTGCTGATCGCTCCCGCGGTGCAGCATCCGGCCGGCGCTGACCCCCGCAGCAGCTGCTTCCGGGTTGGCTGTGTCATGCATCATGAATATGCGCGACAGTAATGAGCCGGCTCAGAAGCAGCAGGGAGAACAGGCTGCACAGAGCGTCGCTGGAGCCGGGTGAGTGAAAATGCTTTTTATTTTAGAAGCACCTTTTTTTCTGGCACGTGTTTCACGGACCACACCACTGGGTGGTCTGTGGAACATCAGTGATGCCAGAAAAAAATGGACATGTCTCCATGCGGCAATCACGCACACGCGGGTACGCTGCACGGAGACACGTGCAGTGACAAATCACTGACGTGTGAGCAGACCCATTCCTTATAATGGGTCTGCGTATGTCAGTGATTCTGGTACGTTTTAAAAAAAGCACAAACGTACCAGAATCACTGACGTGTGAAAGGGGCCTAATACATATAAATACATGTGTGTTCAATAAAAGGGACTGGCACATGACTAATTCCTTCCAAAGATAATACTAAGGACCAGGGGGCATTCACTGCGAAAAGCGAGTCCGGCAGCTAAATATTAAAGGGTTCTTTACAGTTAGAGCAGTCAGACTGTGGAATGCCGACCACAAGAGGTAGTAATGGCAGACACTATAACAGCTTTTAAAAAGGGCTGGATGATTTCCTCAGTACACAACATTGTTGGTTATAAATGATTTAATGACAAAATATATAATTGGTGGAGGAAGGTTGAACTAGATGGACCTAGGTCTTTTTTTTAATCTATGTAACCATATGTAAGTATATAGTACTACCCCTTTAAAGGACCACTCCAGCGTTTTCCTTATTGCACCTCTTCCGACAAGCCTGCAACCTACAATGAGCTTCAGTCCACTACACCACTGCACAACCAGCTCTGCCCCCATCTACCCTATCCTCACCCATCCCCTGTAGACTGTAAGCTCTTGTGGGCAGGTCCTCTCTCCTCTTGTATCTGTTTGTTTTGTATTGTTCATTGTTTCTTTTTGTTATAAACAACAGAGCAAAAAATAGTATTTGGCCTAAAAATATTTTTAAAAATGACAATTAAAATCAAATAAATCTACAAAGGTCACCATATGAAGGGACTGTAACACACAGAAAAAATTTGAGCAAGTATAATAAATTACATACGAATCAAATTCACATAAATAAATCAAAAATAAAACATTTCATAGGCTGATAGTGTATAAATAATCAGTATTAAAGATCAAATATAACCACCACTGTATATAAAGTGAGTATGTGCCTAGTATTGCAGATAGAAGTGCCAAATGTAAGCAACAAATCAATATATAAAGTGCAATGGGTTGAATGTATAAAGTATATTTAGGGTGGTTGTAGTATATATAAATAACCACTAGAGGGGTCCCCACATAGCTTTCTCATGAGCCAGATCAGACACCCCCATACTTTGCACTGACGAGGGGCAAGCACCCCGAAACACCGTGTCTGCAAATTGGGATTCTGATCTGGCTTATATATCCTGAGTCATATTGCAAAGGATTGTCGAAAATCCACTTGTGACTTTTAGGATCGCTACTTCCAATAGGTGGCGCTGTGCTAGAGTTTGTCTCCTTTACTGGAGAGACAATTTGAATATTTCCCAGAGGGGCATTGCAGCTATAAGTCCCCTTACCTGGCAGCCAGACTGGCTTGCAAAGTCTCCTTAAGGAGAATAGTGTTCCCCCGTGGAATTTTAGGGGCATTGCAGCTATAAGTCCCCTTACCTGGCAGCCAGACTGGCTTGCAAAGTCTCCTTAAGGAGAATAGTGTTCCCCCGTGGTCCCCACATAGCTTTCTCATGAGCCAGATCAGACACCCCCATACTTTGCACTGACGAGGGGCAAGCACCCCGAAACACCGTGTCTGCAAATTGGGATTCTGATCTGGCTTATATATCCTGAGTCATATTGCAAAGGATTGTCGAAAATCCACTTGTGACTTTTAGGATCGCTACTTCCAATAGGTGGCGCTGTGCTAGAGTTTGTCTCCTTTACTGGAGAGACAATTTGAATATTTCCCAGAGGGGCATTGCAGCTATAAGTCCCCTTACCTGGCAGCCAGACTGGCTTGCAAAGTCTCCTTAAGGAGAATAGTGTTCCCCCGTGGAATTTTAGGGGCATTGCAGCTATAAGTCCCCTTACCTGGCAGCCAGACTGGCTTGCAAAGTCTCCTTAAGGAGAATAGTGTTCCCCCGTGGTCCCCACATAGCTTTCTCATGAGCCAGATCAGACACCCCCATACTTTGCACTGACGAGGGGCAAGCACCCCGAAACACCGTGTCTGCAAATTGGGATTCTGATCTGGCTTATATATCCTGAGTCATATTGCAAAGGATTGTCGAAAATCCACTTGTGACTTTTAGGATCGCTACTTCCAATTGGTGGCGCTGTGCTAGAGTTTGTCTCCTTTACTGGAGAGACAATTTGAATATTTCCCAGAGGGGCATTGCAGCTATAAGTCCCCTTACCTGGCAGCCAGACTGGCTTGCAAAGTCTCCTTAAGGAGAATAGTGTTCCCCCGTGGAATTTTAGGGGCATTGCAGCTATAAGTCCCCTTACCTGGCAGCCAGACTGGCTTGCAAAGTCTCCTTAAGGAGAATAGTGTTCCCCCGTGGTCCCCACATAGCTTTCTCATGAGCCAGATCAGACACCCCCATACTTTGCACTGACGAGGGGCAAGCACCCCGAAACACCGTGTCTGCAAATTGGGATTCTGATCTGGCTTATATATCCTGAGTCATATTGCAAAGGATTGTCGAAAATCCACTTGTGACTTTTAGGATCGCTACTTCCAATAGGTGGCGCTGTGCTAGAGTTTGTCTCCTTTACTGGAGAGACAATTTGAATATTTCCCAGAGGGGCATTGCAGCTATAAGTCCCCTTACCTGGCAGCCAGACTGGCTTGCAAAGTCTCCTTAAGGAGAATAGTGTTCCCCCGTGGAATTTTAGGGGCATTGCAGCTATAAGTCCCCTTACCTGGCAGCCAGACTGGCTTGCAAAGTCTCCTTAAGGAGAATAGTGTTCCCCCGTGGTCCCCACATAGCTTTCTCATGAGCCAGATCAGACACCCCCATACTTTGCACTGACGAGGGGCAAGCACCCCGAAACACCGTGTCTGCAAATTGGGATTCTGATCTGGCTTATATATCCTGAGTCATATTGCAAAGGATTGTCGAAAATCCACTTGTGACTTTTAGGATCGCTACTTCCAATAGGTGGCGCTGTGCTAGAGTTTGTCTCCTTTACTGGAGAGACAATTTGAATATTTCCCAGAGGGGCATTGCAGCTATAAGTCCCCTTACCTGGCAGCCAGACTGGCTTGCAAAGTCTCCTTAAGGAGAATAGTGTTCCCCCGTGGAATTTTAGGGGCATTGCAGCTATAAGTCCCCTTACCTGGCAGCCAGACTGGCTTGCAAAGTCTCCTTAAGGAGAATAGTGTTCCCCCGTGGTCCCCACATAGCTTTCTCATGAGCCAGATCAGACACCCCCATACTTTGCACTGACGAGGGGCAAGCACCCCGAAACACCGTGTCTGCAAATTGGGATTCTGATCTGGCTTATATATCCTGAGTCATATTGCAAAGGATTGTCGAAAATCCACTTGTGACTTTTAGGATCGCTACTTCCAATAGGTGGCGCTGTGCTAGAGTTTGTCTCCTTTACTGGAGAGACAATTTGAATATTTCCCAGAGGGGCATTGCAGCTATAAGTCCCCTTACCTGGCAGCCAGACTGGCTTGCAAAGTCTCCTTAAGGAGAATAGTGTTCCCCCGTGGAATTTTAGGGGCATTGCAGCTATAAGTCCCCTTACCTGGCAGCCAGACTGGCTTGCAAAGTCTCCTTAAGGAGAATAGTGTTCCCCCGTGGTCCCCACATAGCTTTCTCATGAGCCAGATCAGACACCCCCATACTTTGCACTGACGAGGGGCAAGCACCCCGAAACACCGTGTCTGCAAATTGGGATTCTGATCTGGCTTATATATCCTGAGTCATATTGCAAAGGATTGTCGAAAATCCACTTGTGACTTTTAGGATCGCTACTTCCAATAGGTGGCGCTGTGCTAGAGTTTGTCTCCTTTACTGGAGAGACAATTTGAATATTTCCCAGAGGGGCATTGCAGCTATAAGTCCCCTTACCTGGCAGCCAGACTGGCTTGCAAAGTCTCCTTAAGGAGAATAGTGTTCCCCCGTGGAATTTTAGGGGCATTGCAGCTATAAGTCCCCTTACCTGGCAGCCAGACTGGCTTGCAAAGTCTCCTTAAGGAGAATAGTGTTCCCCCGTGGTCCCCACATAGCTTTCTCATGAGCCAGATCAGACACCCCCATACTTTGCACTGACGAGGGGCAAGCACCCCGAAACACCGTGTCTGCAAATTGGGATTCTGATCTGGCTTATATATCCTGAGTCATATTGCAAAGGATTGTCGAAAATCCACTTGTGACTTTTAGGATCGCTACTTCCAATAGGTGGCGCTGTGCTAGAGTTTGTCTCCTTTACTGGAGAGACAATTTGAATATTTCCCAGAGGGGCATTGCAGCTATAAGTCCCCTTACCTGGCAGCCAGACTGGCTTGCAAAGTCTCCTTAAGGAGAATAGTGTTCCCCCGTGGAATTTTAGGGGCATTGCAGCTATAAGTCCCCTTACCTGGCAGCCAGACTGGCTTGCAAAGTCTCCTTAAGGAGAATAGTGTTCCCCCGTGGTCCCCACATAGCTTTCTCATGAGCCAGATCAGACACCCCCATACTTTGCACTGACGAGGGGCAAGCACCCCGAAACACCGTGTCTGCAAATTGGGATTCTGATCTGGCTTATATATCCTGAGTCATATTGCAAAGGATTGTCGAAAATCCACTTGTGACTTTTAGGATCGCTACTTCCAATAGGTGGCGCTGTGCTAGAGTTTGTCTCCTTTACTGGAGAGACCACTAGAGGGGAGTAACCTCAAGTAAACCTGAATAATAAGCAGGTCAGACCAGACATAGCTGTATATAGCAATGACTTATACACTAAAGTGTTAGAAAATAGAATAAAAGAATACAGCCACAAGTTGAATGGATTCAATCCTAATCAAGTAATAGAACTTACATAGAGTAGACGTGTCTCACAGTCCCAGCCTCCCCAACGCACGTTTCATATCAACTTCTTCAGGAGGCATGTTTTTTATGTATACCCTTTTCACTTGTAAAGAGCTATGGAATAAATGTCGCTCTAATAAATAATAATAATAATATGCAGATCAATGGGGGGGTCTAACCAATGGAATCTCCACCGATCATGAGAACAAATCTCTGAAATGCGTGTGTGACTGGAACACTACTCAGGGCTCGTCGTCATGCATAGTTTTCATTTTTATCATTTTCTATCTTGACTAACACGGTACAAAGATATATTATGGGCAGCCATCAGGGCATTACTACTGTGCCTGGCGTAGGGGGCCCGGTGAAGAGAGGGGGCCCGCCCAGGCCCGGGGTAAATACTTATCTTAATTAAGTCCCAGGCAGGACGGGCCCCTTCTCTTCACCAGGCCACAGTCACAGAAGCAGTAGAGGGGCCCCGCGGTGTCGCTTCACTACCAGACATGACTAATTTTCATGCGAAGGGGCGGCGCATGCAAATTAGCCATGTGCTGTAGCGGACGCAGGGTGATTGAAGCAGAGCAGGGCGCCGGCGCGTCATCACTGGGCCGTGCAACAGGGTGGTGAGGTCATCACTCTGAGACCTCATTACACTCCTGCAACAGCGGCTGAGGTGACGAGGACACGGCAGCCAGTGGGGACAGGTAAGCGCTGTGAGCTGAAGACGATCGCCGGGGGAGCCACTGATCTCTGCTGGGGGGGGCGCTGATCTCTGCTGGTGGGGCCACTGATCTCTGCATGGGCCCGCTGATCTCTGCTGGGGGGAGCCGCTAATCTCTGCCTGGGCCTGCTAATCTCTGCTGGGGGGGAGCTGCTGATCTCTGCTGGGGGGGGCGCTGATCTCTGCCCGGGCCTGCTGATCTCTGCTGGGGGGGCCGCTGATCTCTGCTGGGGGGGGCGCTGATCTCTGCCCGGGCCTGCTGATCTCTGCTGGGGGGGCCGCTGATCTCTGCTGGGGGGGGCGCTGATCTATGCCCGGGCTCGCTAATCTCTGCTGGGGGGTGTTGATCTCTGCCCGGGCCCACTGATCTCTGCTGGGGGGAGCCGCTGATCTCTGATGGGGGGGGGTGCTGATCTCTGCCCGGGCCCGCTGATCTCTGCTGGGGGGGCGCTGGTTTCTGCCCAGGCCCTCTGATCTCTGCTGGGGGGAGCCGCTGATCTCTGATTGGGAGGGCGCTGATTTCTGCCCGGGCCCAATGATCTCTGCTGGGGGGAGCCGCTGATCTCTGCTGGGGGGGGCGGGCGCTGATCTCTGCCCAGGCCCGCTGATCTCTGCTGGGGGGGCAGCTGATCTCTGATGGGGGGGCCCCCCATCAGAGATCAGCTGGCCCCCCAGCAAAGATCAGCCCGCTGATCTCTGCCCGGGCCTGCTGATCTCTGCTGGGGGGAGCCGCTGATCTCTGATGGGGGGGGCGCTGATTTCTGCCCGGGCCCACTGATCTCTGCTGGGGGGAGCCGCTGATCTCTGCCCAGGCCCGCTGATCTCTGCTGGGGGGGCAGCTGATCTCTGATGGGGGGGCCGCTGATCTCTGCCCGGGCCTGCTGATCTCTGCTGGGGGGAGCCGCTGATTTCTAATGGGGAGGGGGGTGCTGATCTCTGCCCGGGCCCGCTGATCTCTGCTGGGGGGAGCCGCTGATCTCTGCTTGGGCCTGCTGATCTCTGATGGGGGGGCGCTGACCTCTGCCCGGGCCCTCTGATCTCTGCTGGGGGGGCCGCTGATCTCTGCTGCGGGGGCGCTGATCTCTGCCCGGGGCCGCTGATGTCTGCTGGGGGGTGCTGATCTCTGTCCGGGGCCGCTGATGTCTGCTGGGGGGCGCTGATCTCTGCCCGGGCCCGCTGATCTCTGCTGAGGGGAGCGGTGATCTCTGCCTGTGGCCGCCCGCTGACCGCAGGCCCGCCGACCCCAGCCCCTGTCTTGCTTGAGCTTGATCAGGGGTGGGGAACCTCCTGTGGTCTCCTGCCTCCCTCTACTGTGAGCCTCCTGCCTCCCTCTGCTGTGAGCCTCCTGCCTCCCTTTGCTGTGAGCCTCCTTCCTCCCTTTGCTGTGAGCCTCCTGCCTCCATTTGCTGTGAGCATCCTGCCTCCCTTTGCTGTGAGCCTCCTGCCTCCCTCTGCTGTGAGCCTCCTGCCTCTCTGCTGTGAGCCTCCTGCCTCTCTGCTGTGAGCCTCCTGCCTCTCTGCTGTGAGCCTCCTGCCTCTCTGCTGTGAGCCTCCTGCCTCCCTTTTGTGAGCCTCCTGCTTCACTTTTGTGAGCCTCCTGCCTCCCTTCTGTGAGCCTCCTGTCACTTTGCTGTGAGCCTCCTGCCTCTCTGCTGTGAGCCTCCTGCCTCTCTGCTGTGAGCCTCCTGCCTCTCTGCTGTGAGCCTCCTGCCTCTCTGCTGTGAGCCTCCTGCCTCTCTGCTGTGAGCCTCCTGCCTCTCTGCTGTGAGCCTCTTGCGTCTCTGCTGTGAGCCTCCTGCCTCTCTGCTGTGAGCCTCCTGCCTCTCTGCTGTGAGCCTCCTGCCTCCTTTTGTGAGCCTCCTGCTTCACTTTTGTGAGCCTCCTGCCTCCCTGCTGTGAGCCTCCTGTCACTTTGCTGTGAGCCTCCTGCCTCTCTGCTGTGAGCCTCCTGCCTCTCTGCTGTGAGCCTCCTGCCACCCTCTCAGTGCTGTGTGCCACCCTCGAAGTGCTGTGTGACTGTAGGAGGTTTGATGGGTGGAGGCTGGGCGGAGTCCCAAGGGGCCCCGAAAATTTTGCCAGTATGGGGCCCTGAAATTCCTAGTGGTGCCCTGGCCAGGAGATACAATACCATCACCCGTGAAGCAAACGTCAGTCCAGTAGGAGAAATCCAGCCATAAAATACACATCACAATATATACGGTACAAATCTTTTTTTATTGGCATAGCAATAAGCAACATGGTAATGGAAGTGTTACCGGCTCTTTTAGAAATTTAAGAATGATCACGGTGACTCTCAGGCTAGGTCGGTGAAGACCACAGAGCTAGCTGTGGCCATTGTGGATAGGCTGAGGGCCATCGGTTCCAAAGATCCAGAGGAATGCAAACAAACCCCCCGGAGAGTTCCACCTCAGGGGGGAAAAAAATTCCTTCCTGACCCCAGGCGTGGCAATCGGATATTTCCCTGGATCTCGTTTGTCCTGCTGCATATTGCTGTATATCATCTGTACGAAATAATCAGCTTCAAGAGAGAGGAACCCTGTAAAAGAAAAAGACATATTAATCTGGTCCTATAAGCTTATAATCTAATATACAATATACCCACATACAATATACCTACTGCTCCTGAGAGTTTACAGACTAATGTACACCCTGCTCCTAGGAGCTTACAATGTAATAAAGAATATACCCACTGCTCCTGAGAGCTTACAGACTAATATACACCCTGCTCCTAGGAGCTTACAATCTAATATACAATATACCCACTGCTCCTGAGAGCTCACAGACTAATATACACCCTGCTCCTAGGAGCTTACAATCTAATATACCTGGACGTACCTTACCTGGACTTACCTTACTTGGACTTACCTTTCCTCCTCAACTGTCGGGCTCTAGTGATACAAAATGGTTCAGGATTAGAACTTTGTACATTCCATATTGGTTGTGATGTCACGTGTTCTCTGTGATGTCATGTAACCTGTGATGTCATTTGATGTCTATGCGCACTGTGATGTCATCATCACTGTCACTTCTGTTTTATGTATCAAGCTTATAACATTGAGCAAGAATTTAATTTATGTTAATAAATATAAGCTATAGATAACTCCCACCATTATTTTTAATTTGTAACACTCATTTAAATGAACCTTTATATTTTGAAGGGTTACTCCAATTTTTAGACATTATCAGCTGCCCGTAGGATAGGTGATATTTTGCTGAAGGTGAGAGTCTGACTGCCCATCCTGAGAACCGGGCTTTGCATTTCTCCATCTAAATGGAGCTGTGCAAACCATGGCACATATGCACCCCCGATCCATTAATTTGCTATGGGAGATATACAGCACTGAGTACATTTGGCTTTTCCCTGGTAGTCCCATAGAGAAATAATGGAGCTGTGGTACGCATGGTTGGCCAGCCCTCCATTCACATGTGGTTCTCAGGTCCAACCGCTGGGACCCTATGAATATTCAATCTCTAAAGATTGGAAGAACCCGTTAACAGGACCAAGTGACCTGACAATAGAGAACTGTAGCATTTCGTAATTGGATATGTAACAAAAATTGTATATTTTGTCCAGACTAATGGCAAAACTAATCAACTAATCGCCCAAAAGACATTTTTACGCATACACTTCATTAATCAATAACCCAACACAAACCCGCAAGGCATCACCCAAGCTAGGTCAAGAAGTGAAAAAATGCAATTGGTTTTTGTATAAAAATTCGAATAAACATTTAATATTAATTTATCTCATGACATATAGACAAAAAACACCATTAAAAACTAAAGGAAGCCACCTCAGAGGGACACAATCAATACCAGGTAGTGCTTCACGCAACAGGATAACACTTCATACGGTAAATTAAAAAGGATTCCACATATAATTTATGGCCAATACTGCAATATTTAAGGTCAAAAAGTGTCTAGTGCAATAAATATAGTTCTTATCAAAACTTATCCCAACACTACATGTATATAAAAATATATAAGGTGTCAAGTGCGCTAAATACAGTTTAATCAGAATTTATCATAAACTGAAACACACCAATTAAGATTTTTTTCAATGTATAAACCATAGCAAACCATATTTTTATATACCGTATATTATATATATCCCACCTAGTATTATGTAACAGCACTTGCAAAAAATCAACAAAAAAAAACCACTACAAAAAATATATTACAGAACATCGTGACTATCACAGCCAGGGCAGCTTTTTGTTGACAATTTTGAGGTGTTACTGTTACAGTTCTGAATTCCACTTTACCCCCCCCCCCCCCACACCCCTAGATGCATCATTTGGGAAGGAGACCCTGTATAATGAGAGCGACCTACCTGTGTCCCCTTCCAGCTGTCAGACTGTAATGACACAAGATGGCTCAGATGTAGAACATTGTACATTCTATACCAATTGTGATGTCATGTGATACCTGTGATGTCATTTGATACCTGTGATGTCATCATAGCTGCCACTGCTGCTTAATATATCACATTTACAGGCTAAGAAATAGCTGAATTATTATAAAAACATATATAAAAATGGGATTTAATGCAGGCTGTGATTACGTTATACACTGTTGTATACATTACTGTTTCTAGGAGTTAATCATGTCATACTCCACCTCCTACTCTGCACATTATAAGTATATAATCAGTAGTTATAACAAACAGTTTATTAGATTAAACCCTTCACGACCTCCGCTGTACATTTACGACGCATGTCGAAAACAGGTGTATAAAGCGCGAGTCTCAGGGTCAAACTGTGACAACGGGATTTATCATGTGCATAGAAGCGTGGTACCCATCGATGCACCTGTGGCGTGATCGTGGATCGCCGATGGGTCGCTATTTTTGCAGGAGGCCTACTGAAGACCTCCATACTTGTCTAGCAGAGCTCCTTTGAAACCTGCCTGTGGACGAGCTTCAAAGGAGACAGTGATTTCTGCTATGCACAACAATGGTGGGGAATTAATGTATATAACACAAGTGATCAAACGATCTCATGTTATAGCCTCCTAAGGGGACTATTAAAAACAGTGAAAAATAAAAAACAAAGTTTTAAAAAATGTGCAAAAAAAAATTCAAATCAGCCCCCGTTTGCACCATTAAAAATACTAATTTATGTATTTATTTATTTTAAATACAAATATATGGTATTGAGGGGTTCAGAAAGTCCGACTTATCAAAATATAAAATTAATTGATATCTGATACCTTTGATGTCATCATAGCTGCCACTGCTGCTTAATAGATCACATTTACAGGCTAAGAAATAGTAGAATGATTATAAAATCATATATATAAAAATGGGATTTAATGCAGTCGGTGATTACTTTATACACTATTATATACATTACTGTTTCTAGGCTTCAGTCATGTCATACTCCACCTCCTACTCTGCACATTATAAGTACGGTATATAATCAGTAGTTATAAAAAACAGTAGTTTGTTACAGGATTAAAAACAGTGAAAAATGAAAAACAAAGTTTTTAAAAATAGGGAAAAAAAACATAAACATTAAAATCAGCCCCCTTTTGACCCATTAAAAAAACTAATTATTATTATTATTATTATTATTTTTTTTAAATACACATATATGGTATTAATGAGTTCAGAAAGTCCGACTTATCAATATATAAAATTTATTAACCCGATCAGTAAACACTGTAAACAAAAAAAAATTTAAGAACACCGAAATTACATTTTTTTGGGTCACTTTGCCTCTCTGGGGCATCCAGAGTTTTTGTGCAATGTAATTACATTTTTAAAGGAAATTGAAAGTGTCTGCCTGTGTGAATCAGAAGATCGACTCCTGCTCCTGATCCTGTTGTCAGTAAGTTGGCAGTCCATCTTATTTTAAGCAACATGGATTTTAGCAGTTTGCAGATAAAGTTATAAGTTCAAGAGGCTGTGAGTTCAATAAAAAGTGGCCCATAAATGGAGAAAAAAGCATGTTCTGTTGATAAGATATAGTTAAAAAATTACTATATTTGCTTTTACCATTGATTTATGTGAATTATGTCAAAATGGCAGTGATCCTTTAAGACTCAGATTTCTAGATACTAATCTAAGTGTGCGTACTGAGATTTTGGAGAAATTTTTGGAGCATAAATTGAGCAGAAATAGGGATGAGCGAGTATACTCGTTACTACTCGGTACTCGCCAAGTAGTACGGTATTTAGGCTACTGATTACTCCGCGAGAATCGTTGTAATTACTCGTTAGGAGTAGCGAGTCCAATGTAAGTCAATGGGAAATGTGAGTAATTGTCTGCTGGACCCTATAAAACGGTCTGGGGGCTGAGTAAAAGGCTGAAATGGATGCATGATTGTTTAAAAGCAGCTTTTTTTAAACAATCAGCTGAGGCACGCTCCCCGTCCGGGTCCTTCGCTCCCTGTTGCCTCGCTCACCTGCCTGGTGCTTCTCTCCCCGCTGCCCAGTGCTTCGCTCCCCCGCCGCCTCCCCGCCCGATCCTAAGTTAGTACCGGGCGGGGAGCGCAGCACCAGGGAGCTGGGGGGTGAAGCACAGGGCAGCGGGGAACGCAGCACCAGGGAGCGGGAAGTGAAGCACAGGGCAGCGGAGAGCGCAGCACCAGGGAGCGAAGGACCCGGACGGGGAGCGTGCATCAGCTCATTGTTTAAAAAAGCCGGCGGCTTTATACCGCCTGTCTTTTAAACAATCATGCATTAATTTCACCCTTTTACTCAGCCCCCAGACTGCTTTCTAGGGTCCAGCAGAAGCAGACAATTACTCGCATTTCCCATTGACTTGCATTGGACTCGCTACTTGTAACAAGTACCCAAGTATTAGGACCTACTCGTTACGAGTATAGCGATGCCGAGTGTATCACTACTCGCTCATCCCTAAGCGGAAACTCTCCCAATCGTTCTTAAAAACTCCCAAACCCTTAAAAATGTGAAGGTTCTGCTCATTTTCTAATCTGGAAATTTTAGAAAAAAGACTTTGTGTGAGACCTCTTTCACACATCCTTGTCTCCGGCACGTGTGAGGTCCATTTTCACACACGCAGATCCATTAAAATCAATGAGTCTGCACACATGTGCATGTGTCCGTGTGGAGCCTACGTGTATCCGTGTGCTCCACACATTGACATGTCCGTTTTTCTCCGGCAGCACGGGTGTCACTCGTCCGTGTGACATCAGTGTGACACGTACCGGAGAAAATCATGTTTCTTTGAAATAAAATTAATTTATACACTCACCTGTCTCTCCAGCCTTGCTGTATTCAGCTGCTGCTGTCACTTGCTTCCGGCCCCCGCTAATTATGCTCATATTCATTGCACTGAGCAGCAGAAGCAACAGTGCGGGAGACATCAGCACCATGGACAGCAGCGCCAGGGACAGGTGAGCAGAAGGTTCCTGCTCTCATGTATTATCATGGATAACACACAGAGAACATTCGTATGCCAAAATCACGGCACACGGAGGGCCATAAGCACCTTTTAAACGTCCATGTAAAACGTACATGGTTTTAATGGACGTGTGAAAGTGGCCTGAAGATAACCCCAAGGAGAGAACTGAATCTGTGCCCCAGGTTCCTTGCCCTTCTCATTTAGTGAGTCATTCCTTTCTCGCCTTTTCATTGGGGGACACAGACAGTGGGTTATATGATGTCTCCAGGGAGGTGTGACACTAGATTGAAAAAGTGTTAGCTCCTCCCCCCACAGCATATACCCTAGCTAGACCGGAAACTAGCTCAGTTTTTTTCTACTGTCATCAGGGAAGCTGACATGTCTGGCCTGAGCTCTACCAAAGATGCCTTAGGCCAGCTTATTTTGTGTTTATTTTTTATTTTGTTTTTCTTATTGATTCTATTTTTGCTTATGGGGCAATACCAGGGTGCCTTAGCCACCCTCGTTCCCCCCACGTACAGGCAGAGGAAACCTGGCGTGCACAAGCCGTCAGTCTTCCCTCGCGCCCAAGTGGTCGGGCTTACGTACCCCTCCAGGCTCCCTGGAAGCACCTCACACCAAGGTAGCTCCAGAGGGCTAAGCAGAGCCAAGGACCTGCTTCTGCCTTGAGCCAAAGATGTGTCCCCGAGATCCCCGCATCCCCGGACCGACGCGTCTTCAGACGGAGCCAGGAGCAGGTAGGGAGACAACGAGTCATCTGTCCCCCTGCATCCAAACCACCGCCTCAAGAGGTGCCGGTGGGGCGATGCAGGCCGTGTTCCCGGGGAGCCTCATTAATTTAGCCCCCGGCGTCGGCCTGCATTCTAGCAACGCCCCCTCTCACTGCTCTGGAGGCTGCTCCCTCAGTCGCAGCGGCTCTCCTCCTGATTGGCCGTCACGTTAGTCCCAGCCCTGGGACCAATCAGCCTCCGGGGGCCGTCTCTCTCCTCCATGCTGCCAGGAACGCTGGACGCCATTTTCCACGTGGGGAGCAGACTCGGGTGAGATCGCCTCCTTGGCTCTGCACTTCTGCAGCGCTATATACTGCTCTGCTCAGCAGTATATCGCTGTCTCTCTAGCGGTGTGTGCCTGCTGGCTAGCGGTGTATATCAGCTATTAGCGGTATATACTGGTTCTGGTACACCGCAAGGGTGATAAACCTTCCCAGACGTCCTCTACAGACCTGTACTATGCCTGTACCACGTGTAGACGCTTGTTTTCTAATGGCCAAAGCTATCCACTATGCCGGGGCTGCGATGTGTCTACTACCATGTCACAACAGAACCCGTTGCCGGACCAGGATGCCGTGCAGTCTTTGGATTCTGCTCCGGCCACCGGCCAGGCAGCACCTCCGTCTGATGACGTAATGCCTGCATGGGCTCTTCTAATGTCTAAAAGGTTAGATGACCTTGCCGCTCAGATATCTCAGCCGTGCACAGGCTCCCACAGCCTTCCCCCGGCTCAGCTCCCTCAGAGGAGTCCGCCTGCTTCGTCTGGTCTCTCTTCCCCAGAACATAAAAAGGCTGTTTCCAAATGGCGCCATTGCGACCTCTACGTCTCACCCGACTCGGACGATGGTCAGTCTGACTGAGGTTCTGTGACCTTTAGTAGTCACGATTCTCAAGACTCTGACTCTGAGTCAGATGTCCTTTCTGAGTCTAGGCATATAAAAGACACACTAATTTCGGCTGTCAATCTCTCTCTGTCGTTTTCTGATCAGCCTCCGGACCCGACTTCTCAGTCGACAATCAAGCGGGCCAAGAAGCCTCCTAAGTCCTTTGCCCAGGATCTGGTTTTTCGTCAAATTATATCTAAATGGTGGGATCACCCTGATGGAAGGTTTAATAAAAAACCCTTCTCTTCCTTCCCTTATCCCTTTCCATCTGAAATGGTTAAGACCTGGTCAGTTCCCCCCCGTTGTGGATCCGTCAGTATCCAGACTGGCTAAACACACGGTCATGTCTGTTTCAGACAACGCGTCTCTCAAGGACTTGTCCGACCGCGCAGTTGATGCTGCGGTCAAATTTATTTTCCAGGCTTCGGGCTCCTCTCTTCGCCCCCTGTTTGCCTTGACATGGGTCGCAAGAGCTATGGGTGTGTGGAGTAAGAACCTACACAGGATGCTTCGCTCTTGTAATATTCCTCCGGAGGCTTTTGAGATCCTTGATTTGTTCTCTCTAGCCTCTAATTATTTTCTTCACGGCTCCCTAGATGCAGCTAGTTTGTCAGCCCTAATGGCAGCCAATGCTGTCTTCGCCCGCAGAGTCCTTTGGCTAAAGATATGGAATGCGGACAGTGCCTCCAAGAAATCACTGTCCACACTCCCCTTCCAGGGCCTTCGTCTGTTTGGAGAATCCTTGGACAAACTCATATCTGAGATGACGGGTGGTAAAAGTACCATTCTACCACAAAAGCGGCCTGTATCCAGGAATTTTAAAAGATCTCCTTGGCGCAGGCAGCCCTTTCGGCCTGCCCCCCAAAAACAATCAGCCCAAGGATCGTCCCAACGCTCAGATCGAGGATCCAGTCCCTCAAGGGGCTCCTCCTGGCGTTCCCACTCCAAGCAACCTAAACTCAAAGGACCCCGCCCTGACAGGCCCCCTCAGCATGACGCCAGGTATCCCTCAGATCCGACTCCTGTTGGAGGGCGGCTTCTGCTTTTTCGGGATATCTGGCTAGACAACACTCACGATGCTTGGGTTCGAGAAATCGTCACCTCGGGTTACAAAATCGATTTCCTTTCCCTACCGGCCAACAGGGTTCTGCGTTCTCGTCCTCCAAAGTCCAAATCGCAAAGCCAAGCCTTATTTCAGGCCATAGCCTCTTTACAGAAGGCAGACGTTATTATTCCAGTGCCCCTGGAACCGCGCAGCAAAGGTTTCTATTCAAACCTTTTTGTCGTTCCCAAAAAAGATGGCTCTGTCCGCCCTATCTTGGACCTCAAAAGGCTGAACAGATTCGTACGGATTCGGACCTTCCGAATGGAATCGTTGAGGGCAGTGCTAGCTGCCATGGAACCGGGAGAATTCCTAGCTTCCATAGACGTTCAAGATGCTTATTTACACATTCCCATATGTGTATCTCATCAACGGTTCCTTCGTTTTTCCGTAGGACACCGTCATTTCCAATTCAGGGCTCTCCCCTTTGGGCTGGCCTCCGCGCCTCGGGTCTTCACAAAGGTCATGGCGGCCATCATGTCCATTTTACACCCCAGTATAAACCATAAGAGCCCCTTATAAAATGTATAAACTTTATTTGTATTCTCATAAACATAAGTGCAAGTAAAAAATTAGGTGCATGGATTATTATTCAGGGGTGGGTCCCTGGGCTCATTCCGTAGTCTCCCCCTTCCTGACAGTGGAGGTCGACACCCTGATGTGGACGCCGTGGTGCCCCCACTCAACATAGACTAGCCCTGGATGTCCCTTTACTGCAAATAAATTGGTGCTGCTATGCTCAGGTGAGGGGACTTACATAATATATGGTGATTCACACACATGCCACTCACAATATGATTTGTTTAGATCAGGGATAATGACAGGTACAATATCAGATTCCCCCTTTATCTATATCTATATATATATATATATATATATATATATATATATATATATATATATATATATATATACGTATATTCTCAGTATAGCAGATGTAAATTACAATTATTCAGATAAGGGGAACTAATCAAGGGCCCAGTCTTAGCTCCTATGCAGCCTCATCCTGGATGTATCATCTGTAATAAATCAACGCGTTTCCCCTCCAGGACTTCCAATCAAACGGAGGTTCCTCAGGGGCTGTCCATAGTGGTGTCATAAACACGATATACTGAAACAACAATTTGTTTTAATCAATCAATGGTCTGGTCAACATTATGCCTAGATTCTCAATTTCCTCCCCAATAAATCAGTACTCACATTTCGTTTACAACATCAAAAAATAGATTTAGTCCTTCAGTGAGGGATTTCTTAATCACTGTGAACACATATATATAAATATAAATTACACTGATATCCCCTTCCTTTGAAGGAAAAGCTCCCCATAGATCAGAGTACTTACTAGCCAATGAAGCCTGCAAAAGTGCATTTGCTGGGCGTCTGCTAATGTTGCAGGGGATGATTCTCGCCTTCCTGTTATTACAATGCATAGGCAT
Source organism: Anomaloglossus baeobatrachus (assembly GCF_048569485.1). Lineage (NCBI taxonomy): Eukaryota > Metazoa > Chordata > Amphibia > Anura > Aromobatidae > Anomaloglossus > Anomaloglossus baeobatrachus. The sequence continues at coordinate 195,393,593 of NC_134360.1, read as the reverse complement.
TAGTGCTGGATATTCCCCTCCTCATCTGAATATAACTCCCCTCTCAGAGTACTTACTTGCAGGACCGGCTGCATGGATGTATATACTGGACGTCTGGCAATAAGGTCAGAGGATGGTGGACGCCTGACGATTATCGCCATTATGGGGTTTAAATATCCCTCCATCTGGGCGTATTATTGATTTATTTCCGGTCTCGGATGTGTTATTGCCTGATTGTCACTTCAAGCAGCCAATCAGGTTGCAGGAGGGATCATGTGACAGGCTCCGTTACCTCATATCCGGTTTCTCAATCGTTGCGATACGTCATTTCCGGTCCCTGCACGCTTCTATTACCATGGGAATAGGCTAATCATCACTTCCTCTCCCAACAAACCATGTTGTGGGCGGAAGTTGTCATACAATGCCCTCTTGCGTCCAAGAGCCGGGGCATGCCTGCAGCTAATAGGACTGCTTATGCCATAGGGGGTGGCTTATAACTCCGCCCCCATTGGTGGCCATTTCTTTGGTTTGATACTAACAGAACCTAGATATAGGAAATTCTGTTTACTGTATTATTTTAGAAAAGTGAATACATGTCACTGATCCAAAAATTTCCTGCTCAGACTAAATTAATAAGCTGATGTTATGCTCCAATATTTAGCCGTATTTGTTGATAAGAAATGCGGAGGGGTGTTTTAATGAGGGGAGAAAAGCAGGAGCCACGGCATAACTAGACCAGTTGTGGAATATATTATAAATGGATTCCAACCTACACTCTTTAATCTAAAAATTAAAGGTTATTAATAATGTTTTGGCTACTTTTATACAGCAGCCTTTTATTGAAGTGACACTCCCCTTCCTTAGAAGGTGCTCTCTGTGTCTGCTGTAAAAAATTCCTGTACGACGATTACTCTCAAATAAAGCTCACAAAACTGAGCTGTTCATTTAGCCCTTTAGGGTGGGTCGATTGTAACCAGAAAATCCATCGTGTCTCTCTTTGTATGATAGATTTGTCCCAGTCACCTCTTCTTATGGATTTTGGAATTGTCTCAATACTTCTGAAAGAGAGGGATCCTACATCCCCACCATGACAACCATTTACATGGCGGGCGATGGGGGTGTCCCTCTTATTCCTTATATCTCCCAGATGTTCACTAATTCTAGTCCTTAGCTGTCTCTTTGTTTTGCCTACGTAATTCAATGGGCAGGTACATGTGCATAAATACACCACCCCTTCCATCCTGCAGTTCGCAAAATTCCTGTTTTTATATGTTCTGCCCGTACTTACACTGCTAAATTCCCTCGATGGGGTTATATATTTGCAGAAAGAACATCTTCCACATTTAAACGTGCCAGTTTCTCTATGATCTAACCATGTTCCTGCGCTGTGTGGCGGTGTATACAAGCTGTGTACCACCTGATCCCTGATCGTTCGTCCCCTTCTGTATGTCACTGATGGGGTACCTGTTATTGAGGCATTAATGTCCGAGTCACTCTGTAGTATCCCCCAATATTTTCTTAAGATTCCCATTACTTTATTGTTCTGGTCATCAAAGGTGCCAATTAACCTTGTTTTGGCTTCACTCTCACCCCTGTGTCTCGGGACCAATAATTCTGTCCTCTGGCAATTCCAAGCATGGTTATGGGCTCTATTTATGGTATCCAAAGGGTATCCCCTCTGTAGAAATCTGTTTTTTAGATGCCTTGCCTGTTTTTCGAAGTCATCAGCCAAGGAACAGTTCCTGCGTAACCTCAGGAACTGTCCCTTGGGGATGCCTCTTTTAAGCGGGGGGGATGGTAGCTTTTCCAGTGTAACAGACTGTTTGTACAGTTGGGCTTTCTATAAATATCCGTCTTTAGCCTCCCATTAGTATCCTTTTGGATAAAAATATCCAAAAATGGGATTTTATCCCCTCCTATCTCATACGTCAGTTGAGACCCAAATTGAGACCCAAATTGTTTGTATTCAGATGTTCCACAAATGCCACAAAGGATTCTTTGGTCCCGGTCCATACCACAATGACGTCGTCAATGTATCGCCCCCAGAAATTTATCTGGGGGCTCCACTCTGTATCCTCATCCCCAAAAACTACCGTATCCTCCCACCAGCCCAGGAACAAATTTGCGTAAGTGGGAGCACAGGGGCTCCCCATCGCGGCGCCCCTGAGCTGGTGGAAAAATTGAGAATTTTACATTTTACACCCCAGAGGCGTCCTGGTCGTTCCCTATTTGGACAACCTACTTGTCAAAGGGAGCTCTCTTCGAGTTTGCTCAGAAAGCGTGCAGATTTGCCTAGACACGCTGTCAAGGCTAGGGTGGCTTATCAACTTCAACAAGTCTTCCCTCATTCCTCATCAGCGCATCACCTTTTTAGGTATGCTGATAGACACGGCTCAGTCCCAGGTTTTTCTTCCAGAAGACAAGAGGTCTTCCCTGATCCGGGCCGCTCAATTCCTCCGCTCTCGCCGTTACACATCCCTTTGGAATGGAATGAGAGTGTTAGGCAAGATGGTGGCAGTCATGGAAGCCGTGTCCTTTGCCCAATTCCATCTGCGCCCTCTACAGCTGGATCTTCTATTCTCCTGGGACAAGAATCCAGCTTCTCTAGACAGCTCAGTCTGCCTATCTCGGACTGCGCTCAGCTCCCTCGTCTGGTGGACTCAAGACTCATCCCTATCTCAAGGGAAGTCCTTCCGCCCTGTCCTCTGGCAAGTAGTCACGACGGATGCCAGCCTGATAGGCTGGGGGATGGTGTTTCTCCACCACACTGTGCACAGACGCTGGTCTCCTTCCGAGCGCTCCCTGCACATGAATGTTCTAGAGATCAGAGCCATATTTTTGGCCCTTCAGAACTTTCAGCCCTTACTATTGGGCCTCCCTGTTTGGATCCAGTCAGACAATGCCACGGCTGTGGCTTACAGCAACTGTCAGGGAGGAACTCGCAGCAAGGCAGCGATAAAAGAAGTATCCAAGATTCTTCTTTGGGCAGAGAAGCACATCCCCATTATTTCAGCTGTCCATATTCCGGGGGTAGACAACTGGGCTGCAGACTTCCTCAGCAGGCAAGGTCTAGCGGCGGGGAAATGGTCTCTCAACGACGAAGTGTTCCATCATCAGATCACTCTTCGTTGGGGACTCCCAGATATGGACCTCATGGCGTCTCGGATGAACGCCAAAATACATTCCTTCATATCCCGGTCGAGAGACCCGCTAGCGCTCGGCTCTGACGCTCTAGTCTTTCCGTGGTCGCAGTTTCGCCAACCCTACATCTTCCCTCCGTTTCCTCTCATTCCGAGAGTAATCAAGAAAATCAAAGCGGAGGGAATCCCGGTGATCCTCGTGGCCCCGGATTGGCCCAGGAGAGCCTGGTACCCAGAGCTTCTCCAACTTCTCAGCGACACCCCCTGGCGTCTTCCCGACCACCCGGATCTTCTGTCGCAAGGTCCAATATTCCACCAGAATAGAGCACAGCTGCATTTGACGGCGTGGCACTTGAATCCTTGATTCTAGCCAAGGCAGGTGTTTCTTCTAAGGTGGTTCATACCATGCTTAATGCTCGGAAGCCCTTCTCCGCCTTATCTATCACGGGACCTGGAAGGCCTATCTTTCCTGGTGTGACCGTCATAATCGGTTGCCTCTTGCCTTTTCAATCCCTAATGTTCTTGCCTTTCTGCAAGATGGTCTGGACTCGGGACTGGCTCTCAGTACCCTTAAGGGACAAGTTTCTGCCTTGTCAATATTCTTCCAGAAGCAGCTGGCTTCTCGTCCTCAGGTCCGTACCTTTCTTCAAGGGGTAGCGCATTTGGTGCCTCCTTATCGCCACCCCTTAGATCCCTGGGATCTGAATCTGGTTCTCGGAGCTCTTCAGCTTCCTCCCTTCGAACCTCTGAGAGTAATCTCTCTTCAACGACTGTCTTGGAAGGTTGCCTTTTTAGTCGCCATCACCTCTATCAGGCGAGTGTCCGAACTTGCGGCCCTTTCCTATCGTTCACCTTACCTGATATTCCATCATGATAAGGTGGTCCTTCGGCCTTCCCCCGCCTTTCTTCCGAAGGTCGTATCTTCTTTCCACCTAAACGAGGACATTGTGTTGCCGTCATTCTGCCCGGCCCCGGTCCACTCCTTCGAAAAAGCCCTTCACACTCTAGATCTTGTCAGGGCTCTGCAGATCTACATCTCCAGGACAGTGCCGTTGCGCAAGTCCGATGCCCTCTTCATCCTCTCAGAAGGACAGAAAAAGGGCAACCAGGCTTCTAAATCCACGATTTCTCGATGGATCAGGACTGCCATCTGTGAGACATACAAAGCACGAGGTTTTGTTCCTCAATCTGTGCGGGCCCACTCTATGCGAGCAGTGGGTGCTTCCTGGGCTATCTACCATCAGGCTTCGGCGGCCCAACTCTGCAAGGCCGCTACCTGGTCCAGTGTGCACACATTTACTAAATTCTACAGAGTGCATACGCATGCTTCCGCGGATGCTGCTCTTGGAAGACAAGTCCTTCAGGCAGCAGTGGCCCATTTATAAGTGGCCACTGCTCGGTTTTCTGACAGTGTTTTGATATGTGTTCACTGGAGTTGCAGTTGTTAGTCAGCTCTTAGTCTGATGTTATACACTGTTAATAGTTCAGTTCCCACCCAGGGACTGCTTTGGGACGTCCCACTGTCTGTGTCCCCCAATGAAAAGGCGAGAAAGGAAATGACATTTTTGTGTACTCACCGTAAAATGTTTTCCTTGGAGCCTTTCATTGGGGGACACAGCTCCCACCCTTGTGGTTTTGTTTGTCCTTCTCCTACTGCTTTTACACCAAACTGAGCTAGTTTCCTGTCTAGCTAGGGTATATGCTGTGGGGGAGGAGCTAACACTTTTTCAATCTAGTGTCACACCTCCCTGGAGACATCATAATACCCACTGTCTGTGTCCCCCAATGAAAGGCTCCAAGGAAGACATTTTACGGTGAGTACACAAAAATGTCATTTTTGCTGATTTTTTTGAAGCAGAAACTTTCCAAATCCTCCTCAAAATCTCAAAACTCCTCAAAAACTTTGACATTCTGCAAAGTTTATGCTCAAAAAATACCCTGCAAAAAAAGTGAAGATCAGACAGCTGCAACTAATTGCTCGCTATTATGCAGCTGTGGTGCTCGGAACTACAGGCTGGTTCCTGGATCCATGGATAGGGCAAAAAAGATTAGTATCTGGCATCCACAAATAAAATTCAAAACTTAATTGAATCCGTTTAAAACATGATAAAATCAAGCATAGACAGTATAGACAGACCGGTCTACGCATTTCAGGCAAAGCCCTTAGCCTCTTCAAAACTAAGGACTTTGCCCGAAACGTGTAGGCCGGTCAGTCTATACTATCTATGCTTGATTTTATCATGTTTTAAACCGATTCAATACAGGTGGGATTTTTATTTGTGGATGTTAGATACAAATCTTTTTTGCCTGCAAAAAATACTCAGTATGAACTCCGCAGGAAACTGAATCAGTGCCCAAGGTCCCTCGCCCTTCTCATTTAGGCTAGTTTCACACTTGCGTTGAACGGCATCCGTTGCATTGCGTTGTGTGACGGATGCAACGGATGTGTTGCATATAGTGGCACAACAGATGCAACGGATGCTGCAAAACAACGGAATCTGTTTTGATGTTTTTTTTTTACAGTTTTACCGGCGGCAGACTATTGTGAACGATCAGCTTATCGCTCCCAGTAGCCGGCCGCCGGGTGATCAGCTGATCGCTCCCTGCAGCCGGCCGCCGAGTGATCAGCTGATCGCTCCCTGCAGCCGGCCACCTGGTGATCAGCTGAGCGCTGTCACTTGCCGGCCGCCGGGTGATCAGCTGATCGCTCCCTGCAGCCGGCCACCGGGTGATCAGCTGATCGCTCCCTGCAGCCGGTCGCCTGGGGATCAGCTGAGCGCTGTCACTTGCCGGCCGCCGGGTGATCAGCTGATCGCTCCCTGCAGCCGGCCGCCAGGTGATCAGCTGAGCGCTCCCTGCAGCCGGCCGCCGGGTGATCAGCTGAGCGCTGTCACTTGCCGGGTGATCAGCTGATCGCTCCCTGCAGCCGGCCGCTGGGTGATCAGCTGAGCGCTGTCACTTGCCGGCGCCCGGGCATGCCGACGGCCGGGCGCTCAGCTGAACGTTTGGCCACCACGAGCGAAAATAAAGTTTGTGCTTTAAAAAAAAAAAAAAAAAGAGCATGCGCAGTGAAATCCAGAGGATTCCGCTGCTCAAAACAACGTTACATGCTGCGTTCCTCCCGCTGGGCGGAAGCAACGCAGGTCCTTTTGGTACAATCCGTCAACCATACAAGTCTATGGGAAACAGCGGAATCCGTTAATGGATTCCGCTGTTTTCCAAAAGGGCGGATTGTAACGGAAGGAAAACAACGCAATTGTGAAAGTACCCTTAGTGAGTCTTTTTGCTGAGTTTTTGAAGCAGAAACTGAGCAGAAACTGACCAAATTCTCCTCAAAAACTTGGAGAATCTGCAAAGCGTCTGCTCCAAAAACTGGAAAAAAGAGTCATACATAGCCTCTGGGAGCGAACTAACTCTGTGCCTCAGATTCCTTGCCCTTCTCATTTTGTGAGTTTTTTGCTGCATTTTTTAAGCAAAAAATCTCCAAATCCTCCTCAAAATCTCAAAACGCTTCAAAAACTTGAAGGTTCTGCTGAGTTTCTGCTCAAAAAAACATGCAAAAAAGAATCAGTATGAACTTAGCCTCCACAGGGAACTGAATCAGTGCACAAGGGTCCTTGCCCTTCTCATTTAGTGAGTCTTTTTGCTGAGTTTTTGAAACAGAAACTGAGCAAAAACTGTCCAGGTTCTCAAAAACATGGAGGTTCTGCTCAGATTCTGCTCTGAAAACTCTGCAAAAAAGACTCCATGTGAACACTGTCTTCAAGAAGGGATATGTATCTGTGCCCCAGGTGCTTTGCCCTTGTCATTTAGTGAGTCCCTTTGCTGAGTTTTTGAAGCAGAAACTGAATGGAAACTCTGCACACGCCTGTGTGAATATACAGTGGGTACAGAAAGTATTCAGACTCCTTTAAATTTTTCACTCTTTGTTTCATTGCAACTATTTGGTAAATCCAAAAAAGTTCACTTTTTTTCACATTAATGTACACTCTGCATTCCATCTTGACAGATAAAAACAGAAATATAATAATTTTTGCAAACTTTATAATCAAGAAAAACTGAAATATCACATGGTCATAAGTATTCAGACCCTTTCCTGAGACACTTATGACTCGCCCACTCCAGGGCCTTAGGTGACTCGGTGTCTGGCCGGACTATTCCGGGGCAGTTAGCGGTGGCGGGGCCCGACTCCGTGACCCTGGTGGAGTCCGTTAATGTGGCGGTATTGGGGAGAGGATAATAATGTTTATATGAATATTCGTGACGCCACCTGTGGTTATTTGCGGCTATGGTGCTGCAGCTGCTGGAGGGACCTCCGGGGCTGGTGTTATGGCAGCTGAAGTGTTTCTTGCTCTCCACAGGTAGAGCGGATACCCTGGGGCAACCTTTGGGTGCTTGGTAAAGTCTATGGTGTTTGTTAACGAGGTGCAGGGCCGACAGGGCGGTATAAAGGAACAGACAGACAATGATTCTCTTTACCTTCTCCTTTACTTGTCTTAACCAACAGTGAAGTCCAGGGGGCCTGTTACAGGTGGTAATGGTGATCCAGTGGCCTGAAAGCAGTCGGGGGTCGCACACTGGCCAGATGAGTAATGAGGCCTGCTCCCTACGCTCTGTTTGTGTAACCGGGGTTCCACTGTTCATGGTGGCTGCGTGGACTGTCACGGGTGCTGTACTGTCTATCTGGGCTCCCAGTCCTGGATTTACAGCTGCACCTCCGGGTGCGGGGTGGACAGAGACCTGCAGTCCTCTTGTCCTCCGGATGCAACCACCGGTACTCGAGTACTGGAGTGGCCCTGAACTCCGGTATTCAATTTCTTTAGCTACGACGTCGGGGTGAGCTGGCTCCGCTCCACTCCCAATGTTCTTCTCCTCTTTGCCTCTCTGTGGATGTGCTTTCCTGGACTGAGCGATGCAGGTCCGCTCCCAGCTCACACACCACACTACTCGAGTCCTTGTCTCTCTGAACTCTCCTCACAGACTAACTAACTCCTCCCCCAGGTCAGGGCTTAAGGAAGGCTCCCTGGAATTTAGAGCTCCCTCTGCTGGCCTGGGAGAGAAACTGTGTTGAATGATGGTACTTACTGGCCAATGGATTTCCCCAGCTACCTCCAGGCTCAGCATTAACCCATTTGAGGAGGGCAACACTGCTGTGGCAACCAGACCGCTGGGGCGCTTCACTTATGTTTAAGTCACATGCTGTCATTTCCTTGTGATCCTCCTTGAGATGGTTCTACTCCTTCATTGGAGTCCAGCTGTGTTTAATTGAACGGATAGGACTTGATTTGGAAAGGCACACACCTGTCTATATAAGACCTCACAGCTCACAGTGCATGTCAGACCAAATGAGAATCATGAGGTCAAAAGAACTGCCCAAGGAGCTCAGAGACAGAATTGTGGCAAGGCACAGATCTAGCCAAGGTTACACATGAATTTCTGCAGTACTCAAAATTCCTAAGAGCACAGTGGCCTCCATAATCCTTAAATGGAAGAAGTTTGGGACCACCAGAACTCTTCCTAGACCTGGCCATCCAGCCAAACTGAGCAATCGTGGGAGAAGAGCCTTCGTGAGAGAGGTAAAGAAGAACCCCAAGATCACTGTAGCTGAGCTCCAAGTCTCCATGGCTCTTTTATGTAGAGGGTACCGCTTTCTCAATACACTTGGACTCAAATAGTGTAGACCACCTGAAGGCCTGAAGCAGAACCCTGGTTGTGTAGTGTGTTGGTGACATATACAGTCTATGTGTGTACGTACGCAGCTGTGTGTAGTCGGGAAAGAATTATTACAGTGGCCTTGTGGTCACCAAAACTGATAGGGAGCAAATGTTAACATGTGGTTGTTGGACGGTTCCACTTGTACCACACTTATGAAGAGGCCGGCACCTTTTAATAAATTAAGCAAAAATCACTGCAATGTAGCCATTTCTGCTATTAGGGTGAGGCCTCATACCCTCCTTCCAGGTTTTGTCCTGGGGTCCCATAGCTATTTATTGTATACTCATGAACAGCACCTCTCTAGTGTGTTTTTACTTTTACACCAGACCAATATGTCTTCTGTATCCTGCGGCTCTGTATCCCGTCTTCAGTCTTCTTTCAGGTAGCATGTTGTGTAGGACATATACAATGTTAGCCCCATCACAGAGCCTGAACCCCATAATACCTGTAATGTAGCTTGGGACAGGAGTTGACATTATCACATAACAATCCGTCATGGAGCCCCCTATAATTCCCATTTCTGCAATACTGAGAGTTGTAGTGATAACTCTCATCATTGTTACTGTGTAAGGAGAAATCACAAACATAAAAAACACATCACAATATATATGGTACAGATATTTTTTTTTACTGGCATAGCAATAAGCAACATGATAATGGAAGTATTACCGGCTCTTTTAGAAATTTAAGAATGATCACGGTGACTCTCAGGTTAGGCCCAGTGAAGACCACAGAACTAGCTGTTGCCATTGTGGACAGGCTGAGGGCCACCGGACCCAAAGATCCAGAGGAAGGCAAACAAACCCCCCGGAGAGTTCTACCTCAGAGGGGAAAAAAATTCCTTCCTGACCCCAGGCGTGGCGATCGGATAGTTCCCTGGATCTCGTCTGTCCTGCTGCATATTGCTGTATATCATCTGTACGAAATAATTAACTTCAAGACAGAGGACCCTGTAAAAAAAAAGACATATTAATCTGGTCCTATAAGCTTATAATCTAATATACAATATACCCACATACAATACAACCACTGCTCCTGAGAGCTCACAGACTAATGTACACCCTGCTCCTAGGAGCTTACAATGTAATAAAGAATATACCCACTGCTCCTGAGAGCTTACAGACTAATATACACCCTGCTCCTAGGAGCTTACAATCTAATATACAATATACCCACTGCTCCTGAGAGCTCACAGACTAATATACACCCTGCTTCTAGGAGCTTACAATCTAATATACAATATACCCACTGCTCCTGAGAGCTCACAGACTAATATACACCCTGCTCCTAGGAGCTTACAATCTAATATACCTGGACGTACCTTACCTGGACTTACCTTACTTGGACTTACCTTTCCTCCTCAAACTGTCGGGCTCTAGTGATACAAAATGGTTCAGGATTAGAACTTTGTACATTCCATATTGGTTGTGATGTCACACGTTCTTTGTGATGTCATGTAACCTGTGATGTCATTTGATGTCTATGCGCACTGTGATGTCATCATCACTGTCACTTCTGTTTTATGTATCAAGCTTATAACATTGAGCAAGAATTTAATTTATTTTAATAAATATAAGCTATAGATAACTCCCACCATTATTTTTAATTTGTAACAATCATTTAAATGAACCTTTATATTTTGAAGGGTTACTCCAATTTTTAGACATTATCAGCTGCCCATAGGATAGGTGATATTTTGCTGAAGGTGAGAGTCTGACTGCCCATCCTCAGAAACGGGCTTTGCATTTCTCCATCTAAATGGAGCTGTGCAAAACATGGCACATATGCACCTCCGATCCATTAATTTGCTATGGGAGATATACAGCACTGAGTACATTTGGCTTTTCCTGGTAGTCCCATAGAGAAATAATGGAGCTTTGGTATGCATGGTCGGCCAGCCCTCCATTCAGATGTGGTTCTCAGGTCCAACCGCTGGGACCCTATGAATATTCAGTAACTCTAAAGATTGGAAGAACCAGGACCAAGTGAACTGACAATAGAGAACTGTAGCATTTCGTAATTGGATATGTAACAAAAATTGTATATTTTGTCCAGACTAATGGCAAAACTAATCAATTAATAGCCCAAAAGAAATTTTTACGCATACACTTCATTAATCAATAACCCAACACAAACCCGCAAGGCATCACCCAAGCTAGGTCAAGAAGTGAAAAAATGCAATTGGTTTTTGTATAAAAATTCGAATAAACATTTAATATTAATTTATCTCATGACATATAGACAAAAAACACCATTAAAAACACAAAAGGAAGCCACCTCAGAGGGACACAATCAATACCAGGTAGTGCTTCACTCAACAGGATAACACTTCACACGGTAAATTAAAAAGGATTCCACATATAATTTATGGCCAATACTGCAATATTTAAGGTCAAAAAGTGTCTAGTGCAATAAATATAGTTCTTATCAAAATTTATCCCAACACTACATGTATATAAAAATATATAAGGTGTCAAGTGCGCTAAATACAGTTTAATCAGAATTTATCATAAACTGAAACACACCAATTAAGAATTTTTTCAATGTATAAACCATAGCAAACCATTTTTATATATATTATATATATCCCACCTAGTATTATGTAACAGCACTTGCAAAAAATCAACAAAAAAACCCACTACAAAAAATATATTACAGAACATCGTGACTATCACAGCCAGGGCAGCTTTTTGTTGACAATTTTGAGGTGTTACTGTTACAGTTCTGAATTCCACTTTACCCCTCCCCTCCCCCCAGATGCATCATTTGGGAAGGAGACCCTGTATAATGAGAGTGACTTACCTGGACTTGTCCCCTTCCAGCTGTCAGACCGTAATGACACAAGATGGCTCAGATGTAGAACATTGTACATTCTATACCAATTGTGATGTCATGTGATACCTGTGATGTCATGTGATACCTGTGATGTCATCATAGCTGCCACTGCTGCTTAATAGATCACATTTACAGGCTAAGAAATAGCTGAATTATTATAAAAACATATATAAAAATGGGATTTAATGCAGGTTGTGATTACTTCATACACTGTTATATACATTACTGTTTCTAGGAGTTAATCATGTCATACTCCACCTCCTACCCTGTACATTATAAGTATATAATCAGTAGTTATAACAAACAGTAGTTTATTAGATTAACCTCTTCACGACCTCCGCTGTGCATTTACGGCGCATGTCGAAAGCAGGTGTATAAAGCGCGAGTCTCGGGGTCAAACTGTGACAACGGGATTTATCATGTGCATAGAAGCGTGGTACCCATCGATGCACCTGTGGTGTGATCGTGGATCGCCGATGGGTCGCTATTTTTGCAGGGGGCCTACTGAAGACCTCCATACTTGTCTATTAGAGTTCCTTTGAAACCTGCCTGTGGCCGAGCTTCATAGGATACAGTGATTTCTGCTATGCCCAACAATGGTGGGGCATTAATGTATATAACACAAGTGATCAAACAATCTTATGTTATAGCCTCCTAAGGGGACTATTAAAAACAGTGAAAAATAAAAGCTTTAAAAAATATGCAAAAAAAAATAAAAATTCAAATCAGCCCCCATTTGCACCATTAAAAATTCTAATTTATGTATTTATTTATTTATTTTAAATACTCATATATGGTATCGACGGGTTCAGAAAGTCTCACATATCAAAATATAAAATTAATTGATATGTGATACCTGTGATGTCATCATAGCTGCCACTGCTGCTTGATAGATCACATTTACAGGCTAAGAAATAGTAGAATTATTATAAAAACATATATATATATATATATATATATATATATAAAAATGGGATTTAATGCAGTCAGTGATTACTTTATACGCTGTTCTATACATTACTGTTTCTAGGCTTCAGTCATGTCATACTCCACCTCCTACTCTACACATTATAAGTACAGTATATAATTAGTAATTATAACAAACAGTAGTTTATTAGATTAACCCCTTCATGACATCCACCGTACATGTACGTCGCATGTTGAAAGCAGATGTATAGAGCGCAGGCCCATGGGATCAAACTTCGACAGCGGAATTTATCATGTGCCTGCATAGAGGCGTGGTACCCATTGGTGCACCTGTGGCATGATCGTGGATCGCCGATGGGTTGCTATTATTGCAGGGAGCCTACTGAAGACCCCCATACTTGTCATAGCAGAGCTCCTTTGAAACCTGCCTGTGGCCGAGCTTCAAAGAAGACAGTGAATTCTGTTATATACAGCAATGGTGGGGCCTTACTGTATACAGCACAAGTGATTGGACGATCACAGGTTATAGCCTCTTAAGGGGACTATTAAAAACTGTGAAAAATGAAAAACAAAGTTTTTAAAAATAGGGAAAAAAACATAAAAATTAAAATCAGCCACCTTTTGTCCCATTAAAAATACTAATTATTATTACTATTTATTTTTATTTCTTTAAATACACATATATGGTATGGATGGGTTCAGAAAGTCCGACTTATCAATATATAAAATTAATTAACCCGATTAGTAAACACTGTAAACAAAAAAAAATATATGTTGAGAACACCAAAATTACATTTTTTTGGGTCACTTTGCCTCTCTGAGGCATCCAGAGTTTTTGTGCAATTTAATTACAGTTTAAAAGGAAATTGAAAGCATCTGCCTGTGTGAATCAGAAGAGCGACTCCTGCTCCTGATCCTGTTGTCAGTAAGTTGGCAGTCCATCTTATTTTAAACAACATGGATTTTAGCAGTTTACAGATAAAGTTATAAGTTCAAGAGGCTGCGAGTTCAATAAAAAGTGGCTCATAAGTGGAGAAAAAAAGCATGTTCTGTTGATAAAGATATAGTTAAAAAATTACTATATTTGCTTTTACCATTGATTTATGTGAATTATGTCAAAATGGCAGTGATCCTTTAAGACTCAGATTTCTAGATACTAATCTAAGTGTGCGTACTGAGATTTTGGAGGAATTTTTGGAGCATAAATTGAGCAGAAATAGGGATAAGCGAGTATACTCGTTACTACTCGGTACTCGCCGAGTAGTACGAAATTCTGGCTACTCATTACTACGCGAAAGTCCTTGTAATTACTCGTTAATAGTAGCGAGTCCAATGTAAGTCAATGGGAAATGTGAGTAATTGTCTGCTGGACCCTATAAAATGGTCTGGGGGCTGAGTAAAAGGATGAAATGGATGCATGATTGTTTAAAAAAGCTGCTTTTAAACAATCAGCTGATGCACGCGCCCCGTCCGGGTCCTTCGCTCCCTGCTGCCTCGCTCCCCTGCCTGGTGCTTCTCTCCCCGCTGCCCAGTGCTTCACTCCCCCGCCGCCTCCCCGCCCGATCCTAAGTTAGCACCGGGCGGGGAGCGCAGCACCAGGGAGCGGGGGGTGAAGCACAGTTTGCGGGGAGCACAGCACCAGGGAGCGGGAAGTGAAGCACAGGGCAGCGGAGAGCGCAGCACCAGGGAGCGAAGGACCCGGACGGGGAGCGTGCATCAGCTCATTGTTTAAAAAAGCCGGCGGCATTATACCGCCTGTCTTTTAAACAATCATGCATTGATTTCCCCCTTTTACTCAGCCCCCAGACTGCTTTGTAGGGTCCAGCAGAAGCAGACAGTTACTCGCATTTCCCATTGACTTGCATTGGACTCGCTACTTGTAACAAGTACCCGAGTATTAGGACCTACTCGTTACGAGTATAGCGATGCCGAGTATATCACTACTCGCTCATCCCTAAGCGGAAACTCTCCCAATCCTTCTTAAAAACTCCAAAACCCTCAAAAATTTGAAGGTTCTGTTCAGTTTCTAATCCGGAAATTATAGAAAAAAGACTGTGTGAGACCTCTTTCACACATCCGTGTCTCCGGCACGTGTGAGGTCCATTTTCACACACATAGATCCATTAAAATCAATGAGTCTGCACACACGTGCATGTTTTCACATGGACCATGTGTCCGCATGGAGCCTACGTGTGTCCGTGTGCTCCACACATTGACATGTCCATTTTTCTCCGGCAGCACGGGTGTCACTCGTCCGTGTGACATCAGTGTGACACGTACCAAAGAAAATCACGTTTCTTTGAAATAAAATGAATTTCTACACTCACCTGTCTCTCCAGCCTTGCTGTATTCAGCCGCTGCTGTCACTTGCTTCCGGCCCCCGCTCATTATGCTCATATTCATTGCACTGAGCAGCAGAAGCAACAGTGCGGGAGACATCAGCACCATGGACAGCAGCGCCAGGGACAGGTGAGCAGAAAGTTCCTGCTCTCATGTATTATCATGGATAACACACAGAGAACATTCGTATGCCAAAATCACGGCACACGGAGGGCCATAAGCACCTTTTAAACGTCCGTGTAAAACGTACGTGGTTTTAATGGACGTGTGAAAGTGGCCTGAAGATAACCCCAAGGAGAGAACTGAATCTGTGCCCCAGGTTCCTTGCCCTTCTCATTTAGTGAGTCATTTTGCTGATTTTTTTGAAGCAGAAACTCTCCAAATCCTCCTCAAAATCTCAAAACTCCTCAAAAACTTTGACGTTCTGCAAAGTTTATGCTCAAAAAACACCCTGCAAAAAAAGTGAAGATCAGACAGCTCCAACTAATTGCTCGCTATTATGCATCTGTGGTGCTCGGAACTACAGGCTGGTTCCTGGATCCATGGATAGGGCAAAAAAGATTAGTATCTGGCATCCACAAATAAAATTCAAAACTTTATTGAATCTGTTTAAAACATGATAAAATCAAGCATAGACAGTATAGACAGACCGGTCTACGCATTTCAGGCAAAGCCCTTAGCCTTTTCAAAACTAAGGACTTTGCCCGAAACGTGTAGGCCGGTCAGTCTATACTATCTATGCTTGATTTTATCATGTTTTAAACCGATTCAATAAAGGTGGGATTTTTATTTGTGGATGCTAGATACAAATCTTTTTTGCCTGCAAAAAATACTCAGTATGAACTTAGCCTCCGCAGGAAACTGAATCAGTGCCCAAGGTCCCTCGCCCTTCTCATTTAGTGAGTCTTTTTGCTGACTTTTTGAAGCAGAAACTGTCCAAATTCTCCTCAAAAACTTGGAGAATCTGCAAAGCGTCTGCTCCAAAAACTCTAGAAAAAAGAGTCATACATACCCTCTGGGAGGAAACTAACTCTGTCCCTCAGATTCCTTGCCCTTCTCATTTAGTGAGTTTTTTGCTGCATTTGTGAAGCAAAAAATCTCCAAATCCTCCTCAAAATCTCAAACCGCTTCAAAAACTTGAAGGTTCTGCTGAGTTTCTGCTCAAAAAACCATGCAAAAAAGAATCAGTATGAACTTAGCCTCCACAGGGAACTGAATCAGTGCACAAGGGTCCTTGCCCTTCTCATTTAGTGAGTCTTTTTGCTGAGTTTTTGAAACAGAAACTGAGCAAAAACTGTCCAGGTTCTCAAAAACATGGAGGTTCTGCTCAGATTCTGCTCCGAAAACTCTGCAAAAAAGACTCCATGTGAACACTGCCTTCAAGAAGGGATATGTATCTGTGCCCCAGGTGCCTTGCCCTTGTCATTTAGTGAGTCCCTTTGCTGAGTGTTTGAAGCAGAAACTGAATGGAAACTCTGCACACGCCTGTGTGAATATACAGTGGGTACAGAAAGTATTCAGACTCCTTTAAATTTTTCACTCTTTGTTTCATTGCAACTATTTGGTAAATCCAAAAAAGTTCACTTTTTTCTCAATAATGTACACTCTGCATTCCATCTTGTCAGATAAAAACAGAAATGTAATAATTTTTGCAAACTTTATAATCAAGAAAAACTGAAATATCACATGGTCATAAGTATTCAGACCCTTTCCTGAGACACTTATGACTCGCCCACCCCAGGGCCTTAGGTGACTCGGTGTCGGGCCGGACTAGTCCGGGGTAGTCAGCGGTGGCGGGGCCCGACTCCGTGACCCTGGTGGAGTCAGTTAATGTGGCGGTATTGGGGAGAGGATAATAATGTTTATATGAATATTCATGACGCCACCTGTGGTTATTTGCGGCTATGGTACTGCAGCTGCTGGAGGGACCTCCGGGGCTGGTGTTATGGCATCTGAGGTGTTTCTTGCTCTCCACAGGTAGAGCGGATACCCCGGGGCAACCTTTGGGTGCTTGGTAAAGTCTATGGTGTTTGTTAACAAGGTGCAGGGCCGACAGTGCGGTATAAAGGAACAGACAGACAATGATTCTCTTTACCTTCTCCTTTACTTGTCTTAACCAACAGTGAAGTCCAGGGGGCCTTTTACAGGTGGTAATGGTGATCCAGTGGCCTGGAAGCAGTCGGGGGTCGCACACTGGCCAGATGAGTAATGAGGCCTGCTCCCTACGCTCTGTTTGTGTAACCGGGGTTCCACTGTTCATGGTGGCTGCGTGGACTGTCACGGGTGCTGTACTGTCTATCTGGGCTCCCTGTCCTGGATTTACAGCTGCACCTCCGGGTGCCGGGTGGACAGAGACCTGCAGTCCTCTTGTCCTCCGGATGCAACCACCGGTACTCGAGTACTGGAGTGGCCCTGAACTCCGGTATTCAATTTCTTTAGCTACGACGTCGGGGTGAGCTGGCTCCGCTCCACTCCCAATGTTCTTCTCCTCTTTGCCTCTCTGTGGATGTGCTTTCCTGGACTGAGCGATGCAGGTCCGCTCCCAGCTCACACACCACACTACTCGAGTCCTTGTCTCTCTGAACTCTCCTCACAGACTAACTAACTCCTCCCCCAGGTCAGGGCTTAAGGAAGGCTCCCTGGAATTTAGAGCTCCCTCTGCTGGCCTGGGAGAGAAACTGTGTTGAATGATGGTACTTACTGGCCAATGGATTTCCCCAGCTACCTCCAGGCTCAGCATTAACCCATTTGAGGAGGGCAACACTGCTGTGGCAACCAGACCGTTGGGGCGCTTCACTTATGTTTAAGTCACATGCTGTCATTTCCTTGTGATCCTCCTTGAGATGGTTCTACTCCTTCATTGGAGTCCAGCTGTGTTTAATTGAACGGATAGGACTTGATTTGGAAAGGCACACACCTGTCTATATAAGACCTCACAGCTCACAGTGCATGGCAGACCAAATGAGAATCATGAGGTCAAAAGAACTGCCCAAGGAGCTCAGAGACAGAATTGTGGCAAGGCACAGATCTAGCCAAGGTTACACATGAATTTCTGCAGTACTCAAGGTTCCTAAGAGCACAGTGGCCTCCATAATCCTTAAATGGAAGAAGTTTGGGACCACCAGAACTCTTCCTAGACCTGGCCATCCAGCCAAACTGAGCAATCGTGGGAGAAGAGCCTTCGTGAGAGAGGTAAAGAAGAACCCCAAGATCACTGTAGCTGAGCTCCAAGTCCATGGCTCCTTTATGTAGAGGGTACCGCTTTCTCAATACACTTGGACTCAAATAGTGTAGACCACCTGAAGGCCTGAAGCAGAACCCTGGTTGTGTAGTGTGTTGGTGACATATACAGTCTATGTGTGTACGTACGCAGCTGTGTGTAGTCAAGAAAGAATTATGCCAGTGGCCTTTTGGTTGCCAAAACTGATGGGGGGCAAATGTAGACATGTGGTTGTTGGACGGTTCCACTTGTACCACACTTATGAAGAGGCCTGCACCTTTTAATAAATTAGGCAAAAATCACTGCAATGTAGCCATTTCTGCTATTAGGGTGAGGCCTCATACCCTCCTTCCAGGTTTTGTCCTGGGGTCCCATAGCTATTTATTGTATACTCATGAACAGCACCTCTCTAGTGTGTTTTTACTTTTACACCAGACCAATATGTCTTCTGTATCCTGCGGCTCTGTATCCCGTCTTCAGTCTTCTTTCAGGTAGCATGTTGTGTAGGATATATACAATGTTAGCCCCATCACAGAGCCTGAACCCCATAATACCTGTAATGTAGCTTGGGACAGGAGTTGACATTATCACATAACAATCCGTCATGGAGCCCCCTATAATTCCCATTTCTGCAATACTGAGAGTTGTAGTGATAACTCTCATCATTGTTACTGTGTAAGGAGAAATCACAAACATAAAAAACACATCACAATATATATGGTACAGATCTTTTTTTACTGGCATAGCAATAAGCAACATGATAATGGAAGTATTACCGGCTCTTTTAGAAATTTAAGAATGATCACGGTGACTCTCAGGTTAGGCCCGGTGAAGACCACAGAACTAGCTGTTGCCATTGTGGACAGGCTGAGGGCCACCGGACCCAAAGATCCAGAGGAAGGCAAACAAACCCCCCGGAGAGTTCTACCTCAGAGGGGAAAAAAAATCCTTCCTGACCCCAGGCGTGGCGATCGGATAGTTCCCTGGATCTCGTCTGTCCTGCTGCATATTGCTGTATATCATCTGTACGAAATAATTAACTTCAAGACAGAGGACCCTGTAAAAAAAAAGACATATTAATCTGGTCCTATAAGCTTATAATCTAATATACAATATACCCACATACAATACAACCACTGCTCCTGAGAGCTCACAGACTAATGTACACCCTGCTCCTAGGAGCTTACAATCTAATATACAATATACCCACTGCTCATGAGAGCTTACAGACTAATGTACAACCTGCTCCTAGGAGCTTACAATCTAATATACAATATACCCACTGCTCCTGAGAGCTCACAGACTAATGTACACCCTGCTCCTAGGAGCTTACAATCTAATATACAATATACCCACTGCTCCTGAGAGCTCACAGACTAATATACACCCTGCTCCTAGGAGCTTACAATCTAATATACCTGGACGTACCTTACCTGGACTTACTTTACTTGGACTTACCTTACTTGGACTTACCTTTCCTCCTCAAACTGTCGGGCTCTAGTGATACAAAATGGTTCAGGATTAGAACTTTGTACATTCCATATTGGTTGTGATGTCACGTGTTCTCTGTGATGTCATGTAACCTGTGATGTCATTTGATGTCTATGCGCACTGTGATGTCATCATCACTGTCACTTCTGTTTTATATATCAAGCTTATAACATTGAGCAAGAATTTAATTTATGTTAATAAATATAAGCTATAGATAACTCCCACCATTATTTTTAATTTGTAACAATCATTTAAATGAACCTTCATATTTTGAAGGGTTACTTCAATTTTTAGACATTATCAGCTGCCCATAGGATAGGTGATATTTTGCTGAAGGTGAGAGTCTGACTGCCCATCCTGAGAACCGGGCTTTGCATTTCTCCATCTAAATGGAGCTGTGGCAAAACATGGCACATATGCACCCCCGATCCATTAATTTGCTATGGGAGATATACAGCACTGAGTACAACATTTGGCTTTTCCTGGTAGTTCCATAGAGAAATAATGGAGCTTTGGTATGCATGGTTGGCCAGCCCTCCATTCAGATGTGGTTCTCAGGTCCAACCGCTGGGACCCTATGAATATTCAATAACTCTAAAGATTGGAAGAACCAGGACCAAGTGAACTGACAATAGAGAACTGTAGCATTTCGTAATTGGATATGTAACAAAAATGGTATATTTTGTCCAGACTAATGGCAAAACTAATCAACTAATCGTCCAAAAGACATTTTTACGCATACACTTCATTAATCAATAACTCAACACAAACCCGCAAGGCATCACCCAAGCTAGGTCAAGAAGTGAAAAAATGCAATTGTTTTTAGTATAAAAATTCTAATAAACATTTAATATTGATTTATCTCATGACATATAGACAAAAAACACCATTAAAAACACAAAAGGAAGCCACCTCAGAGGGACACAATCAATACCAGGTAGTGCTTCACGCAACAGGATAACACTTCATACGGTAAATTAAAAAGGATTCCACATATAATTTATGGCCAATACTGCAATATTTAAGGTCAAAAAGTGTCTAGTGCAATAAATATAGTTCTTATCAAAACTTATCCCAACACTACATGTATATAAAAATATATAAGGTGTCAAGTGCGCTAAATACAGTTTAATCAGAATTTATCATAAACTGAAGGACACCAATTAAGATTTTTTTCAATGTATAAACCATATCAAACCATTTTTATATATATATATTATATCCCACCTAGTATTATGTAACAGCACTTGTAAAAAAATAAACAAAAAACCCACTACAAAAAATATATTACAGAACATCGTGACTATCACAGCCAGGGCAGCCTTTTGTTGACAATTTTGAGGTTCTGAATTCCACTACCCCCCCCATCCCCCCAGATGCACCATGTAGGAAGGAGACCCTGTATAATGAGAGCGACTTACCTGTGTCCTCTTCCAGCTGTCAGACTGTAATGGCACAAGATGGCTCAGATGTAGAACATTGTACATTCTATACCAATCGTGATTTCATGTGATACCTGTGATGTCATGTGTTTTGTGATGTCATCATAGATGCCACTGCTACTTAATAGATCACATTTACAGGCATAAGAAATAGTTGAATTATTATAAAAACATAAATAAAAATGGGATTTAATACAGGCTGTGATTACTTCATACACTGTTATATACATTACCGTTTCTAGGCGTTAATCATGTCATACTCCACCTCCTACCCTGCACATTATAAGTATATAATCAGTAGTTATAACAAACAGTAGTGTGACGCCCTGGACAAGCCAGGTAGTCACAGAGCCCCGCATAACACCAGTCCCCTCACTAGGTAACTAGGGACTGGTAACTCTGCGACGCGTCTCTGCACACTGACGCTGACAGACAGCAGTAGGAGGAGCTACCTCACACCCTGCCATGACCTCTCTGCAGCGTCAGCGCGTCGCTGCATGCCGGGTCAGGAACCGGCTGCTATTTTAACAACCGGTTCGTCCGAACCGGACAGAACCGGCTGCATCCCACTCCTGCATCTATCCATCCATTTTGTAGCTGAATAATCTGCTTCTGGTTTCTCTACTGCAATAGAGAGGTCAAGATTACCAAATCTTTCTATGTCTTTCATTAGAGGCAGTAGCTCAGTAGTAGAGCTGTTGCCTATGTCCAAAGAGTTCACGAGTTTGAGTCCCAGCTGTCCCGGTAATCCAGAGAAGATTAGAATTTAATTTATTCACTGCACTGAGGGGAGGAGCCGGGACAACACCTGTGAGCCTCGGGAGTGCAGGAGAAAGCTCTCAAATGGAGACAGTCCCGCAGAATCTGGGACGGATGGGAGGCATGCATGTATGGGGCAAGTTGAAAGCGAATGTATAGAGGGCGAGTCACGGGGTCAAACTGTGATTCAAATCAGCCCCCTTTTGTCCTATTAAAAATACCAATTTCTTTTTTTTTTTAAATACACATACAGTGGAACCTTGCTTAACGAGAACAATCCGTTCTGGGACTGTGCTTGTTAACCAAGTTACTCGTTCAGCAAAGCAAGATTTCCCATAGGAAATCATTGCAATGCAGACGATTCGTTCTACAACGCGTTAAATGTCCCATCCTGGTCCCCTATTCTGTCATTCCACACATGCACAAACACACATAAACACGTACAAAAACACACAAACTCACACAAGCACGCACGCACACATATTATATGCTCACCTTACCTTCCGTTGCATCGCCGGTCTCGTCTGACAGGAAGATCCTGCTTCGTCTTTATGGATGCCGATGCACAGCCTGGAGTAAAGCGGAGCGGCGAACTACAGGACCCAGGAGGCCGGCGATGAAACGGAAGGTACACTATATTATATTGTATTATATGCTCACCTTACCTTCCGTTCCATCGCGGGCCTCCTGGGTCATGTAGTTCACCGCGAGGATGTCACGATGTACCCGGGAACTACAAGAACCATGAGGCCGACGGTGGAGTGGAAGGTAAGGTGAGCATAATACTGTATGTGCGTGCGTGCGTACATGTGTGTGTTTGTGTGGACTGCAAGTGCGGGTCAGAGCGCGGTGGATGTACGGAACCGGAAGTGTGTGCAGTGAGGATTTCGCTCGTACAGCAAAGCTTTCTCGTAAATCGAGTTACAAATTTACAGAAAGCTTTGCTTGTTAAGCGAAATTCTCATTAAGTGGGTTACTCGTTTAGCGAGGTTCCACTGTATATGGTATCGACGGGTTCAGAAAGTTCGACCTATCAAAATATAAAATCAATTAACCCGATCAGTAAACACTGTAAACAAATAAAAAATTAAGAACACCAAAATTACGTTTTCTTGGGTCATTGCAATATCTTCAAAAATACTGTAGCAAGCAATGAAAACGTCATATAGTTTCCAAGAATTGAATATCTGCTCTTCTCATTCACTGCGTCTTTTTGCTGAGTTTTTGAAGCAGAAATTGAGCGGAAACTTTCCAAATTCTACTCAAAACTCCTCAAAAACTTAGAGGTCCTGTTCAGTTCAGTTTCTGCTCTGAAAACTCTGCAAAAAAGACTGTGTGAACATAGCCTTCGAAGGGAACTGAATCTGTGCCCCAGGTTCTTTGACCTTCTGCAGTATTTACTATCCTAATACACTGATCAAGTGTTAAGATATGTGGACACTGAGTTTTTGCTGAGTTTTAGAAGCAGAAACTGAGCGGAAACTCTCCAAATCCTCCTAAAAAACTCAACTGAATGTGCATATTGACTTCAAATAGATTGTTTTAATTCAAACAAATGTATTGTATTTTGGCAGATATTCTTTTACGAAAAAGAAATGTCTTAGTCAAGTATTCCCGTTAAAGTATTTATTTTTCTATTTCAGTACTGATGTAGTTTGCAGTGCAGTACACAACTATAACAACTATATACATATGTACGGATGACAGTTAAGTGAGTAGTTAGCTTGCCAGCACGAGAGACAATGTAGAAATGGACTATTTACATATCCTGCCCGCTTCTGGGGGGTGAAGACCGGTGCACACAGTCACAACCACTCTCTAGATTTAGGTAGCTCAAGAAATAACATAAACACAACAAACATCATTTAATCAAGTTATGCTGCAAGGATTTTGCATTAAATAATCATCAATAAAAAACAACTTGGAATGAGGTTAAATACTAGCAAAATGTGATGTATAAAGTACCAGAACAACAATGATGGAGCGGATGCTGCTGCGGGGATTTCCTGGAGAATCTGAGCCCCACGTGGCATAAATAGAGCACAAGTCACAGGTAAAATATTTAGTCAGAATGTATTTCCTATAATACGCAAGGATAAAACTCTAACCTTAAAAGAGGGTTATAATTGTAATTAAAGGGAACCTGTCACCAGGATTTTCCTTTATAGCAAGTGAGCCCTTATACAAGGGGCTGCTGATAAGTCTTTGGCTTTGTGATCTTTTTTTGTTTCTATGGTAACGAATGTTAATTTACATGAAAGCCTTATGTGTCTAATATATGTTTTCAAAATGTTATGTTTGTTGCTTATGGCAACAGTGTTCTACGCAAGCAGGAAAACAAAATGGCGAAGTCTAATGCAATATTCATAGGAACTGAGAGCAGAGAAGTGATATAATTCTTGTTTCTGCAAGGAAAGTCCGTGAAGGATATTGATGGTGATATGTTGCAGATGTTGGGGGATCAATGCCCTTCATATACGACAGTTAAGAACTGGGTTGCCAAATTTAAAACGGGCCACTTCAGCACCAATGATGAGGAACGTCCTGGACGATCGAGAGTGGTTGTTGTTCCAGAGATCGTCGATGCTGTGCACAACCTCATACTGGAGAATCGACAAATTTCAGCTAAAGCAATAGCAGACATCATGGGGATTTCCCATTAACGTGTTTGTGTCATTATCGATGAACATTTGGATACGAGGAAGCGATCTGCAAAGTGGGTCTCCAAATGTTTAACAACAGATCAGAGAAGCAGCGAGTGAAAACTTCCCGGTCCATTTGTCACGGTTTCCGGACTGATAAGAACTTCCTGGAGCGACTGGTCACTATGGATGAGACCTGGATTTATTTGTATGACCCTGAAAACAAGGAGCAGTCAAAAGAGTGGAGGCACAGTGGTTCTCCTCATCCAAAGAAGTTCAGGGTGCAATAATCAGCCAATAAGGAGGGCGTGCTGCTAGTGGACTATCTTCAAAAGGGTTCCACCATCAATGCAAGGTATTACACTGAACTTTTGGACCAATTAAAGGCAGCTCTGAAGCCCAAAAGGAATCTTATTCCTGCAAGACAACACCTCGCTCACACTGCACAAGCGACCACGGCAAAACTGGCAGAGCTGGGCTTCCAGCTGGTTGACCACACACCTTATTCACCAGATCTAGCTCCCTCTGATTATTATGTGTTTCCAAACCTGAAGAAATACCTCAAGGGTGCCAAATTCCACACCATTTCTGATTCAATGGCTGCTACAGATGCCTGGTTTGAGGCACAATTGAAATCCTTCTTTTTGCTAGACTTACAGAACTTGGAATACCGATGTAAGAAGTGTGTTGTCATCAGAGGAGAGTATGTGGAATAAATGTAAAGTTTCATCATCCTATCTCATTTCTTTCTGAGTAAAGCCAAAGACTTATCAGCAGCCCCTTGTATACACAGTATTCCAGAACACTTTATATAAGAGCCCAGGCTGGCGCCTCCTCCATCTTGTGCAGTCTCATTTTGTCCTCCTGCCCAGCCCTGTGTGCATGACACATCCTGCGTCATTCACACAGAGGCCTCCATTGCACTCCTCTGCATGCGCACTTTGAGCTGCCATGATGAGGGCAGAATAAAGTACTGTAATGCACAGGTGCGAGAAAAGGTCAATGACCGCCCCGCGCATGCACACTACAGTGCTTTGATCTGTCCTCAGCTGGATAGATCAAAGTGCGCATGCGCAACAGCGCAATGGAGGCCTCTCTGTGAATGACACAGGATGCGTCATCCACACGGGGCTGAGCAGGAGGAGGACAATCCCACAAGATGGAGAAGGCATCAGACCGAGAGCAGCGACACCCATTGGACCTGACCGCTCCCTAGGTGAGTATAATAAAATGTCTTTTTTATGTTATACAGAGCAGCCTGGCCTCTTATATACACCATTCTGGAATACTGTATATAAGAGCTCACTAGTGGTGGTCACAGCTCATAAGGGAAAAACCTGCTGACCGGTTCCCTTTAATAAAGACTAATCACTCTATAGGAGCAGGTACACACACGCCAGATTTTTTTTGAGGCAGATGTAGATCAATGCCGGTTCACCACTGCTACACTGAAAGGCACAAAGTCCAATTGCCAGCTGCTGTAATCCTCTGTGGATTCCTCCTGTGTAAATGCTGCATCTTTTCTACCTCAAGTGAACCTGCCATAAATGTAAATACCTTCATCCTTCTTATATAATTAAAGTGGTTTTCCCAAAATTGCAAGTTATCCTCTATTTACACAATTTGCTGATTGCCAGGGGTCCGATCACTGGCACTCCCAGAGATCCTGGAACTACAAAAACACTTAGGCGGGCTTTGCACGTTGCGACATCGCAAGCCGATGCTGCGATGTCGCACGCGATAGTCTCCGCCCCCGTCGCAGGTACGATATTGTGTGATAGCTGGCGTAGCGAAAATTATCGCTACGCCAGCTTCACATGCACTCACCTGCCCTGCGACCGTCGCTCTGGCCGGCGACCCGCCTCCTTCCTAAGGGGGCGGGTCGTGCGGCGTCATAGCGACGTCACACGGCAGGCGGCCAATAGCAGCGGAGGGGCGGAGATGAGCAGGATGTAAACATCCTGCCCACCTCCTTCCTTCCGCATATCCTACGGAAGCCGCGGTGACGCCGGTAGGAGATGTTCCTCGCTCCTGCGGCTTCACACACAGCGATGTGTGCTGCCGCAGGAGCGAGGAACAACATCGGACCGTCGCGTCAGCGTAATTATGGATTACGCCGACGCTGCACCGATGATACGATTACGACGATTTTACGCTCGTTAATCGTATCATCTAGGCTTTACACACTACGATGTCGCATGTGATGCCGGATGTGCGTCACTTTCAATTTGACCCCACCGACATCACACCTGCGATGTCGTAGTGTGCAAAGCCCGCCTTAGGCTGGAGTCACACTTGCGAGTGCCTCGCGCGAGTCTTGCATTGCATCACCCAGCACGGCCGCACACTCTCCTGACAGGAGCGGGTCGGCTGCATGTATCTCTATGCAGCTGAGATGCTCCTGTCCAGAGAGTGTCGGGTCATGCCGGGTGATGCAATGCAAGACTCACTCGAGATACGCTCGAGGCTCTTGCAAGTGTGACTTTGGCCTTATATTTAAGTCACATGCTGTCATTTGCTTGTGTTCCTCCTTGACATGGTTTCAATCCTCCATTGAAGTCCAGCTGTGTTTAATTGAACTGATAGGACTTGATTTGGAAAGGCACACACCTGTCTATATAACACCTGACAGCTCACAGTCTATGTCAGACCAAGTGTCAATCATGAGGTCAAAGGAACTGCCCAAGGAGCTCAGAGACAGAATTGTGGCAAGGCACAGATCTGGCCAAGGTTACAAAAGAATTTCTGCAGTATTCAAGGTTCCTAAGAGCACAGTGGTCTCCATAATCCTTAAATGGAAGAAGTTTGGGACCACCAGAACTCTTCCTAGATCTGGCCATCCAGCCAAACTGAGCAATCGTGGGAGAAGAGCCTTGGTGAGAGAGGTAAAGAAGAACTCCATGATCACTGTAGCTGAGCTCCAAGTCCATGGCTCCTTTATGTAGAGGGTAGCGCTTTCTCAATACACTTGGACTCAAATAGTGTAGACCACCTGATGGCCTGAAGCAGAACCCTGGTTGTGTAGTGTGTTGGTGACATATACAGTCTATGTGTGTACGTACGCAGCTGTGTGTAGTCAGTAAAGAATTATTACAGTGGCCTTGTGGTCACCAAAACTGATAGGGGGCAAATGTTAACATGTGGTTGTTGGACGGTTCCACTTGTACCACACTTATGAAGAGGCCGGCACCTTTTAATAAATTAAGCAAAAATCACTGCAATGTGGCCATTTTCTGCTATTTGGGTGAGGCCTCATACCTCCTTCCAGGTTTTGTCCTGGGGTCCCATAGCTATTTATTGTATACTCATGAACAGCCCCTCTCTAGTGTGTTTTTACTTTTACACCAGACCAATATGTCTTCTGTATTCTGCGGCTCTGTATCCCATCTTCAGTCTTCTTTCAGGTAGCATGTTGTGTAGGACATATACAATGTTAGCCCCATCACAGAGCCTGAACCCCATAATACCTGTAATGTAGCTTGGGACAGGAGCTGACATTATCACATAACAATCGATCATGGAGCCCCCTATAATTCCCATTTCTGCAATACTGAGAGTTGTAGTGATAACTCTCATCATTGTTAAGTATATAGTTTTTCATTCTGTATAGGGCACTTAAGCTTTTAGGAAGGAGCTATCCAGTAGTGAAAAACCTGTTTAAACACAATGGCTGCATAAGAAAACAGATACCATATGAACTCCATCTGAATAGCATCTATTTTTAACTAAGGCTACTTTCACACTTGTGTTGGACGGCTTCCTTTGCTATCCGCAGCCTTGAGGAATTACGGTAACCGTTTCAGGAAACCGTTATATGCCTCATAGACTTCTATTAGCTACGGATAGAAACGGATGGTCTTGCATTGCATCCGCCCCGCGGCGCATCAGTTGTTTTGACGCTGACCGTCAGGCGGATGGAACGCTGCATGTAGCGTTTTTCTGCACTTCAAAAAAACGCAACCTGCAGGATTCCGTCGGCGTCCGTTGCTTTTATAATGGACGCCTATGGTGGCGGATTCCGTTAGAATCTGTCATTTGACGGATTCCGTTAACGCATCCGTCTTTACACAACTGCGCATGCCCAGTTGTGTAAAGTCAAGGAAAAAAACCTATAACGGATTGCGTTATTTTGTACGATCCGTAGCATCCGTTGTGCCACTATATGCAACGCATCCAGTGCATCCGTCACACAACGCAATGCTACGGATCCCGTCCAACGCAAGTGTGAAACTAGCCTAATACATTTCGATATTAACAAGGAATACTGTATTTAGCCTTGTAAAAAATAAATAAAGACATACAGATTAAAAATTGGACAAGTTTACATTCACTTATGATAAACTGGGATTTTAACGGGTTGTCTGGGCCTTTTAAATTGAGTTCTTATCCATAGGATCATCAATATCTAATCGAGGAAACTGTGACAGATAACAGTTCGGTCGATCAGCTATTCCCAGTACCGGTGGTGGCTGGAAGTGCTCAGTTATGAAGCTGCACAGGCTGCGGCCAGGTTCTGCACATATGCTCCCTATTACACATATGCTCCGTTTTGCACAAATGCTCCCTGTTTCACATATGCTCCCTGTTGCACATATGCTCCCTCTTTACACATATGCTCCCTGTTGCACATAAGCTCCCTATTGCACATATTCTCCATGTTGCACATATTCTCCCTGTTGCACATATGCTCCCTGTTGCACATATGCTCCCTGTTGCACATATGCTCCCTGTTGCACATATGCTCCCTGTTGCACATATGCTCCCTGTTGCACATATGCTCCCTGTTGCACATATGCTCCCTGTTGCACATATGCTCCCTGTTGCACATATGCTCCTTGTTGCACATATGCTCCCTATTGCACATATGCTCCCTGTTGCACATATTCTCCCTGTTGCACATATTCTCCCTGTTGCACATATGCTCCCTATTGCACATATGCTCCCTATTGCACATATGCTCCCTATTGCACATATGCTCCCTGTTGCACATATGCTCCCTATTGCACATATGCTCCCTGTTGCACATATGGTCCCTGTTGCACATATGGTCCCTATTGCACATGTGCTCCCTGTTGCACATGTGCTCCCTGTTGCACATATCCTCCCTATTGCACATATGCTCCCTATTGCACATATGCTCCCTATTGCACATATGCTCCCTATTGCACATATGCTCCCTATTGCACATATGCTCTGTCAGGGCAGGGAGGACTGGTAGACCCAGGAGGTGTATCCGCTGGACCGAGCACCCCACCAGGGGGCAGGGTACACGGCAGCCGGAGCACTGGCGTGGCTGGGACGGGAGCCGCGTCCCACAGGGGACAGGAAGAACAAAGTCACTGGGGTCACGGAGTTCCTAAGAGACAGTGCAGGACACTGGTACAGGTGCCGGGTGGTAAAGACAGGCAGTAGTACAGGACACGGCACAAGGGGACCTGAGCACCTAGCTCAAAGGACAAGCTTCAGGACACGATGATCAGGCGCCGCCCACATGGAAAGGCCAGTCTTATATACCCAGCACAGCCTCATGTCATTTCCTGCTGCAGGTGTGCTGGGCCTATAAGACCAGGAGAGTGGGCGCGGCCTGGTCCTATACAGAACCATGTGGCTAAGACTCAGAGTCAGACTCATAAGACCAGGAGCAGGACACAGGAGAGTGGGAGCGGCAGCCATGACCGGTGGACACATGGACTGGATCAGTGGTTAAGGAGCAGTGCAATGACGGTGAGGCCGGATCAGTGGGTACGGAGCGGTGCCGGGATGGTGCGACTGGATCAGCGGGTAAGGAGCGGTGCTGAGGCATCGGGAGCGTGACAGTACCCCCCCTCTATGCCCCCCCCTCCGTGCACAGTACCCCAGGGGCACCCCGGATCGAGTCACCGGACCAGGAACCAAGGCAAAGGCGGGGAAGGACCGCTGACCCCGTGCCGCCTTCTTGGCCGCACGACGCTTAGCCGACGATCTACCAGTAGTGGCAACGGGGGCAACGGGAAGGGGAGGACAGTCAGAAGTAGGACTGGAGTCTTGGACGACCGGATCGGGCGTCTCGGACCGGGTACAGGACAGTGTCTCATCCTCAGTAGCCGGTGGCAACAAAGTCTCAATAGCCAGGGACGGTGGAACGACGCTAGACTGCGTAGTCTCTTCAGGACCCGGTGGTACCAAAGGCTCAAGTACCAGGAGCTGTGGTACAACACTGGACTGCATCGTTTCGTCTTCTTCTTGCGACATAACAGGGTCAGGTGCCAGGGGCTGAGGAACGAGCTGTAGACAGTTATCATGGCACAAGGGACTCCAGCGAGTGACTACGCCAGATCGCCAACTGATGTCAGGGTCATGGAGTTGTAGCCAGGGCAGACCCAGCAGGAGCTCAGGAGCCATTCTTGGGATGACATAGAAGGCAATGGTCTCAGTATGCAAAGTGCCAACCTGGAGTCTCACGGGTTCAGTGGTATACCGGACAGGTTCCTATAGTGGTTTACCATCCACGGAGGCGAACCAGAGGGGTGTTACGGGGGGCTGTCTGATAATAACTGAAAGGAGTATCAGACAGTCAGGGTCCACCGTACAAAGACTTTGCTGCAGACTATGGCAGAGTGCAATACCTCTGTTAACTCACAGAAGAATATAAGTAAAGCAATTCCTCCCTTACTTGGAGGGTGTGTGGAATGATCTCTGTTAACAATCACAGAGACAAAGGCAATGTGTGTGAAATGGCACCTACCTAGGTCCGCTCTTCTAGTGGTGCAAAAGAGACGAACAGCAGCGTAAGCCGCACAAAGCTCCTACCTGCGTTCGCTCCACTAGTGTGCGAGGACACGAACCACTAGATATGGCACCTGCCTAGGTCCGCTCTTCTAGTGGTGCAAAAGAGACGAACAGCAGCGTAAGCCGCACAAAGCTCCTACCTCTGTTCGCTCCCCTAGTGTGCGAGGATACGAACAACTGCCAGACGCAGTATAAGGAACGTTACCCTAGCGGCAACGTCCACCTACGAGTAGAATCACAAGGCCCAGCCAGACCATGTGCCTCAGGCACCTGCCTATGTCCGCTCCCCTAAGAGGTAAGGATACGGACAGCAGCCGAAGCTGTAAGGTATAAGAACGCTACCCGGCCGGTAGCGCTCACCTAGCATAGACAGAGGAATGCCTAGAGGAACGCGCACAGAGCGTCTACTCATATGCATGAACCAAGAGGACTGAGCACCATGCGGCGTGTGTCAGGGTCTTATATAGACTCTGTGCCTCATCCAAGATGGAGGACACCAGAGCCAATCCGCTGCCAGAACGACAGGAGTGACGTCATGCTGGCCTATCACCGAGCAAGACGTCACAAGCACATGACCAGCGACCAATCGGCATAGAAGGTGTCAGAGACATGTGACCTCGTGTCAGCGATGATGTCACCCGCACATGTGCAATGGCTCCAAGATTGGACTTAGTCTCCGGCGCTCGCACATGTGCAGTAGCAAGAAATCTGGACTTAGTCTCCAGCGCTCGCACATGTGCAGTAGCAAGAAATCTGGACTTAGTCTCCAGCGCTCGCACATGTGCAGTAGCAAGAAATCTGGACTTAGTCTCCAGCGCTCGCACATGTGCAGTAGCAAGAAATCTGGACATAGTCTCCAGTGCTCGCAGCAACCGTAACAGTACCTCCCCCTCAAGGGCCCCCCTCCCGGCGACGCAGGTAATCGGCAACTAAGTCGGGAGCATGGACAGCCTCCTCAGGCTCCCAAGAGCGATGTTCCGGGCCATAGCCCTCCCAATCTATCAAGAAGAACCTGCGCCCTCTAACCATCTTAGAACCAACTATGGCTCGTACCTCATAGCTAGAGCGAGAGGAATCAGAGGCAGGAGAGTGCACTTCACGAGCGTGAGGTAAAATAGCCGGCTTTAGCAGTGAGACATGGAATTTGTCATGAATCCTAAGATGGACAGGTAACTTCAATTGATAGACTACAGGATTTACCTGTCGAAGAACCTCATAAGGACCCAGGAAGCGAGGAGCAAATTTGACAGAGCTCACTCTAAGTTTCACGTGTTTTGCAGAGAGCCACACAAAGTCCCCTGGAGAAAAGACAGGAGCCGGGCGACGAAACCGATCGGACACCGTCTTCATACGGTCCTTAGCTGCTTGGATCGACTCTTGAGTCCGATCCCAAACCTCTCTGGCATTAGTTGCCCAGTCGGCCACAAGAGGAGGAGGTGCAGCAGCGGGAAACGGTACTGGTACCCTAGGGTGTTGCCCATTATTGAGTACGAACGGTGTCTGCCCAGTGGCCTCAGCCAGCGAATTGTTAAGGGCAAATTCTGCCCAGGGTAGGAGGGAGGACCAGTTATCGTGGTTCTCAGCAACAAAAGTGTCGAAGGTATATAATCATAGATTGATTGGTACGTTCAACCAAACCATTAGTCTCCGGATGGTATGCCGAAGAGAGATTCAACTCAATTTGCAGAAGGCTACAAAGATCTCGCCAGAAACGGGAAGTAAATTGCGGGCCTCTATCACAAATGATACGATCTGGCATCCCGTGAAGCCTAAAGACATGCTTGAGGAATAGTTTGGCTAGTACCCTGGAAGATGGGATTCTCGATAACGGTACGAGATGAACCATCCGGGAGAAATGGTCCGTAATGACCCACACAAATCTATGTCCCTGTGAACATGGAAGATCGCCCACAAAGTCCATGCCTACCACCTCCCATGGTCTATCTGGCACTGGTAAAGGATGCAAGAGCCCAGCCGGTCTCTGCCGTAATGGACGGTTGCGAGCACACGAGTAGCAGGAACCGACATATCTCTTGACGTGGCTGGCTAAGTGTGGCCACCAATACCACCTTTCCAGTAACTCTCGTGTCCGCCTAATACCAAAATGCCCACCCACCTTTGAGGTGTGGGCCCATGACAGTATATCATTCTGTCGATCAGGCGGAACAAAGGTCTAACGTCACAGGGGAGAGCGTATGAAAAACCCTGGAGGGAAGGATAAGACGAGGTTCGTCAATCTCTTCCTGGGTAGAAAGCATAGAGCGAGACAGGGCGTCTGCCTTGTTATTCTTACTCCCAGACAGATAGTTGATGGAGAAGTGAAAGCGGGAGAAAAACAAGGACCAGCGGGCTTGGCGAGGATTCAGACGCTGAGCGGTTTGTAAGTACGTCAGATTCTTATGGTCTGTATAGACCTGGAAAGGATGTTTCGCTCCTTCCAGCAAGTGACGCCACTCCTCCAAGGCTAATCTCAAGGCGAGCAGTTCCCTATCCCCAATGGTATAGTTTCTCTCTGCCGGTGAAAAGGTTTTAGCAAAGAAGAAACACGGCCTTTTTCTACCTGCACCGTTCTTTTGATACAAGACCGCACCAGCACCCACTGAAGAGGCATCAACCTCTAAGAGGAAGGGCTTATTCTCATCGGGTCTTTGAAGAACGGGAGCAGTTGAAAAGTGTCTTTTTACTGCCTCAAAAGCCTGAGATGTCTCAGTAGACCAGGCTTTGGGATTAGCACCTTTCTTAGTCAAGGCCACCAAAGGGGCCACCAAAGTAGAAAAATGGGGTATGAACTGCCTGTAATAATTTATGAATCCTAAGAAGCGTTGCACCGCCTTCAAGGAATGAGGTTCGGACCATTGCAGGACAGCAGAGAGCTTCGCAGGATCCATAGCCAGACCCTCTTGTGAGATAATGTAACCCAAAAAAGGCAATGAGGACTGCTCGAATACACATTTCTCGAGTTTAGCAAACAATGAGTGCTCCCTTAAACGGGAAAGGACACGAACGACATCCTGACGATGAGTCTCCAGATCAGGAGAAAAAATCAGGATGTCGTCCAGATACACCACTACTGAGGATAACAGTAAATCCCTGAACACATCGTTTACGAAGTCCTGAAATACTGCGGGTGCATTACATAACCCAAAAGGCATGACGAGGTATTCATAGTGACCGTCTCGGGTGTTAAAAGCGGTCTTCCATTCGTCACCCTTTCGAATTCGTACCAAGTTATACGCACCCCGCAGATCCAACTTCGTAAAAACTTGAGCTCCTCTCAGTCTGTCAAAGAGCTCCGAAATTAAAGGTAATGGGTATTTGTTCTTTATTGTGATTGCGTTGAGACCCCTGTAATCTATGCAGGGACGCAAATCACCCTCTTTCTTCCGAACAAAGAAAAACCCAGCTCCCGCGGGAGAGACAGACTTACGAATGAACCCCTTCTCTAAACTCTCTCTTATATAGGTCGACATGGCCTCCGACTCAGGTATCGACAGGGGGTAAACCCTGCCTTTAGGTGGAACCGAACCTGGGATAAGGTCTATGGCACAGTCATACGGCCTATGGGGTGGAAGAACCTCAGCACCCTGTTTGGAGAACACGTCAGCGAAATCCAAATAGGGTGTAGGTATGGGAGAGAGATCAGTTGATGCAACCGCAACGACCTTAGGTGGTAAGGGAAGACATCGGGACTGACATTTCGAACCCCAACTAATAATGCTGTCAGACTCCCAGTCAATGTGAGGAGCATGAGTCCGAAGCCATGGAAGACCCAGAAGGACGTCGTCTATACCCTCAGGCAAAACAAGAAAAGAAATCTCCTCTATGTGACCCTGAGACAGGGAAAGGCGCAAGGGAACTGTCCTCAATGTAATGGAGTCAGACAACATAGTTCCATTAACAACACGGACAGGAATAGGCGCCTCTAACATGATAGAGGGAATATTGTGTCCCTTTACAAATCCTGAGGACACAAAAATCCCGTCAGCTCCGGAATCCACAAAAGCCATAATAGGCCATGTATTCTCAGATAACGAGAGCTGACCTGGGATACAACACTTAGAGGGTGCAGAAGACGTCTCTAGTAACCCCCCTCTAATGGTTACTAGGCCAGGAAGTTTCCCTGACGACTAGGACACTTGTTGGCATAGTGCCCAGCCTGACGACATACGTAACATATAGGAGGACCAGACTTGCGTAGTCTGGAGGACGTATGACCTAACTCCATAGGAGTGGGAGATGTTTCAGATGCTGAGGAAGATGGTAGTGGACCCTCAACAACTGGAATAGCCCGATGCTTAGGGCGTGAGGAAGAGACCTCGAGTCTACGTTCCTTATGGCGTACATCGATCCTCGTTGCTACTGTGATCAAGTCCTCCAGAGAAGCAGGGACCTCACGAGTAGCAAGGGCATCCTTGACATAGCCTGCCAACCCTCTCCAGAAGATAGGAATCAACACCTTCTCTGGCCAATCTAGTTCTGCCACCAGAGTTCTAAAAGCAATGGCATAAGAACTAGTGGATAACGAACCCTGAGATAGATCTAACAGTCTCAGGGCCGCATCATGGGTAACCTGTGGACCCATGAATACCGCCTTAAGAGCATCAAGAAAGTCTTGATGTCTCAGAGTAACCACATCAGAGCGCTCCCATAGGGGAGTCGCCCATTCTAAGGCTTTGTCCTGAAGTAAGGAGATGATAAAGCCTACTCTGGACCTCTCCGTAGAGAAGCAAGAAGAGTTGACCTCTAGGTGTATCTGACACTGACTAATGAAACCACGACATGATCTGGCATCGCCAGAATATCTGTTTGGCAGAGCAAGTCGAGGATCATGTGCAGATGTCACCATGGTCTGAGGTTTATCCTCTATACTCTTGAGCCGTGACTCAAGTACTTGTATGTAACGGTGTAACTGCTGATATTCTGCCATAACTGCCAGACCCTTGGCTCAGTCCTAATGTTACGGGGGGCTGTCTGATAATAACTGAAAGGAGTATCAGACAGTCAGGGTCCACCGTACAAAGACTTTGCTGCAGACTATGGCAGAGTGCAATACCTCTGTTAACTCACAGAAGAATATAATAAGTAAAGCAATTCCTCCCTTACTTGGAGGGTGTGTGGAATGATCTCTGTTAACAATCACAGAGACAAAGGCAATGTGTGTGAAATGGCACCTACCTAGGTCCGCTCTTCTAGTGGTGCAAAAGAGACGAACAGCAGCGTAAGCCGCACAAAGCTCCTACCTGCGTTCGCTCCACTAGTGTGCGAGGACACGAACCACTAGATATGGCACCTGCCTAGGTCCGCTCTTCTAGTGGTGCAAAAGAGACGAACAGCAGCGTAAGCCGCACAAAGCTCCTACCTCTGTTCGCTCCCCTAGTGTGCGAGGATACGAACAACTGCCAGACGCAGTATAAGGAACGTTACCCTAGCGGCAACGTCCACCTACGAGTAGAATCACAAGGCCCAGCCAGACCATGTGCCTCAGGCACCTGCCTATGTCCGCTCCCCTAAGAGGTAAGGATACGGACAGCAGCCGAAGCTGTAAGGTATAAGAACGCTACCCGGCCGGTAGCGCTCACCTAGCATAGACAGAGGAATGCCTAGAGGAACGCGCACAGAGCGTCTACTCATATGCATGAACCAAGAGGACTGAGCACCATGCGGCGTGTGTCAGGGTCTTATATAGACTCTGTGCCTCATCCAAGATGGAGGACACCAGAGCCAATCCGCTGCCAGAACGACAGGAGTGACGTCATGCTGGCCTATCACCGAGCAAGACGTCACAAGCACATGACCAGCGACCAATCGGCATAGAAGGTGTCAGAGACATGTGACCTCGTGTCAGCGATGATGTCACCCGCACATGTGCAATGGCTCCAAGATTGGACTTAGTCTCCGGCGCTCGCACATGTGCAGTAGCAAGAAATCTGGACTTAGTCTCCAGCGCTCGCACATGTGCAGTAGCAAGAAATCTGGACTTAGTCTCCAGCGCTCGCACATGTGCAGTAGCAAGAAATCTGGACTTAGTCTCCAGCGCTCGCACATGTGCAGTAGCAAGAAATCTGGACATAGTCTCCAGTGCTCGCAGCAACCGTAACAAGGGGCTTGGCAAGCGGGATCACCGGTACCTGGTATCGGTTCACTGCAGACTGGTGTATGAAATTACCCGCTGCCCCAGAATCAATGTGGGCCTCTGCTGTGAACCTGATCTTCTCCGTCGTCACCTGGACAGTCTGCGTAACTGGAACGGAGGGGATTCCGGTGCCAAGGGTAGCGGTTCCCACCATCCCTTGGACTCTGGGTCTTCCTGGTCTCTCAGGGCATGAGCGGAGCAGATGTGAACCGCTTCCACAATAGAAACACAGGCCTTGGGCGAGTCGCAGCTTGGCTCAGTCGGTCAATTTGCATGGGTTCTGGAAACACATCACAGGAAGGCAAGGGCGAGGGAGCGGTAGGCCTCTGCGGGGACAAGGTGTGACGGGGTGGTCGCTTCTCCCGGAATACCTCTTTGGTTCGCTCCTGGAAACGGAGGTCAATCCGGGTGGCTAAGGATATCAAAGCGTCCAAAGTTCGTGGAACGTCACGGCCGGCTAGTTCGTCCTTAATGCGGCCCGACAGGCCCTCCCAAAAGGCTGCTGTCAATGCCTCGTTGTTCCAGCCTAGCTCGGAGGCAAGCGTGCGGAACTGGATGGCGTACTGGCCCACCGTCAGGGTTCCTTGGCGTAGCCGGAGGAGCGAGGAGGTAACCACGGTGGTGCGTCCCGGTTCATCAAAGGTATCACGGAAGGCCTGCAGGAATTCCAGGAGGTCGGTGGTCACTGGGTCCTCATTCTCCCACAAAGGATTCATCCAGGCCAATGCTTTGCCTTCCAGATGGGACATTAGAAAGGCCACCTTAGCTTGGTCTGAAACAAACAAATGGGGAAGCAACTTGAAATGCAGGGAGCATTGGTTCAAGAAGCCTCTGCAGGTCTTGGGATCCCCCACATAGCGAGGCGGAGCAGCGAGGCGGAGTTGCGAAGCCGAGGGAACAACAGGTTCGGACTTAGACGCTGTCTGCTGCGTCGACGGAGACGAGGCGGCGGTCTGTAACGTGTACAACCGGTGGTCCACAGACGTCAGGAACTTCAGTATGCGGTGTAAGGTGTCACGCTGTTGCACCAGTTCCAGGCGTAGTTCAGCCAGCTCAGACACTTGTGCTCCAGCGGAATCCATGGCCTGATCATCTGTCAGGGCAGGGAGGAATGGTAGACCCAGGAGGTGGATCCGCTGGACCGAGCACCCCACCGGGGGGCAGGGTACACGGCAGCTGGAGCACTGGCGTGGCTGGGACGGGAGCCGCGTCCCACAGGGGACAGGAAGAACAAAGTCACTGGGGTCACGGAGTTCCTAAGAGACAGTGCAGGACACTGGTACAGGTGCCGGGTGGTAAAGACAGGCAGTAGTACAGGACACGGCACAAGGGGACCTGAGCACCTAGCTCAAAAGACAAGCTTCAGGACACGATGATCAGGCGCCGCCCACATGGAAAGGCCAGTCTTATATACTCAGCACAGCCTCATGTCATTTCCTGCTGCAGCTGTGCTGGGCCTATAAGACCAGGAGAGTGGGCGCGGCCTGGTCCTATACAGAACCATGTGGCTAAGACTCAGAGTCAGACTCATAAGACCAGGAGCAGGACACAGGAGAGCACGAGCGGGAGCGGCAGCCATGACCGGTGGACACGTGGACTGGATCAGTGGTTAAGGAGCAGTGCAATGACGGTGAGGCCGGATCAGTGGGTACGGAGCGGTGCCGGGATGGTGCGATCGGATCAACGGGTAAGGAGCGGTGCTGAGGCATCGGGAGCGTGACATGCTCCCTGTTGCACATATGGTCTCTGTTGCACATATGCTCCCTATTGCACATATGCTCCCTATTGCACATGTGCTCCCTGTTGCACATATGCTCCCTGTTGCACATATGCTCCCTGTTGCACATATGCTCCCTATTGCACATATGCTCCCTATTGGTTTGAATACGGGGCGGATGTGCAGTACCCGGCCGCAGTCACTATAGAGTGAACAGAGCTGTGCAGCTCCGTAACTGAGAACTTCCAGCCACCACCAGTACTGAGAACAGCTGATCGGGAGGATAACGGTGTCAGGATGGGCCAAAAATGTAAAAGCCTCTAATAACCCATTTTAGAAAGAAACTAAGCCTCCTTAAGCCATGACCCAGTCTGTCAGTTTCGGTAGCCTGAGCAGGATCACTTATGGAAATGTAAGGGTTAACACCGTGCTGCCTCCCCAGAACAAAACTTCAAAGGTACATTGAAGATCAAAAGGGATTTTTAATCTACGCATTTTGAAGAAAGAAAGCTCCTTCTTCAGGATAAATCACAGATGTACAAAACTACCTCCGGTGAGCGACACTTGCCCTAACTTCATTTTACCCCTACCCGTAAGGTAGACCCTATCTGAGCCTTTTGACTTTCCAGTAACCACAACCTAGCTTCAGTAGCCTGTAAATCTGTCAAGGGTGACAGACAGTCCTGTGGTGTCTGGCTATAGAAGGTCACAGTGTTAGGCTGCACAAACTGCTCCCTGACCTTCTATCATCCCTGCTTGGTTTTCATTCCTTTCCCTATAGGACCCAGTGGCATTGTTCAACCCGTCCGCTGCTGTTCATCAGTACTTCCTTCGTCTTTATATAGCTTCACTTCCTATTACTCGTTGCTGGTGATATTTAATACACCTTTATCAAGTCTTCAGTGCAAGCAGGCGGCTTGCATTCATCTGGAGAATTTTGGTAGTTGTTGCAGCTTCTATTCCTGAGTTACTAGAGATAAGGTGTTTGTGTTCTCCTTGTTTGTTTTTCCTGTGTGTCCTTTAGTGCCTAGTGAGGTTGACGAAGAGCTCATCCCATCCGCTCCCTACCTAAGGCTCAGATCAGGGTCAGGCTAGGGTCAGGTATGCGGCTCGGCGCATAGGTGTAGAACCTATATAGGGCAATGAGGGAACTCAGAGCCCAATGGTAGGCTTGGTCAAGGGTCATCATCTCCCCCCTTCCCAAGACACAGGGTTTCCCTTCCCTTTCACCGTTCACTTGGTACTGCCCCGTACCTAGCGTGATAAAAGCACTAATTTAGGGCTCATGCCTCCTCCATGTTAGGGCTTATGGAGACGGTCGTAGATTCTGTCCTCTGAATGAATTGGGCCAATTATGCAAAAATTCTAGTTATTTGCCACCACAGTGTTCCTTTTCTAGGTGTCTTGCCCAATTATTTAACACTTGGAGATTTAAGGTTACTGTTAGTCATATGTATGCTGTAGGGATTGTTATCGGTCCAAGCCCTAAATAAATGTTGAGTACTACTATAATTGCAATGCCAACTTTTACCTCTAGGTGGCACCACAATACTATTGTATTTTATTTGCTCTTGAATGCTCTCTTAACCAAATTATTTATTTTAATTTTTATAACCCTTTGCATTTCTCTTGTTTGGACAGTAAACGTTTTATAACAGTTCAGTAGTTACAGATGTAAGATATGCAAAGATAACCAAACAGTTCAATCAGATTGCCTCATAACAGTCCCTGTGTATATCAATGGCTTAGAGGTCTCAGCTCTTTCTTGAAAAGGTATTCATATATCATAAACTTTTCCACATTTTTTTCACATCGCACCCACAAAATGAAATGTATTTTATTGGGCTTTTATGTGATATACCAATCAATACTTTGTAGGACCATCTTTTGCTGTAATAAGTCTTTTCGGGTCTGTCTCTAAAGGGGGCTTTACACGCTGCGACAACGCTATTGATGTCGTTAGCGTTCACACCCGCCCCCGTCGTTTGTGCGTCACAGGCAAATCGCTGCCCGTGGCGGACAAAATCGCTAGCACCCGTCACACATACTTACCTGCCTAACGACGTCGCTGTGGCCAGTGAACAACCTCTTTTCTAAGGGGGCGGTTCGTGCAGCGTCACAACGACGTCACACGGCAGGCGTCCAATAGAAGCGGAGGGGCGGAGAGCAGCCGCATGAAAGACACGCCCACCTAGTTGCCGGAGGACACAGGTACGGTGTTGTTCGTCGTTCCCGGCGTGTCACACGTAGCGATGTGTACTGCCTCAGAAACGACGAACAAACTGCGTCCAAAATCAGCAACGGTATTTGGGAAATGGACGACGTGTCAACAATCAACGATTTGATGAGTATTTTGCATCGTTAGCGGTCGCTCGTATGTGTCACACGCAACGATGTCGCTAACGAGGCCGGATGTGCGTCACGAATTCCGTGACCCCCAACGACATCTCGTTAGCGATGTCGTTGCGTGTAAAGCGGCCTTAACACCTCTGCACATCTAGAAGAGGACATTTTTGACCATTTCTCTTTGCAAAATATCTCTAGCTCAGTGAGATTGGGAGGTGTCTGGGAGCAGCAAGTGTTGTCACAGATTCTCAATGGGATTTTGGTCTGGACTGTGACTGGGCCATTCACACACATTAATATGCTTTTATGTCAACCATCCATTGTAGCTCTGGCAGTATGTTTGGGGCTGTTGTCCTGCTGGATGGTGAATCTACGCTTCAGGCTCAAGTCTTTTGCAGCCTTTAATGAGTTTTCCTCCAGAATTGCCCTGTATCTCTCCATCAATTCCACCATGCATGACACTGGGTATGGTGTTTTCAGGGTAAATGTGCAATGTTAGTTTTCTGCCACAAAAAACGTTTTGCACGTAGCCTAAAAAGTTCTACTTGGTCTCATCTGACCAGAGCACCTTCTTCCATATGCTCGCTGTGTCCCCTACATGGCTTTTTGCAAACTTAAAATAGGACTTCATATGGTTCACTTTCAAAAATAACTTTTTCTTGCCACTGTAGAAGCCAGATTTGTGGAGTATTCGA
This sequence comes from Anomaloglossus baeobatrachus, assembly GCF_048569485.1. Classification (NCBI taxonomy): domain Eukaryota; kingdom Metazoa; phylum Chordata; class Amphibia; order Anura; family Aromobatidae; genus Anomaloglossus; species Anomaloglossus baeobatrachus. Next base: position 195,351,444 of record NC_134360.1, on the reverse strand, counting down.
CTAATAGTTGTCCTGTGGACAGATTCTTCAACCTGAGCTGTGGATCTCTGCAGCTTCTCCAGAGTGGCCATCGGCCTCTTGGCTGTTTGTCTCATTAGTGCTCTCCTTCTTTGGGATGTCAGTTTAGGTGGACAGCCATGTCTTGATAGGTTTGCAGTAGTGCCCTTACCACCCCCTTGTCTGTCCTTTGGTTTTCTCACAAGATCTGCTCTGGCCTATGAGTTTTGCCTCATCACAGATTAGGTTCCTTTCTTTCAAAAACGAAATGGCATGGTAATTGCATCACTTTGGCCAGAGATCTGGATCATTATGTATACATCCTATTGTGAGTAGTCCCTCCATTGGATTTTGACGCATTTGTATTCTCTGTATACTTCATATATATTTTCTATACATATGTTCATGGATGGACTTAGTTTACACCAGCTCTAAAGGACCTTAATTGTACATATATTGTTGTATATATATTTATGTGACACAATTCTTGTTGAAATTGTTGGTAATCATTTTACTGTGATTTGATATGGGGGTTCTGACATCTCGACTTATCTCTGGGTGTGTGTTTTGGCTTTTATGCTTTTAACTTTGTTACAATAAAGGATATACTTTTATATATAGTGACTTGGATTTGCTCCCTATTTTTGTGCAGTACTTTTCTTCCCTTGGCGTAGTGCCATATGAAGGCACAAGCCAAAAAGCGTGTCCAGCGGCGGAAGTGCGCAGTGGACCTGTGCAGTATTCCTATCTCATTACTTTCCCGGTAACAGACGATATTGCTGTAGTCCGTTTTGGATGTTACCTGGCGTTTATGCATATCCTTTAGAGTAATGCAATATGGGTTTCATGCCCTACCTGGGACATGTGAATGTAGTTATGAGTAACCATTATACCATACCTATATAGGCTTGCTATACCTTATTGTAGACACCTCACTATCGAATGTTTTTGTGACAATCTCATTAATATTTTAATCGGTGTAGATGCAATATTTTACTTTTGATGAATAATTGCTTATTTATATGAGCACAGTAAGATTTACTATTATAGTGTTGTGACATCTGCCCGGTACCACAGACTCAGGATGGACTAGAGGCTAGCCCCCGCTCAGCAGGATCCCAGATCCCAAGAACTCCGAAACCCTTTAACCCCTGTACAGGGTTCTGGAATTACAATAAGGTCCAGGAGATCGCTGCCTATGGAAACCTGCAATCCTGAGAAGAGTAGTCATCAGGCAGGGTCCAAACCAGGAGGTACAAAAAGGGACAAATCGGTATAAAACATGGCAGGAGAGTAGTCAGAGCAGGCAGAGGTCAAAACACTGGGCTCAGAAGATCAGGAGCAGGGTGCGAAGCAGAGACAAGCAGTATACTAGGTGCTATGGAAGTCTGCAGTCCAAAGAAGAGTAATCATCAGGCAGGGTCCAAACCAGGAGGTACAAAAAGGGGCAAAACGACAGGCAAGAGGGTGGTCAGGAAATTAGGCTAAGGTCAAACAGGAGATGGCAGCGAAGTATAAAACACGGCAGGAGAGTAGTCAGAACAGGCAGAGGTCAAAACATGGGGATCAGAAGTTCAGGAGTAGGGTACGAAGCAGAGACAAGCAGTATACTAGGTGTCTTTCCATTGGCTGTAGCTGAAAGGTGCTAAATTCAGCTGAAAGACACATGCCACCTACAGTCAGCCAGTGGTACTGCTGGTCCCAGGGAAACCCAGCCTAGTGGATGGGCGGAGCTTGTGCCCACCAGAGCCACCGGCACTGATTCCTCCCCTATTACCAGCATTGCCCACAGTGGAAATACGGCGTGCCTGGTAATCAAAGCAGAAATCGCAAGAGCAAACTGGTGGAGACGTGACAAGTGTTGTATTCCTAGTGCATTTTAGTTATTGAATACTGAATATTGTTATTTACTGCTAGCTTTTTTTGATATAACAACTGGGTACTCCTGCCTTTTAATCTTTTACCTACACATGGTGTTATCCACCTTTTGTTGTTTAATAAAATCATCACTTTGTTAATCGGTACATTTGATCTTTTTTTCTTTCCATACTTGTATGGTGGATTGAACAGTGACTTATTAAATGTTCAGAGCTTGAGTTATTATTTTCTATAACCCAACCCTGTTTTACTTTTCTCTACAACTTTATCCCTGACCTGTCTGGTGTGTTCCTTTATTTTCATGATGCTGTTTGATCCCTAATGCTCTCAGACAAACCATGAGTCCTTCACAGAAAAGATGAGACACAAAAACATTGAACCAAGGCACATCTCGCGTCAGAATCAACGCCACTCCATAAGGCACATAAACAAACAAGAAAGGACTGGAGCTTACAAAGGCTGTTCGTATAAAACATCAAAAAGCTTTATTATATGAATTTTTTTAAAAATTGGGTTTCAATCATTACAAAAAATATATACATATAGTGCTAATAGCGGACAAGGTGAAATACCACATATAAGTGGGGGAGCAAAGGTGACAAACACCCCAAATGGGGCGGTAATCTTAGCAGGGGCAAAGGATCATAAATAGTCATAGATGGCTGGCTAACAAATATGGCGCCTCTGTCCTGACAAGGTATGTGAAAACGTATAGCCAAATCGGCATAAATCCATTGGGCAGGGAAGAGGCACCAGAGACCAGACTAGTCATATAAAGAAGAAAAAAATGAATAGCAAGCTGGACGTGGTATTAGAGATATTAGACAAATTAGCGATATACCACTAACTGAACAAAATACGCCTAAAATATACCTTTTATTAAGAAATGTTTAAAAACGTGATAGTGCATAGTAAAATCCAAACAACTAGCACATGCCACCGTATGGTAAGACGGGAGGATAGTACAAGGAAAAAATCCAAGGTTCTCCCTCACTCAATGTCCCATACACACAGCTGTTTTTTAGATATACCATCCGTGTGCAATGCGCAACATCTCACTCCAGGGAAACTGATGAATCAGGATACAAAAACACACCCCTAAATCACAGTTTTACCCTTTCTATGTATATCCACAGCCTACACAAAAAACAATGACTCATATAGTATACAGCAATGATCAATCACTGTCAACCACCCACCGTCAGGGACGCCCAGATATGAAAAAAGGAACAATCTCACCACGGTGTTGGTGTTGTTATCATGGAGTCAAAACATCCTCCTACTATGGTCACTGTTTGAACATCAGGTAAGTGGGTCATTCCTGGGTCCCCCGGTTTTGTCCAGGTACTTCATAGGATCCAGTTTTTAACCACCTCTGACTCATAAAGCGCTCCACTCTCAACGCGTTTCCCTTCTCATCAGGAGAGCGGCGTATATGGATACAGAAAGTGTCCTCACAACAATGGACACATGCTATCAAGAAAAAACGTCAATCAGTTTTTCAAACACTCTGTAAAATCAATGGGCTAGCGGTGTTCCCCTATAGCCTACTTACCGCGGTTTATGGCCTCTCCCGTGTACCGACCTACACAGCCATATCCAGTACGCTTAATAGCGGGTATTTAAAGCCGCCGCCGCCATGGCGTGTGACGTCACTTCCGTCTATCGGTCATGTGACCGGAAGTTGCGTACATCACCCGATGACGCGTGCGCGTCACCACACAGCATGGTGGAACGCATACCATTGCGCCTGCGCGGTCGCAATGAGAGCGTCCGCTCCTCGCACAAACCAAATTAATTTAACCCCATCTTTCCCAAATGGGTAAAAAGTGCCAGGACTCAGAGAAAGACTCCCTCGACTACCATGCAGTTATGGGAAACCCGCTGCAGCGTGATAACCATCACACAGCAAGCAGGTAGTCCAGAACAAATACAGCATATGCCTTTAGGGCAAGGAAAAGCTCAAATTCTATGGTAAAAAAAGAGACAAAGTAAACCCCCCCCCGCCGGAAATTGATTGTACAAATAGGTGCAATACCCAACAAACTACTTCAGAGTACAAAAGCGACATTCTTTATAGTAAAAATAGGGACCAAAACTTCCCTCAAGACAATTTTGGCGGAGGGCCCTACCGAGGCAGATTATGAAAGAAAAAGAAAAAGAACCCTTCACCATACTACCTACTAGTCTCAGACCACTGGTGCAGGCTTTTTCCTACCTATCATGTGGGGGTCGGCACCCTAAAAGGCGGTGATTGGCGCCCCCACTCGGCCGACGACTGACCCTCCTACTCACTAGGCCTAAACACTACACAAAGGGTGCAAAGGACAGTATTTCATTCAGGCCCCTTGGTTTCGTAGTGCCCAGCCAATAAATCCATTTAGTTTCTTGTCTCAAGATCCTATTATCCCAGTCCCCCCCCCTAGGTGGTACTGGTATCACATCGATTCCCTGGAAGGAGATAAAATTAGGGTCTCCCTGATGTTCATCATTGATGTGCCGTGCCAGAGAGGTATCATTTTTTAGTCTGATGTCGCGGAGGTGTTCTCCTATTCTTCTTCTCAGCTCCCTCTTGGTTTTTCCTACATATTCCTTATTACACCTGCATGTGGCCTTGTAAATCACTCCTCTCGATTTGCAATTAATAAAGGTCTTAATTTCGTACTGTTTATTCATTACGTTTGAGAAAAAATGCCTCCCAGTTTTTTATAAACTTACAGGCTATGCAGTTCCCACATCTAAAACAACCATTAACCTCACTTGGAAGCCAAGTTTTTTTGAAACTGTTGTTTTTATTCGGGGTAGAAAAGTGGCTATGTACCAATCTTTCTTTTAGCGAGCGCGCTTTCTTATAGGTAACCGATGGATAGTCTGTTAGAAGTGGGGCAATATCCCCATCCATTTTCAGAATGGACCAATGTTTTTTAAGTATGTTACGTATCTCATCTGCGCCATTGTTGTAAGTTGTGATGAACCTAATGGGTTCCTCTTTTTTAACCTCTACTAATGGAGTACTCAGGATCTTGGTTCTATCCCTACAACTTGCTTCCGAGAATGCCTGATTAATGACTTTACTGGGGTATCCTCTATCTTTTAAGCGATCATTCAGATCTAATGACTGTTTAAGAAAAAGTCCCTCCTCCGAGCAATTCCTCTTCAATCTTAAAAACTGCCCCTTTGGGATGCCTTTTTTAAGGCTTGTGGGATGCCCACTCTCCCATCTCAATAAGGAGTTTGTCGCGGTGGGTTTTCGGTATGTGCTAGTGACGATCTCGCCACCTTCGTTTTTTTCTATCAATACATCCAAAAACGGCAGTTTTTTTCTATTCACCTCAAAAGTGAACCTAAGGCCCAAGTTGTTATCATTAAGTATCGATACCATCTCCGAGAGTTCAGTCTCTGTCCCTCTCCACAGCATGAAAACGTCGTCGATAAAACGACACCATAAGAGAATTTTGTCCCTGTCAATCACAGACTCCTCTCCGAACACAACAGTCTCCTCCCACCAGCCCAGGGTTAAATTAGCATACGATGGGGCACTGGGACTCCCCATCGCAGTCCCCCTGAGCTGGTGGAAGAAGGATCCCCCAAACAAAAATGTATTGCATTTCAGGCCATAGTCCAATAATTCCAACACGAATTGGTTATGGCGTATAAACTGCCTACCCCTTTTCTTGAGGAAGTAGTCAATTGCCCTTAGCCCTACATTATGTTCAATAGAGGAGTATAGGGATTCAACATCTATACTAACTAGTAGGGTGTTCTCATCAATCGTCACGTCTTCCAGTTTTCTTAAAAGATCAGTGGTGTCTCTTAGATATGAGTCCAGGGCCAACACAAAGGGTCTCAAGATTTTGTCAATATAGAGACCTGAGTTCTGAGTAATACTACCTATCCCCGACACAATGGGTCTCCCTTTCAGGGGTTCAAGACCCTTGTGAATCTTAGGTAGACAGTAAAACGTGGGGATAATTGGGAAGGACGGAAGCATGAAGTCAAATTCGGTTTTATCAATCAGATTATCAGTTATGGCTCTAGAGAGAATATCCTTCAGCCGTACAAGGTATTCACCTGTAGGATTTTCCCTGACTCTCTCATAGCCATTCTCGTCACTTAGAATCTTCAGACACATCTCTTCGTACTGGCTAACATCCATTATAACAATGTTGCCCCCTTTATCTGATTGTTTAACCACGATCTCATTATCCCTTTCTCATTATCCCTTTCCCTTTGTGTTCGGAGAGGAGTCTGTGATTGACAGGGACAAAATTCTCTTATGGTGTCGTTTTATCGACGACGTTTTCATGCTGTGGAGAGGGACAGAGACTGAACTCTCGGAGATGGTATCGATACTTAATGATAACAACTTGGGCCTTAGGTTCACTTTTGAGGTGAATAGAAAAAAACTGCCGTTTTTGGATGTATTGATAGAAAAAAACGAAGGTGGCGAGATCGTCACTAGCACATACCGAAAACCCACCGCGACAAACTCCTTATTGAGATGGGAGAGTGGGCATCCCACAAGCCTTAAAAAAGGCATCCCAAAGGGGCAGTTTTTAAGATTGAAGAGGAATTGCTCGGAGGAGGGACTTTTTCTTAAACAGTCATTAGATCTGAATGATCGCTTAAAAGATAGAGGATACCCCAGTAAAGTCATTAATCAGGCATTCTCGGAAGCAAGTTGTAGGGATAGAACCAAGATCCTGAGTACTCCATTAGTAGAGGTTAAAAAAGAGGAACCCATTAGGTTCATCACAACTTACAACAATGGCGCAGATGAGATACGTAACATACTTAAAAAACATTGGTCCATTCTGAAAATGGATGGGGATATTGCCCCACTTCTAACAGACTATCCATCGGTTACCTATAAGAAAGCGCGCTCGCTAAAAGAAAGATTGGTACATAGCCACTTTTCTACCCCGAATAAAAACAACAGTTTCAAAAAAACTTGGCTTCCAAGTGAGGTTAATGGTTGTTTTAGATGTGGGAACTGCATAGCCTGTAAGTTTATAAAAACTGGGAGGCATTTTTTCTCAAACGTAATGAATAAACAGTACGAAATTAAGACCTTTATTAATTGCAAATCGAGAGGAGTGATTTACAAGGCCACATGCAGGTGTAATAAGGAATATGTAGGAAAAACCAAGAGGGAGCTGAGAAGAAGAATAGGAGAACACCTCCGCGACATCAGACTAAAAAATGATACCTCTCTGGCACGGCACATCAATGATGAACATCAGGGAGACCCTAATTTTATCTCCTTCCAGGGAATCGATGTGATACCAGTACCACCTAGGGGGGGGACTGGGATAATAGGATCTTGAGACAAGAAACTAAATGGATTTATTGGCTGGGCACTACGAAACCAAGGGGCCTGAATGAAATACTGTCCTTTGCACCCTTTGTGTAGTGTTTAGGCCTAGTGAGTAGGAGGGTCAGTCGTCGGCCGAGTGGGGGCGCCAATCACCGCCTTTTAGGGTGCCGACCCCCACATGATAGGTAGGAAAAAGCCTGCACCAGTGGTCTGAGACTAGTAGGTAGTATGGTGAAGGGTTCTTTTTCTTTTTCTTTCATAATCTGCCTCGGTAGGGCCCTCCGCCAAAATTGTCTTGAGGGAAGTTTTGGTCCCTATTTTTACTATAAAGAATGTCGCTTTTGTACTCTGAAGTAGTTTGTTGGGTATTGCACCTATTTGTACAATCAATTTCCGGCGGGGGGGGGTTTACTTTGTCTCTTTTTTTACCATAGAATTTGAGCTTTTCCTTGCCCTAAAGGCATATGCTGTATTTGTTCTGGACTACCTGCTTGCTGTGTGATGGTTATCACGCTGCAGCGGGTTTCCCATAACTGCATGGTAGTCGAGGGAGTCTTTCTCTGAGTCCTGGCACTTTTTACCCATTTGGGAAAGATGGGGTTAAATTAATTTGGTTTGTGCGAGGAGCGGACGCTCTCATTGCGACCGCGCAGGCGCAATGGTATGCGTTCCACCATGCTGTGTGGTGACGCGCACGCGTCATCGGGTGATGTACGCAACTTCCGGTCACATGACCGATAGACGGAAGTGACGTCACACGCCATGGCGGCGGCGGCTTTAAATACCCGCTATTAAGCGTACTGGATATGGCTGTGTAGGTCGGTACACGGGAGAGGCCATAAACCGCGGTAAGTAGGCTATAGGGGAACACCGCTAGCCCATTGATTTTACAGAGTGTTTGAAAAACTGATTGACGTTTTTTCTTGATAGCATGAGTCCATTGTTGTGAGGACACTTTCTGTATCCATATACGCCGCTCTCCTGATGAGAAGGGAAACGCGTTGAGAGTGGAGCGCTTTATGAGTCAGAGGTGGTTAAAAACTGGATCCTATGAAGTACCTGGACAAAACCGGGGGACCCAGGAATGACCCACTTACCTGATGTTCAAACAGTGACCATAGTAGGAGGATGTTTTGACTCCATGATAACAACACCAACACCGTGGTGAGATTGTTCCTTTTTTCATATCTGGGCGTCCCTGACGGTGGGTGGTTGACAGTGATTGATCATTGCTGTATACTATATGAGTCATTGTTTTTTGTGTAGGCTGTGGATATACATAGAAAGGGTAAAACTGTGATTTAGGGGTGTGTTTTTGTATCCTGATTCATCAGTTTCCCTGGAGTGAGATGTTGCGCATTGCACACGGATGGTATATCTAAAAAACAGCTGTGTGTATGGGACATTGAGTGAGGGAGAACCTTGGATTTTTTCCTTGTACTATCCTCCCGTCTTACCATACGGTGGCATGTGCTAGTTGTTTGGATTTTACTATGCACTATCACGTTTTTAAACATTTCTTAATAAAAGGTATATTTTAGGCGTATTTTGTTCAGTTAGTGGTATATCGCTAATTTGTCATATAAAGAAGATCCAAAAACAATCCCATAACTTACACATAGTCAAGAGGGTGATCACCAGAGCATCCCACACCAGTGAGAGGAGCCTTCCTACGCACGTTTCGCACGGATTACATCTGCTGGCTTCATCAGGGAAGGTATACGGCAATTGCCGTTCAAGGACCTTAAATAGGAGGTCACATGACCTCATTGGACAGACCAGGACCTGGAAAATGTGTCCCGACCAATCGGATCCCCGCCGGCACGCACACGCGCCGCGCGCCCAGCATCACACGCCCCACAGCCGTCCAATGGGAGAGGAGGCCCGGAGCACAGTGACTCCATGCTCCGAGGCCACCCCCACCCAACAAGGACGGCCAAGGGGCGGGCAAGGCAGGCGAGCAGCGCGCACGGGGCACGAGGATCAGAGGGCGGGACACAGCTCCCAGCCAGAGCCCGTCAGTCAGCCAGTCGGGTTGCCATGACGGCGCGCAAACAACGCGCGGCGAGAATCCACACCAAGTCCCCGGCAGTCCAGCGAGGGGGGACGCGGCGGGCCCCCGGGCCCAGGGGTCCGCAGCATCCCCCCCCACCCAAAGGGACGCCGGGCAGGCAGTGGGGACAAATCACCGCGCGATGGGAGCGCGCACAGCAACCAGAGGGCGGGACGGGCAGGTGGCTGGAAAATTGTAAAAAGTCAAAGTGGACAATAAATAAATATCCATGCTATCCCATAGATAAGACTACAATGGCATGAATAACAATAGCATCAGCAACAACAATACATAAAACAAAGGAACAGGGGAATTATTATGAGGAAATCTTCTTAAAGTGACAGTACGTCCATATCATAGGGGAATCATATGCGAACAATTTTCCAAAACGATATCAGGTCCAAGTCCGACATGCAAACCACAATGGATTATTACTGTAACAAGGTCCTATGAAGGCAAAAGGAATGAATTTAGAACACTGAAAATGAGTAATGGGGACAAAAGAAACCAATTAAAAAATGTAATTAAAAAAATACCCTAAATTAAAAAAGGAAAAGAATGGTGCAGTACATGGAAGGGATTCCTCATAAAAAAGGGGCGAAATTTAGAGCCTCATTAAGGCCCTTGGGTGTTACTGTGTCCAAAATGGTGATCCATTTCAGTTCACGTTGGGCCAAAAGTTTTTTAACATTCCCCCCCTCGCTGGACTGCCGGGGACTTGGTGTGGATTCTCGCCGCGCGTTGTTTGCGCGCCGTCATGGCAACCCGACTGGCTGACTGACGGGCTCTGGCTGGGAGCTGTGTCCCGCCCTCTGATCCCTGTGCCCCGTGCACGCCGCTCGCCTGCCTTGCCCGCCCCTTGGCCGTCCTTGTTGGGTGGGGGTGGCCTCGGAGCACGGAGTCACTGTGCTCCGGGCCTCCTCTCCCATTGGACGGCTGTGGGGCGTGTGATGCTGGGCGCGCGGCGCGTGTGCGTGCCGGCGGGGATCCGATTGGTCGGGACACATTTTCCAGGTCCTGGTCTGTCCAATGAGGTCATGTGACCTCCTATTTAAGGTCCTTGAACGGCAATTGCCGTATACCTTCCCTGATGAAGCCAGCAGATGTAATCCGTGCGAAACGCGCGTAGGAAGGCTCCTCTCACTGGTGTGGGATGCTCTGGTGATCACCCTCTTGACTATGTGTAAGTTATGGGATTGTTTTTGGATCTTCTTTATATGACTAGTCTGGTCTCTGGTGCCTCTGCCCTGCCCAATGGATTTATGCCGATTTGGCTATACGTTTTCACATACCTTGTCAGGACAGAGGCGCCATATTTGTTAGCCAGCCATCTATGACTATTTATGATCCTTTGCCCCTGCTAAGATTACCGCCCCATTTGGGGTGTTTGTCACCTTTGCTCCCCCACTTATATGTGGTATTTCACCTTGTCCGCTATTAGCACTATATGTATATATTTTTTGTAATGATTGAAACCCAATTTTTTAAAAAAAATCATATAATAAAGCTTTTTGATGTTTTATACGAACAGCCTTTGTAAGCTCCAGTCCTTTCTTGTTTGTTTATGTGCCTTATGGAGTGGCGTTGATTCTGACGCGAGATGTGCCTTGGTTCAATGTTTTTGTGTCTCATGCTCTTTCTTGTGTTATTCACAGCACAGTCTCGGACAATGATGAACTTCAAAGCCCGCGAGGAGGCGTGGCTTAGTAAAATTAACGAAGTGCTAAAAGGTGAACCCACAGGGGTTTTGGAAAGTAATGGTGCATGTACTAGGGATTTGTGCAATAAGATGACAGAGTTACTCAAGAAACGGACTAGGATTTGGCTAAATTGTACGTTTTTGGAGAGATATGTGGAACTCGGTTTAATTCCGAGGGGACTACGAGTTCAAGTCTTTCCCTCTTTCCCTATTCAGAATGATGAGTTTAAAAGTAAATGGGAGAATGCTGCCTCGGATTGTTCCAGGCAATTTCTTCAACTCCTAATTGGGCTGAATAAGGAGACCCTCACTACCCTGGAAGGTGATATCAATTCACTGCAGGCCGACATAGAAAAAAATATGACAACAGTGGCGATCAATAAGTTCAATGAAGGTCTTGATTTGGAAATTGAGAAATTGAGTAAGGAGGTTCAAGATACTAAGATCCGTAAATTACAAAGAGATCTGGATGACAGACGTCAGAATAAGATGTATAAATGGAGGGGCGGTGGAGATAGATTTAAACCGTATCAGCGTCCACGCTTTGGGGGATCAAGATCTGGCTCCATCTCATCCTGTACGTCAGGTGAAGAAAGTGGTCTATCCGGCAGCACTACTGTACCTGGAAGGGGTAATCAGAGCCAAATGTCTTGGGATAATCGACTGCGTCAACCCAAAAGGAGGGGTGCTGGCAGACCTAAAGATATTGGTGTGGGCGAAGGCCCCCAGGTAATAAACCTGTCTAAACACATTCTGTCAACGGCACAACTGCAGGTTTTGAGCAAGGGTTTAACATTCTCCCCCACTAACACCTTCGATTTGTTCACAGCCTTGAAGGATCTTCACCTTTTCTCCCGGAAGCTGATCCTTCATAAGTTACATTCCAAATCACCAACAGGAGACACCGATCTTGCTATGGGGCAGAGTGCGACACAGATTTTGGAGGACCTCTCAGAAGAACCACCATCTCAGCTGCCAGGTGAGTTTCCCACCTCATTGGGGCCTAGATCCACGACTTTCCCCCCCTTGTCTCTGTGCCCGGCGGTGGAGATTTTTACTCGCCTCGTTACTGAAAACTTGCGGGGTATCTCCACCCGCCGATCATGGGACAATTTAACTGCAGTCCAGAGGAAAGCCTTGAGAGAACTGGGCAATATGAATGATGTCATATTCAAGGCCGCAGACAAGGGGGGCAATGTCGTGGTTTGGCCGGTGGATCTTTACGAGAGGGAGGCCCACAGGCAGCTGAGAGATAGAGAGACATATGGTAGATTGGACTCCTCACCTTTGATTTCATTCTCTGCCCAATTATACCTCATCCTCAATGATGCCCTAGACCAAGGAATTATTACCAAGAGGGTCTTTGATGGGTTATTTGTGAAGTATCCTAAAATTCCAACTTTTTACCTGTTGCCCAAGGTCCACAAGGACCCCATCAATCCACCCGGTCGGCCCATCGTTTCAGGGATGGAGGGGTTATGTAGTCCCATCTGTCAATTCATTGACTACTATTTAAAACCTTTGGTGGAGACCCTTCCATCCTACGTTAGGGATACGACCGAGGTTCTTAATAGACTTGATGGGGTTCATGTGGACCCAGGGACCCTCTTGGTGGTGGCTGATATAGAGTCTTTATATACGTGTATCAGCCACGACGATGGCCTGAGAGCAGCTCGTTTCTTTTTGGGTATGAGCAATTGGGATGGACGAATTTGTGAACTGGTCCTTGAACTTCTTGACTATGTACTCACCCACAACTTCTTCGTCTTTAAGGATAGATTCTATCTGCAGAGGCGGGGGACCGCTATGGGCGCGGCCTGTGCACCTTCGTACGCAAACCTCTTTCTCGGTTTCTGGGAGAGGGGTTTGTTTGTTGACGGAGGTGCGTGGGCCGCCCCCATGGTGTCTATGTGGGTGAGGTACATTGATGATCTACTGATCATCTGGCAGGGTACCATCTCTCAACTCAGGCTTTTCATGGACCAGCTCAACACAAACAATTATAACAACAAATTGACATATAGTTTCAGCGACAGTGGAGTTGAGTTTTTGGATATCAAGATTACTGCAGATGAGTTTGGGGCTTTACAGACGGATGTGTATAGAAAACCGACGTCTGTGAATGCCCTACTCCATGCCACCTCTGCCCATACCAACTCCACTGTACGCGCCATCCCAATTGGTCAATATCTCAGGGTGAGACGACTCTGCTCTCAGGACAACGTTTTTAAACAGCAGGCAGATGATTTGAGGATGAGGTTTAAAAACAGAGGTTATGGTAACCGTGCCTTGAAGCACGCTTACCAGAGAGCAAGATCGGTGTCTAGGGATGATTTGCTACACGGGAGGAGAGGTGAAACCAGGCCTGTGGAAAATATAAGGTTCATCTCTACATTTAATGCCAAATGGCAAGAGATGAGGGAAATCCTAACCAAATTTTGGCCGATCCTTCAATCGGATCCCACTTTGAAGTCACGGCTACCCCCTGTACCTCTGATGACCGCCAGACGATGTAGAAACCTTAAGGACTACTTGGTCAAAAGCCATTATATACCACCTGTGACCAGTAGTCCATTTGGCTCGTCTGGACCTATTAAAGGTTGCTTCCCTTGTGGTCGTTGTGTTTCCTGCTCGAATATCTCTCGCTGCTCCTCCTTTCATGCCAGTGATGGGATGAAAAACTTCTCTATAAAAGAACATATTTCATGTACTACCATCAACGTCATCTATCATGCAACATGCGATTGTAATAAGATCTACATAGGCATGACGTCAAGGGAATTAAGAGTAAGAGTAAGGGAGCATGTGAGGGATATTCGGGCGGCAACCACAGTGACCAATGTGGCAGAATTAAAAACTATACCGCACCACTTTAAGTTGGTTCATGGATGCAACCCTAGATCTTTCATGGTCAGGGGTATAGACGTGATTCATTGTGGGATAAGGGGGGGGAATGTTAAAAAATTTTTGGCCCAACGTGAACTGAAATGGATCACCATTTTGGACACAGTAACACCCAAGGGCCTTAATGAGGCTCTAAATTTCGCCCCTTTTTTATGAGGAATCCCTTCCATGTACTGCACCATTCTTTTCCTTTTTTAATTTAGGGTATTTTTTTAATTACATTTTTTAATTGGTTTCTTTTGTCCCCATTACTCATTTTCAGTGTTCTAAATTCATTCCTTTTGCCTTCATAGGACCTTGTTACAGTAATAATCCATTGTGGTTTGCATGTCGGACTTGGACCTGATATCGGTTTTGGAAAATTGTTCGCATATGATTCCCCTATGATATGGACGTACTGTCACTTTAAGAAGATTTCCTCATAATAATTCCCCTGTTCCTTTGTTTTATGTATTGTTGTTGCTGATGCTATTGTTATTCATGCCATTGTAGTCTTATCTATGGGATAGCATGGATATTTATTTATTGTCCACTTTGACTTTTTACAATTTTCCAGCCACCTGCCCGTCCCGCCCTCTGGTTGCTGTGCGCGCTCCCATCGCGCTGTGATTTGTCCCCACTGCCTGCCCGGCGTCCCTTTGGGTGGGGGGGGATGCTGCGGACCCCTGGGCCCGGGGGCCCGCCGCGTCCCCCCTCGCTGGACTGCCGGGGACTTGGTGTGGATTCTCGCCGCGCGTTGTTTGCGCGCCGTCATGGCAACCCGACTGGCTGACTGACGGGCTCTGGCTGGGAGCTGTGTCCCGCCCTCTGATCCCCGTGCCCCGTGCGCGCCGCTCGCCTGCCTTGCCCGCCCCTTGGCCGTCCTTGTTGGGTGGGGGTGGCCTCGGAGCACGGAGTCACTGTGCTCCGGGCCTCCTCTCCCATTGGACGGCTGTGGGGCGTGTGATGCTGGGCGCGCGGCGCGTGTGCGTGCCGGCGGGGATCCGATTGGTCGGGACACATTTTCCAGGTCCTGGTCTGTCCAATGAGGTCATGTGACCTCCTATTTAAGGTCCTTGAACGGCAATTGCCGTATACCTTCCCTGATGAAGCCAGCAGATGTAATCCGTGCGAAACGCGCGTAGGAAGGCTCCTCTCACTGGTGTGGGAGCTCTGGTGATCACCCTCTTGACTATGTGTAAGTTATGGGATTGTTTTTGGATCTTCTTTATATGACTAGTCTGGTCTCTGGTGCCTCTGCCCTGCCCAATGGATTTATGCCGATTTGGCTATACGTTTTCACATACCTTGTCAGGACAGAGGCGCCATATTTGTTAGCCAGCCATCTATGACTATTTATGATCCTTTGCCCCTGCTAAGATTACCGCCCCATTTGGGGTGTTTGTCACCTTTGCTCCCCCACTTATATGTGGTATTTCACCTTGTCCGCTATTAGCACTATATGTATATATTTTTTGTAATGATTGAAACCCAATTTTTCAAAAAATTCATATAATAAAGCTTTTTGATGTTTTATACGAACAGCCTTTGTAAGCTCCAGTCCTTTCTTGTTTGTTTCTTCACAGAAAAGATGTAGTTTCACTGAGAACAAATTACACACAGGTGGACTCAATTTACTGGAAAAATGCCTACGTCCAACACCTCAACCGTCCCCTTTCTTCCTATGTAATCATTGGGTGCCTATGGGTGCTATGGCATTTAGGAGCCTAATTATGGCCTTAGGTCTGCCATATTTGCACAACCATTAGGGCCTAATGTAAACAGTGATAACTAGGAGGGAGAAGGGTGTCATAGTGGGCAACATTACAGGAGGGCTCAGCAGTGTCAGGAGTGTCAGTGTGGGCAGCATTACAGGAGGGCTCAGCAGTGATAACTAGGGGGGAGAGGGGTGTCATAGCGGGCAGCATTGCAGGAGGGCTCAGCAGTGATAACTAGTGGGGAGAGGGGTGTCAGAGACGCAGCATTACAAGAGAGTTCAGCAATTGTTACTGGGGGGTGTCAGACAGGGTAGCATTGCAGGAGAGCTCAGCAGTGATAACTAGGGGGGGAGGGGTGTCAGAGAGGGTAGCATTGCAGGAGGGCTCAGCTGTGATAACTATTGGGGAGAAATGTGCCAGAGAGTCCAGCATTGCAAGAAGGTTCAGGAGTGATAACTAGGGGGAGAGGGGTGTCATTGAAGGCAGCATTGCAGTAGAGCTCTGCAATCATAACAAAAGGGGAGAAGGGTGTCAGAATGGGCAGATTTACAGGAGGATCTGGCAGTGATGAGCAAGGGGTGTGTGGGAGCATTGAAACGTTTGCTGCAGTGCCCTGGTTCTTCTAGATATGTGCCTGTATCAAACATCCCTTTGGCTTGTACAAATACATGTACAGTGAGTACGGAAAGTATTCAGACCCCTTTACATTTTTCACTCTTTGTTTCATTGCAGCCATTTGGTAAATTCAAAAAACTTCAAGACGTCTTCAGGGAGTGGCAAGTCATGACCCACTCTCCTACATACACAAAACTCATCAGGATTCATTAGGGATCAAGACATCTACTAAGCCATATACAGAAATGTAGATAATTTTCCAGATTAATTAAACAAGAAAAACTGAAATCACATGGTGATTGTTACGCTCACCGAGGAGCGGCGAGCGGCCGGAGGTGGACCCACTGGACCGTGCACCGGACTCCCCTGAGAAGGCGACCAGAAGCGAACCCCTATACAGGGACTGTGCGGCGCCTCCCCAGAAGGCCTAAATGCATGGCAGCTAGGAACCGGTAGTAGGAGTCTCTGTAGGGCCAGGTGTAGCAAGGTTGTGACGTTCACAGCCGGCAGGACACGGAAACTGCACCGGAGATATTCACAGCAGGTGACGTCCGCCGCAGGTACGGCACGGATAATGTCCACGGCAGGTAGGGCACGGTGACGTCCACTGTCGGTATGAGCGGTGACGTCCACAGCAGGTACGGCACAGATAATGTCCACGGTAGATAGGGCACGGTGACGTCCACTGTCGGTATGAGCGGTGACGACCCCAGCCGGAATGGTACGGATGGCACTACGGTGAGACAAGGGATTAGAACCAGGTATCAATGCACAGAAAACAGATAACAGCACAAGGGGTCTGGACACTGGCAAGGCTCTAATGGAAGCGTTGCTCGGGCGCCTGCTGCTGGGGGAGGTGAACCTAAATACCCATTAGGTAACAGGTGACCTCTGAGGTCACTTCCAGAAAACGGGGCATACTGCTTTAAGAAAGGGGGCGTGGCCTCGTGCGCAGCCTAGAGTCACTTACTGCAGCTCTGTGTAAAGCTGGGTTTACACACTGAGACTTTCTAGCGATCCAACCTGCGATCTCAACCTAGCCGGGATCGCTACAAAGTCTCTGGTGAGCTGTCAAACAGGCAGACCTAGCCAACGACCTAACAGCGATCCGGACCTGCAGAGCGACTAGCTGGTCGTTGGGGACGTGTCAAAAAAGCAGGTGAACTTCACCCGACTTCATTTACTGCCGTGCGGCTCTGTGTGCCGTGTAAATAAATAAATAATTAAAAAATCCGGCGTGCGGTCCCCCCCTATTTTAATACCAGCCAGATAAAGCCATACGGCTGCAGGCTGGTATTCTCAGGATGGGGAGCCCCACGTTATGGGGAGCCCCCCAGCCTAACAATATCAGCCAGCAGACGCCTAGAATTGCCGCATACATTAGATGCGACAGATCTGGGACTGTACCCGGCTCTTCCCGATTTGCCCTGGTGCGTTGGCAAATCGGGGTAATAAGGAGTTATTGGCAGCCCATAGCTGTCAATAAGTCCAAGATTAATCATGTCAGGCATCACCCCGAGATACCTTCCATGATTAATCTGTAAATTACAGTTAAAAAACACACACCCGAAAAATCCTTTATTAGAAATAAAAAACACTAACAAATTCCCTCATTACCAATTTATTACCCACAACAAAGCCCTCCTTGTCCGGCGTAATCCACGGTCCTCCAGCGTCGCATCCAGCTCTGCTGCATGCAGGTGACAGGAGCAGCAGAAGACACAGCCGCTCCTGTCACCTGCACGCAGCTAATGAAGAGAGCCGTGTGATCGGCTGAGCTGTCACTGAGGTTACCTGGATCCAGCGGTGGATGCAGCGGTGGCCGCGGGTAACCTCAGTGACAGCTCAGCTGATCGCGCTACTCACCTCATTTGCTGCGTGGAGCTGACCGGAGCGGCGGTGAGTAGCGCGATCAGCTGAGCTGTCACTGAGGTTACCCGCGGCCACCGCTGCATCCACCGCTGGATCCAGGTAACCTCAGTGACAGCTCAGCCGATCACACGGCTCTCTTCATTAGCTGCGTGGAGGTGACAGGAGCGGCTGTGTCTTCTGCTGCTCCTGTCACCTGCATGCAGCAGAGCTGGATGCGACGCTGGAGGACCGTGGATTACGCCGGACAAGGAGGGCTTTGTTGTGGGTAATAAATTGGTAATGAGGGAATTTGTTAGTGTTTTTTATTTCTAATAAAGGATTTTTCGGGTGTGTGTTTTTTAACTGTAATTTACAGATTAATCATGGAAGGTATCTCGGGGAGACGCCTGACATGATTAATCTAGGACTTATTGGCAGCTATGGGCTGCCAATAACTCCTTATTACCCCAATTTGCCAACGCACCAGGGCAAATCGGGAAGAGCCGGGTACAGTCCCAGAACTGTCGCATCTAATGTATGCGGCAATTCTGGGCGGCTGCTGGCTGATATTGTTAGGCTGGGGGGCTCCCCATAACGTGGAGCTCCCCATCCTGAGAATACCAGCCTTCAGCCGTATGGCTTTATCTGGCTGGTATTAAAATTGGGGGGGACCTCACGCCGGATTTTTTAATTATTTATTTATTTATTTTACTGCACAGTATAGACACGCCCACCGGCTGCTGTGATTGGGTGCAGTGACACAGCTGTCACTCAGCGTGTGGGCATGTCTCACTAAAACCAATCATATTTGCCGGTGGGCGGGGAAAAGCAGGGAATACGAGATTGTTTAATGAGCGGCCGGCTTTTTCAAAAAAGGAAAAGCCGCTGGAGCAGAGTGAACGCCGTGCAGCGCCGGTGATCGGGGATCGGTGAGTATGAGAGAGGGGGGGACACTTCAGTCACTCGGGGGATTAGCGGTCACCGGTGAATCCTTCACAGGTGACCGCTAATCAGGACGCTACACAGACAGAGCCGCGGAGTTGCTGTAAAGTCCCCTTTACACACTGAAACTTGCTAGCGATGCATGCTGCACAGCGGGAAACAAAGGACCTAGGAATGGTCCTGAACGATTTGTAGCGATCACAACTTCACAGCAGGGGCCAGGTCGCTGATAGGTTTCACACACTGCAATGTCGCTGGGGAGGTCGCTGTAACGTCACAAAACCGGTGACGTTACAGCGATGTCGTTTGCGATGTTGCAGTGTGTAAACCCAGCTTAAGGAAGGGAGACAGGAAGAGGCTGCAGCATGCCTGGGAGCAGGAGCAGCGCCTGCAGAGCCATGGGACCGGTAAGAGGAAGGCCGTCGCTGCCTGGGGCTATGACTGGGAGTGCTAGTGGGAGCCATGCTGGGACTGGGCACATGTGAGGGAGCGCGCCCCCCACGGGGTCTTTTGGGACCAGGCGCTACAGTGATAAGTATTCAGACCCTTTGCTCAGACACTCATATTTAAGTCACATGCTGTCCATTTCCTTGTGATCCTCCTTGAGATGGCTCTACTGCTTCATTGGAGTCCAGCTGTGTTTCATTAAACTGATAGGACTTAATTTGGAAAGGCACACACCTGTCTATATAAGAACTCACAGCACACATTGCATGTCAGACCAAAATGAGAATCATAAGGCCAATTGAACTGCCAAAGGAGCTCAAAGACAGAATTATGGCAAGGCACAGATCTGGGCAAGGTTACAAAAGAATTTCTGCAGTTCTCAAGGTTCATAAGAGCACAGTTGCCTCCATAATCCTTAAATGGAAGAAGTTTGGGACCACCAGAACTCTTCCTAGACCTGGCCGTCCAGCCAAACTGAGCAATCGTGGGAGAAGAACCTTGGTGAGAGAGGTAAAGAAGAACCCCAAAATCACTGTGGCTGAGCCCTAGAGCTGCAGTAGGGGATGGGAGAAAGTTCCACAAAGTCAACTATCACTGCAGCCCTCCACCCGTCACTCCTTTATGGCAGAGTGGCTAACGGAAGTCTCTCCTCAGTGCAAAACATATGAAAGCCCGCATAGAGTTTGCAAAAAAACAGTCTGCTGAGATGAAGAGAGAACTTTTTGGTGATAATTCTAAGCGGTATGTGTGGAGGAAACCAGGCACTGCTCATCACCTGCCCAATACAATCCCAACAGTGAAACATGGTGGTGGCAGCATCATGCTTTGGAGGTGTTTTCCAGCTGCAGGGACAGGACGACTGGTTGCAATTGAAGGAAAGATGAATGTGGCCAAGTACAGAGATATCCTGGAAGAAAACCTCTTCCAGAGAGCTCTGGACCTCAGACTTGGTCGAAGGTTCTCCTTCCAACAAGACAATGACCCTAAGCACACAGCTAAAATAACAAAGGCATGGCTTCAGAACAACTCTGTGACAATTCTTCACTGGCCCAGCCAGTGCCCTGACCTAAACCCAATTGAGCACCTCTAGAGAGACCTGAAAATGGCTGTCCACCAACGTTCACCATCCAACCTGACGGAACGGGAGAAGATCTGCAAAGAAGAATGGCAGAGGATCCCCAAATCCAGGTGTGACAAACTTGTTGCATCATTCCCAAAAAGACTCATGGCTGTACTAGCTCAAAAGGAGGGTGCTTCTACTCAATACTGAGCAAAGGGTCTGAATACTTTATGACCATGTGATATTTCAATTTTTCTTGTTTAATTAATTTGCAAAAATTTCTAATTTCTGTTTTTTTTCCTGTCAAAATGGGGTGCAGAGTGCACATTAAAGAGAAACAAAAATTATCATTTTTGAATTTACCAAATGGCTGCAATTAAACAAAGAGTGAAAAATGTAAATGGTCTGAATACTTTCCGTAACCACTGTATATTCATCCCACAAACAAAACTTTTATCACTTACAGGTAATTTACCCCAATGCACCTGACAAACTGGACTATTCTGTAAGCAGAAATTAATTGTCATGTTATTAAGAAGAATAAAAATTGTGCTTTTAGTATGATAAACATGTCACTTAGGCGTTAATAATAATGATTTTTTTCTATTCGCCAAGTGATTTATTGTTTAGAAATATTCGGCAGGTTCAGTTTAATGTAACGCGCTAGCTTCATGCTCTGACATATACAGCACAGCTGCTGGAATTCTATCCTCCAGGTATTAACCGAACTTTGTTTCCCCTCCTTTACTCATTATCAGCAAAAAATAAAAATACATGCCTACAATCCGGTGAGTCCTGGGTAGGACTACTGCTAAGGCGCTCTTACACCTCAAGGAGCTGTCAGCCAACAACTATTCCTCCCAAACCCACCGATCAGCACCATATACATGAATGGTTGGTCAGCACTAAGATCTGATTGATTAAAGAGATTAAGCACTAGGTGTGAATTTGTTTCAAGCATCTTTCAGACGACGATATTTCTCCCGGTATATGGACCACAATGTACGACTGGCTGCAGACCTCCTGACCTGAACAGACTGATAGGCATCTATGAAGCTGTTAATTTGGATTAGGATATCCACTGCCACCCTGTGCACTAGGGTCCGTATACAGTTGAAACCAGAAGTTCACATACATTATCTATAAAGACACATCTGCAGGTTTTTCTCACTATCTGACATGAAATCAGCATAAACCTTTCCCGTTTTAGGTCAATTAGGAACTAAAATTATTTATATTTGCCAAATGCCAGAATAATGAGAGAGAGAGTTTTAAGACATTTTTATTTCTTTCCGTAAAGTCAAAAGTTTACATTTATTAGTATTTGGTACCATTGCCCTTAAACTGTATGACTTGGATGAAACATTTTGGATATCATTCCACAAGCTTCTCACAATAGCTGGTAGGAATTTGGGTCTTGTCCTCCTGACAGAACTGGTGTAACTGAGCCATGTTTGGAGGTTGCCTTGCTCACATCGGCCTTTTCAGCTTTGCCCATACATTTTCAATACGATTGAAATCAGGGTTTTGTGATGGCCACTCCAAAACATTGACTTTGTTATCCTTAAGCCACTTTGTAACCAGTTTGGCAGTAGCTTCTGATTATTGTCCATTTTGAAGACCCATTTCCACCCAAGCTTTAAGTTCCTGGCTGATATCTTGAGATGTTTCTTCAGTTTTTGCCACATAATCTTCTTTCCTCATGATGCCAGCTATTTTGTGAAGTGCACCAGTCCATCCTGCAGCAAAACAACCCCACAATAGGATGAACACAACCACCGTGTTTCCCAGTTGGGATGTTTTTCTTAGGGCGGCTTTGCACGTTGCAACATCGCGTGCGATGTCGGTGGGGTCAAATCGAAAGTGACGCACATCCGGCGTCACTTTCAACATCGTTGTGTGTAAATTCTAGATGATACGATGAACGAGCGCAAAAGCGTCGTTATCGTATCATCGCTGCAGGCTCCGACTTTTCCATAATTATGCTGCAGCGACAGGTACGATGCTGTTCCTCGTTCCTGCGGCAGCACACATCGCTGTGTGTTACGCCGTAGGAGCGAGGAACTTCACCTTACCTGCCGCCGGCGGCTCTACGGAAGGAAGGAGGTGGGCGGGATGTTTACATCCTGCTCATCTCCGTCACTCCGCCGCTATTGGCCGCCTGCCGTGTGACGTCGCTATGACGCCACACGACCCGCCTCCTTAGGAAGGAGGCAGGTCGCCGGCCAGAGCGACGGTCGCAGGGCAGGTGAGTGCATGTGAAGCTGGTGTAGCGATAATTTTCGCTACGCCAGCTATCACAAGATATCGTACCTGCGACGGGGGCAGGGACTATCGCTTGTGACATCGCAGCATCGGCTTGCGATGTCGCAACGTGCAAAGCCCACCTTAGGCTTCAAAGCTTCTCCCTTTTTCCTCTAAATGTAATGATGGTCATTATGGCCAAACAGTTCAATTTTAATTTAATTTAAAACATTATTAGAATATAAATAGAGAGAATATAAGAGAAAGTTTATGAACAGTTGTCCAAATAAGTAATTTTTGTCCTGATGAAGGAGATATAATTGCTGAAACGCTTGACAAATAAAATCACGAGTTTCATATATTTGAACCACTGTGTATTCCACGTCAGAGCGGTTTTAACCGTTTCATCCTCCATCTGACCAACCACTGTTCTTTTCAGAGAGAGACTGAGATATACGGTATAAAAATGATAACATGGTGTTATTCAGATTGCAATACCTGCTCTCAGGGTAATATAATAAATGCCAGAAAGAAACCTTGAGGTGCAATTCGTTGTATCACACAACTTCATTAGGAGGTTTGGGGCTTAGTGTTCCAGCTATACTTATAGAGAAATAAGATGCTAAAGCATCCAATATGAAAGGGTATCGGTCATCAGGTTTTTGTTTTTTAATTGAAAGCAGCATAATGAAGGGACAGAGAGCTTCATTCTAACGTATCATCTGCTCAGCAGCTTGCAGTAGTTTCAATTCAATCAGTATTTTATCAGCAGCAGATTATTACCCTAGGACAAGGTGTCTCCTGCCAGGCAGTCCAGCTGTATAACCTCACCCCACCACTAATTGGCAGCTTGCTGACCATGTATAGTATACACAGTAAGTTGCCAATCAGGGTTATGGGTGGGGATACACACAACTCCGCATTCATAGCACTGCTACGTGTGCAGCAGGTAACAGAGGGATTCTACCAAAGCTGCACCAAGCAGGCAGAAAAAGACACATCATTGGAATCGGGCTGTCTGGTGTTACATCATGCGTCTTTCATATTCCATAGCAAAAACCTGCTGACAGATTCCCTTTAATAGGATTTACAGGTAGTGAGCAAATGTGTGTGCAATGAATTGAGGTATGCTGTTCTTGGCTTCATGTGTACCTGTTGCTCTAGGACTCATCTCATATACTAATTTTGGTAATGTATATATCCTTATACAACTAATATCAAAGCTCACTTAGACATAGGCATGTTTGGAACACTAAACCCCAGTTGCATAACCACATGGGGGTGGTTTGGTGGCCTCAAACCTACTAATAGGTCCTGTTTGAATGATATCACTGGCATATCTGATATTTTGTTAAAATATTTAAAGGAAATCTGTCACCACGTTTTTGCCACCTAATCTAAGAGCAGCATAACGTAGGGGCAGAGATCCTGATTCCAGTGATGTGTCACTTACTGGGCTGCTTTGTATAGTTTTGATAAAATCACTGAATAAGCAGAAGATTAACATTAGAGGACTACTTGGCGTGCTGCAGGTAGTCCAGCATATTCATGAGCTCTGTATAACTGCTAGATCTGCAGCAGAGAGGACAATGATTATATCAAAATGACAGCAAACGGCTCAGTAAGTGGCATATCGCTTGAATCAGGGTCTCGGACTCTACATTACGCTGCTCTCAGATGGGGAGCAAAGTCCTGGTGACAGATTCCCTTTAAGGGGATTGTCCAGCCGTAAATAGATTAGCTTACAATTTAATAAAATAAAAAATAATAAAAAAAATCATACCAATCCTCTATCACTCCGGTTCCGACCCTTCCTTGTTCCCAGCTAGTCTCTTTTCTCCCCTGCTGATCACATAGCCACAATCAGCAATTGATGGCAGCGGTCACATGGCTAGACGTTAGATCAGCTGCCTTGTGGTACAGAGACCAGCCGGTGGCCAAGAGGCTTTGAAGCTGGAGTGGCAGAGGATCAGCAAGGAGGATATGACTTCTTCTATGATTTTATACTATTCTAAACTATGTCAAGAAAAAAAAAACTCTGACCGGACATTATTATTATTATTATTATTATTTATTATTATAGCGCCATTTATTCCATGGCGCTTTACAAGTGAAAGAGGGTATACGTACAACAATCATTAACAGTACAAGACAGACTGGTATAGGAGGAGAGAGGACCCTGCCCGCGAGGGCTCACAGTCTACAGGGAATGGGTGATGGTACAATAGGTGAGGACAGAGCTGGTTGCGCAGTGGACATCCTTTAAACTGTTATATCTGTGGAACGGTTTTCAATGTAATTTAAAGTTTAAGACGTTGCAAGACTCAATGCAAAGTGCGTTCAGGATATTTTGCAAAGACAGCATAGCCGATGACAAATCTTGCCCTCGGGCTGTAGCTGTCTCTTGCTCTGCATCATCAGCAGTAGAGGATTATGAATGATATGCTTGCAGAGCATCTAAAGCTAGCGAGATGGTTGATAGCGGGAAGGAGAATGCAAGAATGTCAGGAATGTTCATCTGCCTTTCATGAGATGAATAAAGTTATTTAAAAACTTTACTTTTCTTAAACAAATGTTACCGGAATGCCACAATGGCTTGTGAAGGCCGAACACATAAATTTATTCCATAAAATTCCATAAAATATAAATGGTTTCATCTTCAGTTTGCCTTAAATGAATTAGCGTAAATTATTCTGAAGATGGAACAACCAGCTGCTCATGGATTTAGAGGATGTTTTAGCTTTATACAATATCTTATATCTTTTTGCTATAAACTATACAGTAGTATCTCCTAGCGTTTGGCAGAAAACCTCCAATAACCCAAAAACGAGGCAAATGAAGAATTACACTGTGCGTGGACACACTAAGGGGCACTTTGCACACTACGACATTGCAAGCCGATGCTGCGACGCCGAGCACGATAGTCCCCGCCCCCGTCGCAGCTGCGATATCATGGTGATAGCTGCCGTAGCAAACATTATCGCTATGGCAGCTTCACATGCACTCACCTGCCCTGCGACGTCGCTCTGGCCGGCGACCCGCCTCCTTTTTTAAGGGGGCGGGTTGTGCGGCATCATAGCGATGTCACACGGCAGGCGGCCAATAGAAGCGGAGGGGCGGAGATGAGCGGGGCGTAAACATCCCGCCCACCTCCTTCCTTCCGCATAGCTGGCGTGAGCCTCAGGACGCAGGAGGAGATGTTCGTCGCTCCTGCGGCTTCACACACAGCGATGTGTGCTGCCGCAGGAACGAGGAGCAACATCGTAACATTGGTCATTTCCAAATTATGGAAATGACCGACGCTACACCTATGATACGATTATGACGATTTTGCGCTCATTAATCGTATCAAAAAGGCTTTACACACTACGATATCGCCTGCGACGCCGGATGTGCGTCACTTTCAATTTGACCTCACCGACATCGCACCTGCGATGCCGTAGTGGCAAAGTGCCCCTTAGTCCGACAGTACAAGAAATACTTTGTGTCCATTCTACTCTCTAACTAATACATAAAGACCCTAAATGGAAGACCCCCCTTTATTACCTCATAATACCTGTCATGCTAAGCATGGGGAGATACCAATCGAATGGCGAAAAAGGAGAGGAGGGAAACCCTGTGTCTAGAAAAGGGGTAGATGGTGCCCCCTGATCCAACCTTCTGCTGGCCCCTGGCTCACCTGACCAGTTCCGTATCTATGCACCAAGCAGGATACCTGGCCCTGGCTGAACCTGGACTGGAGCCTAGGTAAGGAATGGATGGGATGAGCTCTTAGTCAACACCACTAAGCTCTAAAGAGGATGCAAGGAGCACAAACCGTCAACAAACAACTTATCTCCAAGGAGATCCAGGGAGAGGAGCAGCAACAAACAACAATATTTCTTCAGATGAATACAAGCCGACTACTTGCATTCAAATCCTCTATAGGAATATAACTCTGTCACCAGCAAGCACCAAGGGGAAATGTGGATATTTAAGGATACAAGGGGAAGTGATGATGATTAGCAGCTGAAACGTGAGGCTATCCGCAGGGTCCTAAAAAGAAAGGTATTAGCCCCAAGCAGAGAAGAAACATAGGATACCATTTTTACCACAGCAGGAAGAATAGAATGTATGGGAGCAGTTTGTGTAGCCAAAGCTGCGACCTTTTACAGCCAGACACCACAGGATTGTCTGTTAACTGTGACACACTCGTGACAATACCCAACTGGAATATTTGAAAATGACTTTTCAGTACCAGTTATACTAGTTAATAATGATTATCTTTATATATTCTACACTCCTCAATATTAAAATTTCAACCCGAAGAGGACATGTAATGGAATTATCAAAATCACCAGATGGATAAACATGGTAATGATCTTCCAAATAAAAAAGTCATGGTTGCACGTTTAGCCGCAGGCTGCTCAGAGTAGCACTAGCAAACATGTGGCTTGCTGGGAAACTGTGTAGAAATGGTGTAAGGATTATGATGAGGAATATGACATTTATGTGTCAGTCAGCTGTCACTGTTCATTTGCACACCCCCTATCCTGCTGCAAGGAATTCCCCAGATCTGGTCACCAAATGGCCAGGCGACAAATCCAATCAAGACTAAGGACGCCAGACCAGCTCCTCTGCTGTCAAGAGTATTCAACCAGGGAGATGGGCGGGCATCTACAAGTTTTACAACCAGCTTTAAATAAGAATCCTAGACTTTGAGGTTCCTGTGTAAAGGGTGCTTTACACGCTGCGACATCGCTAACGATATATCGTCGGGGTCACGGTGTTTGTGACGCACATCTGGCACCGTTGGCGACGTCGCAGCGTGTGACAGCTAGGAGCGACCTAAAATGATCGCAAAAAAGACAAAAATCGTTGGTGTTGGAGAGGTGGTTCCAACACCAAATATCGTTGTCTGGACAGTAGCGATGTTGTTCGTCGCCCCTGCGGCAGCGCACATTGCTGTGTGTGACACCGCAAGAGCGACAAACATCTGCTTACCTCTGTCCACCGGAAATGCGGAAGGAAGGAGGTGGGTGGTATGTGCCAGCCGCTCATCTCCGCCCCTCCTCTGCTATTTAACGGCTGCCGTTTGACGTCGCTGTGACGCCGCACGAACCGCCCCCTTAGAAAGGAGGCGGATCGCCGGACACAGCGACGTCGCAGGGTAGGTAAGTCCGTGTGACGGGGACTAACAAGGTTGTGCGCCACGGGCAGCGATTTGCCTGTGTTGTACAACCGACGGGGGCGGGTACACTTGCTAGCGATATCGGTACCGATATCGCAGCATGTAAAGTACCCTTATGAGTTACAATATTAGGGAGAGCTTCGCTCCCACATATAGGGCAAGTATATTTCCAGCTTCACAACGACAAAGACGTATGTCACACATATTTTCTATTAATAGTGCAACGTGCGGATTAGCTCTAACTGGATAACTCTCCAAGGGAAGCCCACAGACCTATCAAATTTCATAACTATGGATAGATCAAATCATAACTAGAAATATGATGGCCATATCTTCCATGTGGGACACTCAGGGGCAGAAACATGGGGAAAACTGCCAATTCATAACTTTCTGGAAACTAAAGGCACAACCCTTCTCCAGCCCAGTCTTAAGTCACAAAGTGGGATGGGACATGGAAGGGACGTAGGTTCATTAAAGTCAGAGTGGACATTTTGAGAGTGTTCTTCTCTGAGAGGTCACGTGCGATACATATTTGAGGAGTCCCAGGAAAACCCATGGCTCCACAGCGACTCCCATATTTTAGTCAGCATCAGGCCTAATCATAAAGGAACATGGTAACTGATCCATCTGTGTATCTGCTTGAAACTATAACTTATCTGTAACTGCACTTCTGACATAATATCTGTAAATCTCATTAACATATAGTGTATTATCTAGTGTGCCCTTAAGGCGATTAAATATAAAATTTATCTCGATCCCCGAAACCCATGTCCGTTAGCTCCGTTAAATATGACACGCTACCTGGGTTGGTTTTATGCGTGATATAGTCCTGCTAGAGGACCAGGCCTATATCTAATGAGGAA
Source organism: Anomaloglossus baeobatrachus (assembly GCF_048569485.1). NCBI lineage: Eukaryota > Metazoa > Chordata > Amphibia > Anura > Aromobatidae > Anomaloglossus > Anomaloglossus baeobatrachus. Next base: position 195,322,707 of record NC_134360.1, on the reverse strand, counting down.
CTGGTGGCAGTCTACTGTACTGGACCAGTAGAAGCTTCTTCATTGGGCTATTTAAAAGCTTCTGTCGGCCTATGGGGGTTGAGGAAAACATCGATGCCGCGCCGACGGGGTGTACGGCCTGCTCTGTCTCCCTCCCTGTGCCTCCCTGTGCCCGCAGGGACAGGAGGTGTCAGTGTTACACTACACCAAGCTGACCTCACGTACGCCTTGGGGGCACGAAACGTCGCATGTTGGCTGAAGTGACAAGGTCGTATCGCGTGGCTCTGACGTATTAGAGATTTCAGTGTGGGGCTGCATGGTGCAGTTTCATCACAGATTGACAGGTCCACAATCTTGAGTGACCCCCCCCCCAACCGGTTCATGACAAATTGTTTTACCAGTAGTTCCATATCTTAAAGAAATTAGCTAAAATTATAGATTTCAATTTACGCAATTTAGCTATTTTCTATCTCTCCATAAATAATATCCTAAGACTGCAAACCGTAAATTGATGTTTGTATCTGCAGAGACGCTGTAATAGCAGCCAATATGTAATCCACAATAAAGAATGTCTGAGGCGTGAGGCTGGTACGTGTTGGAGGCGCACAGATGACCTCTTATCATTCCTTTGTGTATACACAGAGAAATGAATGTTCAGCAGAGGAGAAACACCTGATTCACCACAACAGAGTTCTGCACAGGCTACGACAAGTTCATTTTTCAAAGCTAAAACCGACACCTACAGATATTTGGCGTTCTTACTGCACGTGTCTATGGAGGACTCCAAATATCAGATGTTTTGCTACCAATAACGTTTTAATGACATGCATAAAAAAAAACAAAGTGAGGTTTACTTTTAAAAGTCAAATTACGGTAATTGCTTATCACAATGTATCTGTTTAAATGTAATTCACAGAATAATTTTAGATTTTTTTTATTAATAAGATTTTATTATTTTTATCATATACAGATTCCGTTTTTTGGCCATTTACATTAGGAAGTTAGCGACTGCTTCTATATTCCCTGTGCACTCCTTCCACCTACAGCCATGATCAAAAGTGTTATCACCCTTGAAATCGTTCCAGAAAATTAAGTATTTCTCCCAGAAAATTATCGCAATAACATATGTTTTGTTATACACGTTTACTTCCTTTGTGTTTATCAGAACAACACAAAAAAAAAAAAAAAAACAGAAAAAAATGGCAAATTGGACATAATATCACACAAAACTCCAAAAATGGATCGGATAAAATTGTTGGCACCATCAACTTAATATTTGGTTGCACAACCTTTGGAATAAATAACTGCAATCAATTACGTCCTATAGCCATCAACCAACTTCTTACACCTCTCAACTGGAATTGTGGACTCTTCTTTAGCAAATGACTCCAGGTCTCTCATATTTGAAAGGCACCTTCTCTCAAAAGCAGTTTTAAGATTTCTTCACAGGTATTCAATGGGATTTAGATCTGGACTCATTTCTGGCCTTTTCAGTGCTTTGTTTACATCCATTTCTGTGTTCTTCTTGAAGTATGTTTGGAGTTCTTATCCTGTTGGAAGACCCATAACCTAGGGCGCAAACCCTGCTATCTGAGACTGGGCACTACATTGCGACTCAAAATCCTTTGGAAATCTTCAGATTTCATGATGCTTTGCAGACAGTCAAGACATCCAGTGTCACTGGCAGCAAAACAACCCCAAAACATTTTTGAACCTCCACCATATTTGACTGTAGGTACTGTGTTTTTTCTTTCTAGACATCATTTCATCTTCCGTAACAGTAGAATGATGTGCTTTACCAAAAAGCTCTATCTTGGTTTCATCTGTCCACAAGACACTTCTTTCCCAGAAATATTTTGACCTACTCACACACATTTTGGCAACCAGCAGTCTAGCTTTTTATGTCTCTTTTTCAGCAGTATGGTCTTCTTGGGTCTCCTGCCATAGTGTTTCATTTCATTTAAATATGGAGCAGGGAATGGAAGCAAGGATGATCCAGCTCAGACTCCAAGGATAAATAAAACTTTATCTTTATTTTTTCTTTTTAAAATATATATCCAAATAGGTATTATGGCACCGGCTTAATCACACTGACCGATGGCAGATGTATAATACACAACGCGTTTCGGCGGGACGCCTTCTTCTTTAAATATGGACAGATAGTTGGCACTAGATGCACCCTCAGCCCGCAGGACAGCTTCATTTTCTCTGTAACTTGATTGGGGCCACTTATCCACCATCCGGACTATCCTGCGTTGCAATCATTCAGCAATTTTTCTTTGCTGTCAATGTCCAGGGAGATTAGCTACAGCTCCATGGGTTGTAAACTTGATTATGTTGTGCACCGTGAGCAAAACAAAATGAAGATCTCTGGAGCTTCTCATCTTAAAATTGTTTTTATTTTTCAAAAATGTGGAGCCTCTATTGTTCAGACAGTTCTCTTCTCTTTCTGAAGTCCATGCTTACTGTGGCACACACACATACACAATGCAAAGATTGAGTCAACTTCTCCCCTTTTTATCTGGTTTCAGGTGTGATTTTCCTATTGCTTAAACCTGTTACTTGCCACAGGATCACATTCTTGAAACAAAGTTGTTTACCCACAATTTTTAAAAGGTGCCAATGTTTTTGTCCTGCCCATTTTGGGGTTTTGTGTGAAATTATGTTCAATTTGTTTTTTTTGTTTTGTGCCAATACAGACAATGGAAATAAACTTGTAGGTAACAAAACGTGCAATTTCAATAATTTTCTAGGAGAAATGCTTCATTTTGTGACACAATTTCAAGGGTGCCAACACTTTTGGCCAATAACTGTATGTCAATATAGTATATCATCACTTGTAAAATGTACTCAAAGACAAGCATGCCACCATCAAGTATCTGCAATGGATCACCAAGTGAAGACAAATACAGTTTTTAGGACATTTACTACATCATTTCTTCTTTTTTGAGCACTTGGACAAACCAATCATGGTACAACCACTTTGTCCCACCATATTTTGCATTTTTATCTACAGCCATAACTGTATAGTTGAATGCAATATCAGATGAGCCAGCTTTATAACTCTCTAGGTACTTGCTATCAGATGATCTGGAGGGCATCTCCGCCATAATAACTGATAATGGATTTTATTCAGATGTGTTGAATTCTCAAAGTTCAGGTTACAGGTTTCTTTCCATAACCCATCAACGTGCTGATGTTTGGCAACTCAACACAGCGAGGACTGAGAGGGTTTTAATTAAACATTTAAATCAAGTTCATGACAGACTGTTCTGTGTAAGTAATCCAATATTCAGCTTTGTGTTCGAGTATCTTTGAAATATAGCAACTGTCAGAGAAATCTAATTTATCTTCTAGAACTGGCCCAAAAGCACCTGTATGGAAAACAAGTAATTAGTTATATGGTAGAACTGCTGCATTTCCGCCGCTGCCCTAGAAACTACCGGAGGCAGCTGAGACAACCACTTGTTTGGGCTTTTATTTCAGTAATAGGTTCTAGACATGTAGTACTTGACACTTGAAGGGGAATTTCAGCAAATACATTTTTAGTGTGTTCAAAAGGAGTTATATAATTTTCCAATGTAGTTTATCAATTCCTTCAGGTTTTCAAGATCCCTATTTGCAGTCATTCAGTAGTAATTCAGGTTCACCTGAAAAGATGTTTGTAATACTTCGAAGTCTCCTAGGATTGTATCTAACCCCTGTTTTTAATGCATCACTATAGAAATGAGTAGTAACAAGCTGTCACGGGTTCCCAGTGAACACAAGGTAACCTATGCTGGCCCTAAGGCTGTGGCCCCTGCGCTCACCGTCACAACCGGATGTACCCTTGAAGGTAGGGAGGTCCGGGCCCCCGACCTAGCCCTGACTCCTGTTCTAGCATTGATGTAATTACCCTCCCCACTTCCACCCGAGGAGTAAGCCAGGACTGTAAACACCAACCCCCAAAACCAGACACTGACAGGGGAAAACAACAACTTGTACACATAGCAACCACACACAAAGTAACCACTAAGGCTATGTGCGCACTTACCGGATTTTGCCGCGGATTTTCCGCGGATTTGCTGCATGTTTCGCTGCAGAAAATGTTCATAACATCTCTGCAGTGAATCACCAGCAAATCCTATGGAGAAAAAAAATCCTGTGCGCACTGAGCGGAATTTGACAGCTGCATGTTTTGCTGCGGGAATCCCGCAGCAAAAACAAGTGCAAGTCACTTCTTTTCCGCACATCGCTGCGGGATTTCACTCCATTGACTCAATGTTAATCATGAAATCCCGCAGGGAATAACGCAGGCAGCAAATTCTGTGCGGTTCACTGCGTTTTCCTGCTTTATTCCCTGCGGTATTTCACGGTTTACCTCCGGTAATGTGCATCGCTTGTCTGCGGTTTTGCAGGGAAGTGATGTCATTACAGGAAGAGGAAGCCGTGCAGAGAGTAAACACAAACACATCACAGACATAGAACACATCACAGACACAGAACACATAGACACAGACACATAGAACACACATAGAAAGAAAACGGAAATATAGAAAAAAAAGAACGTGTGCTCCGCTGCATATTCACTGTCCAGCCGAGGTAAGCACACAGCGGCGGCCCAGTATTCTCAGGCTGGGGAGGGAGAGGGGCAGGGTTAATGTCCCCCGCCTCACTCCCCCTCCCGCAGCCGAGAATATCAGCCGCAGCTGCCCCGGCACTGTCGCATGCAATATGCGGCACTACCGGAGTGTCCTCGGCTCTTCTTGCCACCGTGTAGCAGTGGTGGCAAGGTAATACAAGGGGTTAATGGTGATGGGGGACCACCGCCATTAACCCCAGGCTTGATCATGGCAGCGTCTATGTGACAGCTGACATGATCAACCCGTAAGTAAAGTGAAAAAAAACACAGACACCGAAAAATCCTTTATTTTAAATAAAACCAACAAGCCTCGTTCACCATTTTATTAACCCCCCCCAAACAAAGCTCCGGCATAATCCACACAGCTCCGGCATAATCCACAGCTCCAGCTCCTGCGTCCTGCACTGCTTCCATCCAGCCGCGACTGTCACAGACACAGGCTGAATGCAGCAGACAGCAGAGGTAATTACCGGTCATTTCCCACGGCCGGTAATGTGAACTCACTGCCGACCGTGGGAAATGCAGCGATCTGTCCTCTATCTATCCCTCTATCTATCTGTCTGTCTATCTATCTATCCCTCTATCTATTCTTCTGTCTATCTACTATCAGAATTAAATGTATTTTTTTTTTTTTCTTCAATGTGCTTTATTGCATTGAATGCAATAAAGCACATCCCAACCTGCACGCGGCAAAACCGCGGCAATACCGCGAACAATACCGCGGTAAAACCGCAGCAAACCGCGGCAAACCGCATGCGGTTTTCGGGTGCGGTTTCCCGCGGTTTTTTACCGCGGGTGCGGTAATCTTTGAGAGCATGTGGAATTTTCTCAAGGAAATTTCATTTCCCAGTGCGCACAGAGCCTTAAAGTGCACAAGGTGAAACGACATAATAGGGGGAATATAACAGACTACTTGAAAACTTCCATATGATACAACCAGCACACCACAACTACTGCAGCCAACACCTATGCTGCAGCCCAAAAGCAGAACAAAGAGAGAGTTTCTCCAGCTCCTATCTCCTCCTGGCAAAGCTTCCAAATGAATGAAAATAACCGGCACCCTCTGCTGAAAGCAGGACCTGGGAGTGGTCCAACCCAGAAACACCTGACCAGGAGTCAGAAGCTGCTGAAAGGTAAACTGACATTACGCCTCTCCTCCCCAAAGGAAAGGGAATTCATTTATTCGGCAGAGTCTCACAAGGTAAATTGAGACGCCGAACCTGTCACTACACTCAACAACAGAGAAACGACCGTGACACAAACAGACTATTTACTAACATAGTGCACTGACATGACTTTTCATGTTTTTTTGTTTTGTTTTTTTTTTTAAATGAAAAAATGGTCCAAAAACTATCCAGTCATTTGTGATCAGGCAAACCTTCTGTACACAACCATGAGTAAAGCTGATGATGTCACTGTCAGATGTAACATCATTTATATTTTCTGTAATGCCATCTGCCTCCTCCCCACCAATATGCTTGCAGAAATCACAGGAGAGCAATTAAAGGGATTGTTTACTACTCTGCAATAGTGGCCACATCCCTGTAAAATTAATAGGGAAGGCTTTTCTAAATACCTTGTTCAGCTAATGCTACCTCTGAGTGGCGCTATTGTAGTCCCCTCATGTCCATGAAGTGACCCCCACGGGCTCCGTGACCTCTGAGATCCGGTGATGGTGCATCAAATTCCAGTTGACCTGACATCAACAAGGCCGGCCCAGTCTTCCTGAGTTACTGGGCTGTGGGTGGTGTTCCACTGCTCATCACAGTACAGCATCTTCAGCGCTCTCTCCTTGGCTGCAGAACTCCACAAACAGGAGCAATGCTGGGCTGTATTGAACGGTGAAACTCCACCCACAGCACAGTCACTCAGGAAGACTGGGGCCCACCTCGGTGATGTTGTGTCAACTGGAAGTTGACGTGACATCACCGGATCTCGGAGGTCTTGGTGCCCGGGGGGGTCACTTCATGGGGATGAGCGGACCACAATAGCACCGCTCAGAGGCACAATTGGCTGAACAAGGTATTTAGAAAAAGCCTTCCTTATCAGTTTTACAGGGATGTGGCCACTATTGCAGAGTAGTGAACCACCCCTTTAAGGCCTGCGTTGGAAGTACTTCTGTCTGGATGGCTGGTGCCAGTATTGGTGTTGGTGCTGGTAATAAACGTAATATATAATTTTTTGCTTTTTACACTAACCGGTCCGTTGCTGTTACATTTTTTTTCACAACAACCAAAACAGAAAACCCCCTACTAAAATGTAAATATTTTATTATTTAAGAATTATGTAAAAATTTTAAACAAGCCACACCATGTGAATATTCACAGCCAATTATCAGCTGTAAGGCTGAATATTATTTAAATAGCCGTACTCCATCTGTGCACCACACAGGGACAGGAACTCTAATATGCAAGGCCCAACAGAAAGGGGCCTGGCTGTATCCTGTACAAAAAAATACGAGGTTTCAGTTGGTATTATGGTCAGAATACGGTAGCCTACAACCCTCGTCATGGGAACCTCATGCTTGTAGTACAGTAAATATGAAAATGGCAACCCAAAAAGGAATAAATATCCTCCAAAAATTAAGATGGAGTGCGGCTTGGCAGCCCGCCTGATCTAATAGTATGGGCGGCACCTAATAGGCTGCGGGCTTGTGACTGTGCATCTGCATGCGTGAAGAGCGCTCTATGCAAGCCATCAGTGTGAAGTTTTATCCAACAATCGTCCCCTCCATTTTTTGGAAGTGTGTGTGTGATTTGCTCCTCCTGCACCTGTGATGCCTCCACTTAGTGGGGGCTTAGCTGTATTCTGCTAGAGTACTAGTTTTTGGCCTGGGCAATGTACAACTGCAGCCCATCTTTGCTGTAAGTGAAGGTGTAAATTCACTAACATGTGATATTGAGAAACCAAGGGAAAAAAATGTGAAAACATACCCTGCTGTAACTAAATAAAAGCATGGTGCATATAAACATAGGGTACTTAGTAAACACTGTTTTTGATCAAAAAAAGCATAAAGCTATCCCACCAACGCCAAGGCGTACCCAGTTGGGATAGTACCTACACTCTCTAATATTAAATTCTTACCATGGGTCTAAAATAGGCCTCAATGTGGCTAAGGGCTGAGAGCGACCGGGTCCCAACAGGACACACACAGTCAGGGGGATTCACAGAATGAAATGTCCAGCTCGCTTTTTTTCCTTGGTTTCTCTTTGTCTCATGGCCAGTGTGAACATGGTCTCACAAGTTGCATGTATACCATCTCATACTCCGGCTCACTTTTTTGTTTTTATGTAGTTTTTTTGTATTCAGTACAAACAGTGAGTGGCCCCCTTCTCAGCGAGCTGGACATTTCATTCTGTGAATCCCCCTGACTGTGTGTGTCCTGTTGGGACCCGGTCGCTCTCAGCCCTTAGCCACATTGAGGCCTATTTTAGACCCATGGTAAGAATTTAATATTAGAGAGTGTAGGTACTATCCCAACTGGGTATACCTTGACGTTTGGTGGGATAGCTTTATGCTTTTTTTGATCAAAAACAGTGTTTACTAAGTACCCTATGTTTATATGCACTATGCTTTTATTTAGTTACAGCAGGGTATGTTTTCACATTTTTTTTCCTTGGTTTCTCTTTGTCTCATGGCCAGTGTGAACATGGTCTCACAAGTTCCATGTATACCATCTCATACTCCGGCTCACTTTTTTGTTTTTTTGTTGTTAACATGTGATATTGTAGTGCCAGTGTCCCTGTAGGGACACCAACTTACCACCGCCAGGTTGCATCTTCCTCCGCAGCTCGTCTGCCTCCCTATCTGCCCGGGGCATGCTGCACAGGCTCTCCGGGAATGCGCCTAGTAAGCATACACGCGTTCAACGGTCCTTTAGTTAAGTGTGCTCTTTCCAGAAAATGCCTCTCAGCCTATGCTATGTATTTGTATTTAAGGCACCCTCCCAGTAGGGGAGGTGCTTGTGCAATGCCTTAGTTAGTCAGTATACCAATCTGCTAGCTAGTTGTCAGCTTCCATGCTCCTGTCCCCGTTATCCCTGTGTTCGTCACCTCTACTTGCCTTCCTATACCTATCTGTGCCTGCCATGCCCATTCGATCTGTGCGCACCCGCCTCTCTGTCTGCTTTAGTTATCCTGACTGTACCTTTCGATACCTGTGCCTGTACCAGTGTCCGTACTTATTCTGGCAGTAAACTGCCACAGTCCCGGTCACTGCCCTGGGAGTGGTACTTGATGGCCACCTTGCCGTAAGCGCTAAGTTAAGCCTCTCCCACTAAAGGGTAAATCCAGGTCCCCCATGTGGTCCAGTGGGTACACTACTCTCGCTCGCTGCCTCTACACCGACCGCGAGCATTACAGATGATCCGACATCGGAATATTATCATACATGCAATCCTTTATGGAATGGTCCAGTATAACTATTATTATTATTATTATTATTATTACATCACAGGAAGGCACCAAATCTTAGCTTGTAAGATTGATTCATTTTCTTCTGACCTTTGGCTCACAATCATTTTTCTGTTTCTAAGAATTTTAATCCTTCCAGTAGTAGGAGGACAATTTGATGAAGGCATTCATGAATTTCTCAAGTTGGTAAAAATTAACAACTTACTTCTGTTGACACGAACATGCACCTCTTTGTGCGCCCTTGAAAGGTTTTGGATATTTTGTAGAAAATAAAAAGCTGTGACAGCCATAAGGATAGGCTGATGACAACTAGAGGCTTGTAAGCGGAAAAAGGAAAGAATTAGCACAAAGAGGCATAACAAAACCTACATATCTGTTTTCATAGAAAGTCCTCCATTTCATATTTATGCTGACACACTATTTGTTATCTGTCAAGAACCACAATATAAAACACCACATTATAAAAATGTTTTCTTTAATAACTAAAAGTGATTTTGGAGAAATATTTTAGTACAATTTAATTCAATGTAATCCGCAGAAGCAATTTTTTGTAACAATTTTTAAGCATAATCTTGGTTTCATCAGCAATTTCACTTTTTAAAAAAATCACCACTGAGAAGTAGTTATTACTTTATGTGATTGATCACTTTCTGATATATGAAGCTTGGTAAAACAAAAACAAAAAGGTTGCAGACTGGTGTTAAAGAGATTTTCTACTAGAAAGATGATCTTAAAGGGCATGTCCACTCAGACAACCCCTTCTCAATTAGCATGTTTGCCTCCTGTAAAATAACACATACTTACGTCCGCTGCTGGTTCCGTTCCACTGGTGTCGATACTTGCTGCTATGCATCAAACTCCAAGAGGAAGTCAGTAATGTGTCTGCTGCTCACTTCCTCTTGATCAGGGGTCCCCAACCTGTAGGCCGGGAGCCACATGTCGCTTGCGGACCCTTCATGTCTGGTTCGCAGCTTTCTGACAGCTTGGTTCATTAGCACCTGGTCTAGCAAACATCTATGAAGAGCAAGTGTCCAGATGGTGACTTTTGAGAGTAGGCAAGCACAGAAGAGCAGATCTAGATGGGGTAGGCTAGGATCCCCTGGATCTTGGCATATTGCCTCCGTGTGATTTCTGTGAAGAATCTTTGTCATACCAGTAATAGTGGCTCTGAGTGACACCACTGTGAGGGGGGCAGGAGCAGTATGTGGCTTGCAACCCTCTCTCAGAGCTGAATGTGGCTCGTGACCATCTCACAGAGCTAAATGTGTCTTGTGACTGTCTCTCAGAGCTCAATGTGTCTCACGACCCTCTCTCAGAGCTCAATGTGTCTCACGACCCTCTCTCAGAGCTGATTGTGGCTCGCGACTTTCTCTCAGAGCTGATTGTGGCTTCCAATCCTCTCTCAGGGCTGATTGTGGCTCACAACCCTCTCTCGGAACTGAATGTTTCTTATGACCCTGTCTCAAAGCTCAATGTGTCTCATGACCCTCTCAGAGCTGAATGTGGCTCGTGACCATCTCACAGAGCTAATGTGTCTTGTGACTGTCTCTCAGAGCTCAGTGTGTCTCACGACCCTCTCAGAGCTGATTGTGGCTCGTGACCCTCTCTCAGAGTTGATTGTGGCTTGCAAACCTCTCAGGGCTGATTGTGGCTCGCCACCCTCTCTCAGAGCTGATTGTGGCTCACAACCCTCTATCAGAGCTGTATGTCGCTTGTGACCCTCTATCAGAGCTGGATGTGGCTCATGACCTTCTCTCAAAGATGATTGTGGCTCATAGCTTTCTCTCAGACCTGATTGTGGCTTGCAACCCTCACTCAAAGCTGAATATGGCTAGTGACCCTCTCTCAGAGGTAGATGTGGCTTGCAACTCTCTCTCAGAGCTGATTGTGGCTAGCGACCCTTTCTCAAGGCTGACTGTGGCTCCCAACCCTCTCTGAGAGCTGGATGTGCCTCATGACCCTCTCTCAGAGCTGGATGCAGCTCACGACCCTCTCTCAGAGCTGATTATGGCTCACGACCCTTTGTCAGAGCTGATTATGGCTCACAACTCTCTCTCACAGCTGAATATGGCTCGTGACTCTCTTTCAAAGCTGGTTTGTCTCACGACTCTCTCTCAGAGCTGAATGTGACTCGCAACCTTCTCCCAGAGCTGAGTGTGGCTCTCAAAGTCATAAAGGTAGTTGACCACTGCTCTTGAAGTTTGATATGTCATTACACATGACATCATTGTCCGTTTCCACTGAAAATGGAGTATATTGGGCATGTGGGTGTTAACTGCTTTGGTGGATAAGTACTTTCAAATTCAGTCCAGCAATGAGAGGACTAGTTTCTTGGGCTAAACAACCATATGCAATATTTCATACAATTCATCTCGAACTATTTTGCATCCTAATCACCAATAATGAGGGAATGACAATAAGTTATTAAGACAATTCTAATATTTTAACTTTCTTATAATAATTTGATAGTATTAATAAAATGGCATGTGAATGCCTAATACTGTTTGTGCTGGTGCTACAACTAGAGCGACTCTAGAGGTAAATTACTGTGAAAAAGATTTTCAAGCAATTTCCATTACACTCTATGGATGAAAAAATATGTTATTACTCTTGATTTTATTATTTATTTATTTATACTTGTCATGTCAGAATATATTTTTGATTTCCAATAGGATAGGTCATCAACATTAGATTGTTATGGAATGGCGCCTGGAATCTTTTTATATAGGTATGTAGCGTAGTACTAAAGGCCCCGTCACACACAGAGATAAATCTTTGGCAGATCTGTGGTTGCAGTGAAATCATGGACATATTGTTCCATTTGTACACAGCCACAAACCTGGCACTGATTGTCCACAATTTCACTGCAACCACAGATCTGCCGCAGATTTATCTCTGTGTGTGACAGGGCCTTAAGGGTATGTCATCAGTATTTCCTAACCAGACCAACCCTTAAAATTGCTTTAAAAACCCAGAGCGCGCGAATTAAAACAAAATGTGCTAAGTAATCCCTTGTCTGGAGAAATTTTAAAGAGATTTTCAAGCTACTTAAAAAATAACCTTAATTTTAAAAAGAACCTATCATGTGAAAAAATACTATTAACTAGCAGATATGGGGCTAATCTGTAGGTTAATGGCATTCCTAACCTGCCCGATGCTTTCACGTTGAACCCCGCTGCCAGGAGGAAAAGAACTTTATTCCCCCCAGCAGCGTTTGGGTTTAAGTCATTGGGGTGGCGCTGACGCGGCTTCAGTCACCGCTTTTTGTATCGAGAATGGAGGCTATACGCACACCCCCCAGCTGTATCCGCAGCAACAGAGGAGCTGTCAGTCAGTGCTGGGGGCGCAGTTACCGCTGCCGCTCTTGATACACAGAGCGATGGATGAAGCTTCGTTTGCACCGCAGCCCGTGACTGAAACTGAAATGCTGCCAGAGGTATAAAGTTCTTTTCCTCCCGGCAATGGGGTTCAAAGAGCAGGTGCCGAGCTAGTTAAGAATGCTATGAACCTGCAGATAAACCCAATATCTGCAGGTTTATGAGCATTTTTTCAGATGACAGGTTCCCTTTAAAAATGTTTCATAAATCCGTAGTAAATGACAAAATAAGAGACTGTATTATATCTTATAACAAAAATCTACTTCTATCTTCTGGACTGATCACTTATTCTCAAAAATCTGAATTCACTGGTAAAATCTGTATTTAGTGAAGACAAATTTCCCATGCCTGAGATAGGAGATGACAGTTGGTGCTCATAAAATTGTATGGAGAACTGCAACTGACTTTTCAGGAGACATTACTGCAAGAATGTCTGTGTCTGCCTCCAGATCTTACCCCCCCCCCCCCCCCCCCCCACACACACACTCTCCTGTCCAGAGCATTTTAATAGCACCATTGTCATCTTCTGTCTCAGAAATGAGAAAATCTAGCTTGTTTCAATACAGAATTTACAGATTTTACCTGTGGATTGAGAGTAGGATATCCATCCAGGAGGAGAAAGAAGCACATTTCTCAGATATATATTACATACGGTAGTTGATTACTTTCATGACGCATTAAATAAAAATTAGAACAATGGTTACTCTTTAACAACCTATGGACTGCCCATAGACTTTAAATGTCTGGGCAGTCGCATTCTACTCTGCATTGTGCAGCTGCTGTATATGATTTCTGTGGGAGCATGGAACCAGCAAAAAGCTCTCCATACAGAAGGCAGAGATTGTTTGTTACGGTCACTGCTTTTCCAATCAGTGTATACACAGGCCTGAACAAACGCTATAGAAAGTGCTAATGGTGTTTCTGTCTCTTGAGTTACTGATCAATGTGTATAAGAAGAGATCAAGAGCTGCTGACTCAGGAACATAGCATCGCGCAGCCATGAGGTTGCATTTCCACTGTAACTCGGGCTAATTTATCAGTTACAGGGGAAATCAGGTAAAAAAAAGGATTTAAATTTTGAAATGCCCCCCAAATGTCTTTACCGTTCTACACCCTGTCAGAAAGAAACATATCAAATTTATAAAAAATAATTGTCACAAAACAAGAATACATTTTAAAATGTATTTTAGTGGTCCCTTGTGGTAATAAAAAATAAAAAAAAGAAAATGTGACAAACACAACGTGTTTGCTTTATTTTTCCACTTATATTTATTGTTATAGCCAAAAACATAAAAAAGAGAAAAATGAAAATAACAAAAACAGATGCAAAACTATTTGACTATGCAAATGAGCAAAAATTAAAGCTCTCTAAAACGTATGGATGAAAAAACCCTGAAAAATTGCCTGGTCCCAAAGGAAAATGGCCTGGTCCAAAACTGGTTAAAGCATCAATCAATGGAAGCAATATTACTATTATATAGCCATTGTTTGCAGCTTTACAATAAGTTATTGAAGGCAGATTTACATCCTGACTATACCACAGACTCCTTCCACATTCTGCCCTTTTGGATAGTAATAAATAGGACTCTGCAGGAGGCCTCGCTGGCTAAATTGATCTATTGACATGGACACATCCAGGTCAGTGGCTATTGTGCCTCCTATACATTACCCACTGTTTGAATAATTCTAATTTCCATTAAGTTCCTGTAAATTTAGAATAGAGCAAACGCAGCTGGCCGAGATTATATTCATGTATCTACTGTAATACTGTGTATAGGATGGGCTAATCTCTTATTCTAATTGAATAGGTGTATTTACCCCTAAATATTCACAATCTACACAGCTATTCAAGTTAAAACATCTTTTCTTAGTATAATGTAGTGCCTGGATTACCTGATTTAAAATAGGAGACTTAAGCTGGTGTCACACATAACGACGACGACAACGACGTCGCTGCTACGTCACCATTTTCTGTGACGTTGCAGCGACGTCCCGTCGCTGTCGCTGTGTGTGACATCCAGCAACGACCTGGCCCCTGCTGTGAGGTCGCCGGTCGTTGCTGAATGTCCAGCTTCATTTTTTGGTCGTCACTCTCCCGCTGTGACACACACATCGCTGTGTGTGACAGCGAGAGAGCGACGAAATGAAGCGATCAGGAGCCGGCACTGGCAGCTGCGGTAAGCTGTAACCAGCGTAAACATCGGGTAACCAAGGGAAGACCTTTCCCTGGTTACCCGATGTTTACGCTGGTTACCAGCCTCCGCTCTTGCTGCCAGTGCCGGCTCCTGCACTGTGACATGTGGCTGCAGTACGCATCGGGTAATTAACCCGATGTATACTGTAGCAAGGAGAGCAAGGAGCCAGCGCTAAGCAGTGCGCGCGGCTCCCTGCTCTCTGCACTGTGACATGTAGCTGCAGCACACATCGGGTTAATTAACCCGATGTGTGCTGCAGGAGAGCAAGGAGCCAGCGCTAAGCGCGGCTCCCTGCTCTCTGAACTGTGACATGTAGCTGCAGCACACATCGGGTTAATTAACCCGATGTGTGCTGCAGGAGAGCAAGGAGCCAGCGCTAAGCGCGGCTCCCTGCTCTCTGAACATGTAGCACAGCGACCTTATGATCGCTGCTTCTGCTGTGTTTGACAGCTAAGCAGCGATCATAACAGCGACTTACAAGGTCGCTGTTACGTCACCGAAAATGGTGACGTAACAGCGATGTCGTTGTCGCTGTCGTTTAGTGTGACACCAGCTTAAGAGGCTTATTTTATTTAGTTGCCGAAGTAGTTCAATTGCACATATCAGCCCCTAAAGGTAAAGTCACACTTAGCGACGCTCCAGAGAACCACCAGCAATCTGACCTGGCAAGGATCGCTGGAGCGTCGCTACATTGTCGCTGGTGAGCTGTCAATCAGGCAGATCTCCACAACGATCAGAGATCAGCCACCAGCGACCCATGTAACGACGCTGTGCTTGGTAACCAGAGTACACATCGGGTTACTAAGCAAAGCGCTTTGCTTATAGTTACCCGATGTGTACCTTGGCTACATGTGCAGGGAGCAGGGAGTTGGCTTCTAGAAGCTGCGGACGCTGGTAACATAGGTAAATATCGGGTAACCAAGAAAAGCGCTTTGCTTGGTTAATCGATGTGTACCTTGGTTACCGTTACCAGCGTCCGCAGAAGCCGGCTCCCTGCTCCCTGCACATTCAGATCTTTGCTCTCTCGATGTCAAACACAGCGATGTGTGCTTCACAGCGGGAGAGCAACGACCAAAAAATGGTCCAGGACATTCAGCAACGACCGGCGACCTCACAGCAGGGGCCAGATCGTTGCTGGATGTCACACACAGCGACATCGCTAGCAAGATCGCTGTTGCGTCACAAACCCCATGACTCAGCAGCGATGTCGCTAGCGATGCCGCTTAGTGAGACGTGGCCTTTAGGCTATATAAGAATCCTGGAAGATTTTATTAAAGCTCCACTTCAGTGTATTGTTTCGTATCTCCCCATTTGAGTGGTGCTTTGGATCTAAGGTCACTGCTCCTACTCATATACTCACCCTCTGGCGTCTTCACCTTTTTTCGGTGTCGCTCCAGTCTTGTGGCGACACCTTGTGACTGCAACTTCACATGTATAGCTTGGTCCTTTGCTTCCCATACAGTGCAAGTTTTTTAACTGCAGGTGAGGTTACATATAGGTTAGGGACCCCAAAAATAGAGATTACCTTGGCGTTGGTTTTGGGGGCTCTTTTGCATTGATCAATACAATGGCTAAACATCTCTTATATTCCTATTATTCATATAAGTTATGCAGATTCCATTTTTCATGTTTTTTCACTTTTTCAGATAGTTCATTGTATTTTTCAGTCTACTATTCCCATAGCAGTTTTGCTTTTCATCATTCCCATATACATTGTGACTAGTGTGCAACTCTTTATCCTATTACAACTTCTGAATGGCCGGAAATCAGAAGTTATGTCACAAAAGCTCAATGCAACTCTATGAGAGACAGAATGAGGCTCTTATAGACTTACATCGAAGAGTGACCTCCTGCTCGCTCCATGAAACAATGGAGTGATGCAGCACATCACAACCTTCCAAGACTTTCTCTCCCTCTCTCC
This sequence comes from Anomaloglossus baeobatrachus, assembly GCF_048569485.1. NCBI lineage: Eukaryota > Metazoa > Chordata > Amphibia > Anura > Aromobatidae > Anomaloglossus > Anomaloglossus baeobatrachus. The sequence continues at coordinate 195,306,202 of NC_134360.1, read as the reverse complement.
TCCGTAGCCGGCTGTTGACATTCTCGCACTGCACTCGCGGTACACCGGTGTACTGCAAGTGCAGTGCGATCTTTCTCTCATCCCATAGACTTGAATGGGTGCGAGAGAAAGAGTCTCGCATTACTTTCGCAGCATGCTGCAAATGTTTTCTCGGTCCGATTGGGGACGAGAAAATAATCACTCATGGGTGCTGGCACATAGGCTAATATTGGTCCGAGTGGAATGCAATGTTTTATCGCACTCCACTCGATCCGATTTTCATGCCGTGTGGCTTAGGCCTTACTGTTACATTACAATCATCTCTGTGGATTCTACGACCTTATCTAAGTTTTTCTTCAAACCTGCCGTTCTCCGTTGTTTTTCTTCCCACTTGGTACTGTGACTTCTGGTGTGTCTTGCCTTGCTTGTTTGTTTGCTTTTTAACCTTGCTGTGCCAATGTGTTGGGACTCTGTGTTCCCAGACTGCGATCTACTGTATCGCCCAAGTAAAAAGATTCTTACTGGTCTATGCCAAGGTCCCGAAGTGTCAGAGATGGACAGGTAGGTCAAACATTAGCCACAAAAAATTAATCAGCCCAGCATTTGTATTCTATAAACCAAGTGGAAGATTCCGAGTGAGCTGGCATATAATAATAGAACATCTATTAGGCACATTTCCTGTGGAAATCTGGGTGGTACTGAAAAATTCCATTATGCATGGTACATTTCCTTTCACAGAACAATACCCCCAAAAACCTTAATTAGAAGTTTAACTTAGTGCACTGATTGCACAGTTTGTATAATTAGTACTAGTAGAGCAACAATTCCGTCTGTAGAGGACACTAATTACACAGTATTAATTACATAAATGATCTATTTAGAAACATATCACATATTTAAGACATTTTCAAACTTATTTTTCCATTACTAAAAAAAAAAATAAAACACAAAAAAAAGCACTGTGCTCAGGTTTTTCTGACAGCCCCATAGAGAATTAATGGAGCAATGATCAGGCGTCTGAGCTTCCATTCCATTTTGTAACAGGTATATAAGTGCCTCGTTGGGAATAAAAAATCCTAGTTCTGCTGATTGGTACAGGTCCTAGCCATCGGACATCCATCGATCTATCACCTATAGCCTATATAGGGTGATAACTTGTTTCCACTGCACATCCCCTTTAAATCTATTTCAACATGCTATTGAAACACTCAAATGATATACAGTTGGTCTACAGTCATTTATAAAAAAAAAGCTAACATCTTAAAGGGAATCTGTCAGCAGGTTTTTGCTACCTCACCTGATAGTAGCATGATGTTGGCAAAGAGATTTTGAATCTAACGATGTATCACTTGGATTACTGGGTGCAGCCTTTCTGACAGTGAAATATATTATTTTAACATTTATCAAAGCTCTGGAAGCTGCCCCCGCCCACACCATGATAGTTGGTATTCTGGTCCAGAGGAAGAGGTTTTCATACCTCGAAACGTATAGACCTATTGAATAAAAGAGTCATTAATCTATCAACATTTCCACATCTTATTCTGGCGGATTGCGCGGGATTAACCCTTTTTCTCCTCCTACTTTAAAGACATTTCCACGTGGGGCCCCTATAGCCGCCATTATCTCATGCTATCTATGGTGGTTGTGACCTTTCACAACCACATTTGGTGAGTGTATTATATTATATATCACCTCGTTTGTTTATCTGGTAAGACCCTGTCAGCGCTTCTTTATTCTAGCTAAGGGGTACTTCACACACAGCGAGATCGCTACTGAGATAGCGGCGGAGTCACGTTTTTTGTGACCTCATTAGCGATCTCGCTGTGTGTGACACTGAGCAGCGATCTGGCCCCTGCTGTGAAATCGCTGCTTGTTACACACAGTGCTGGTTCTTTTTTTATTGTTGCTCTCTCGCTGATAAGCACACATCGCTGTGTGTGACAGCAAGAGAGCAACAATCCTGAATGTGCAGGGAGCAGGAGCCGGCGTCTGACAGCCTGCGGTAAGCTGTAACCAAGGTAAACATCGCGTAACCAAGGTGGTTACCCAATATTTACCTTCGTTACCAGCCTCCGCAGCTCTCACGCTGCCAGTGCCGGCTCCTGCTCCCTGCACACGCTAAGCTAAGCGGTGTGCGCTGATAGCTAAGGTAAACATCGGGTAACCATACCCGATGTTTACCTTAGTTACCAGTGTCCGCAGCTTCCAGATGCCGGCTCCGTGCAAGCGCAGCGTCGCTTGCACGTCGCTGCTGGCTGGGGGCTGGTCACTGGTCGCCGGTGAGATCTGCCTGTTTGACATCTCACCAGCGACCATGTTGCGACGCAGCAGCGATCCTGACCAGGTCAGATTGCTGGTGGGATCGCTGCTGCATACGTTACACTAAAGCTGGGGTCACACTAAACGACAGCGACAACGACGTCGCTGTTACGTCACCATTTTCTGTGACGTAGTAGCGACCTTGTAAGTCGCTGTTATGATCGCTGCTTAGCTGTCAAACACAGCAGCCGAAGCAGCGATCATAACGACACGCGTCGCTGTGCTGCAACATGTGCAGAGAGCAGGGAGCCGCGCACACTGAGCGCTGGCTCCCTGCTCTCCTAGCTACAGTACACATCGGGTTAATTAACCCGATGTGTACTGCAGCTACATGTCACAGTGCAGAGAGCAGGGAGACGCGCACACTGCTTAGCGCTGGCTCCTTGCTCTCCTAGCTACAGTACACATCGGGTTAATTAACCCAATGTGTACTGCAGCTACACGTGCACAGAGCAGGAGCCGGCACTAGCAGCAAGAGCGGCGGAGGCTGGTAACGAAGGTAAATATCGGGTAACCAGGGAAAGGTCTTCCCTTGGTTACCCGATGTTTACAGTAGTTACAGCTTTCCGCAGCTGCCAGACGCCGGCTCCTGCTCCCTGCTCGCTTCATTTCGTCGCTCTCTTGCTGTCACACACAGCGATGTGTGCGTCACAGCGGGAGAGCGACGACGAAAAAATGAAGCAGGACATTCAGCAACGAGCAACGACCTCACAGCAGGGGCCAGCTCGTTGCTAGATGTCACACACAGCGACAGCGACGGGACGTCGCTGCAATGTCACAGAAAATGGTGACGTAGCAGCGACGTCGTTGTCGTCGTCGCTGTGTGTGACACCACCTTAAGCCACTAATCACAGCAGGTGGCGGAAACGTACTACAGCTCACATGTTGCTGAGACCCACTAATGATAAAGCTTAAACTTAAGGGCTGGTTCACACTAAGCGACAGCGACAACGAGGTCACTCTTACGTCACCATTTTCTGTGACGTAACAGCGACCTTGTAAGTTGCTGTTATGATCGCTGCTTAGCTGTCAAACACAGCAGCCGAAGCAGCGATCATAACCGCGAGAGCAGGGAGCCGCGCACACTGCTTAGCGCTGGCTCCTTGCTCTCCTAGCTACAGTACACATCGGGTTAATTAACCCGATGTGTACTGCAGCTACATGTGCAGAGAGCCGGAGCCGGCAGCACAGGCAGCGTGAGAGCTGCGGAGGCTGGTAACTAAGGTAAATATCGGGTAACCACCTTGGTTACCCGATGTTTACCCCGGTTACAGCTTACCGCAGCTGCCAGATGCCGGCTCCTGCTCCCTGCTCGCTTCATTTCGTCGCTCTCTCGCTGTCACACACAGCGATCTGTGTGTCACAGCGGGAGAGCGCCTTTGAAGAAAACGAACCAGGGCTGTGTGTAACGAGCAGCGATCTCGCAGCAGGGGCCAGATCGCTGCTCAGTGTCACACACAGCGAGATCGCTAATGAGGTTACTGTTGCGTCACCAAAACCGTGCCGTAGCAGCGATTTCGGTAGCGATCTCGCTATGTGTGAAGCACCCCTAAGAGGCTTAAACTAACATTGCAGGTAAACAAAAACACACTTTAAGATAAGAAATGGCTGGCTGTAAACTGCATGTAAATCTTACAGCATGCTGGCTTCAGATTACATAGCAAAATTGTTATAACAGAGTCCCTTTAAGTAATAACAAACAATCAAGGATACCAATAATACCAACTGATATGGATATAAAAATTCCAAGTGTTGTCTGGATCAGAAATCTCTTTCAAAAATCCTTTTAAAGAATTGAGTTAGCACAGGAAATCATCTTCTCAGGATCCTTATATACATTTCTTCCGGCCAGAGTGTACAGTTGCTAAAAAAGTGTCTTTCCCTCTGGAGGACTTGTCTTGCCCTGCATTACACAGAAAACCCATTACTTAAAAGGACACTGTGTAATGCATAATGCCCCTGAGGTGGCGCTGCAGGGAAACGGAATATTATTGCTGGGTTTCACCAAAGAACAGATGATGGTTGGGGATCCCTGAAGCGGGGTGCTTTTTGGTTAACTTGCCAATGAACCCCTCTGAAACGTCCAATACAGTAAATTATTTTAATTCTTTATTATATTTTGTTTACCTAATTGCAGTAGTTCCTTTGCTCATAAACTTGATTATCAAAATAAAACTGCTAAAAAAAAATACTTGTCCATATAAAAGGGAAAGTTCTATTCTGGGCCAGTGTTTTGGGATGGGCCCACTTTCAGCTAAAGAGTCTATTCTCAGCGTCAGGGGGAGAGGGACACTCTACTTTAAAAGTCTGTGAGCTAAAATTGGATAACTCAATTTATGCTTCTGGAAAAAACACATCCAAGATAAATGAATACATAGATCTGCAAACAATCTCTGGGGAGATAACTCATTGTGGTTGTTCAAATGTTTCATCCATAATTAAGTAAGTTGTGGTAAACATAGGGAATGACATTTACCAGAGCATTTTGCATCTTGTTCTGCAGCGTAATTAAAACAAAAGCACATTATACTGCGTGGAACAGACAGACAGGTTTTAACATGTGCACCAGGGTAATTAAATTGTCTTTTTTGGCGTAAACTACTAGCACAGCTTATCGTTAAAGCTAATTACTATTTTTATGCTATAATGTGCCCGAATGGTATTGTACTCAAAATTAAATAGTAGACAGAAATCTGTCCTTCTGATATAGTAGTAAAAGATATGTACTTTATGCCAAATTCATTTCTATAGGTTTGCCAAGTGAAAAAATTAAGAACAATAACTTTACTCACCCACTACTTTTACGGCTGTGGGGACGCGCATGTAATGGAAATGGGAACGTGGATCTATTGCGCCACGGAGCCTGGGCTTACCCTGGAGGGACATGACTAGCGGCTACCAGGTCTTCTTTAGAGCATCTGGTTGTGGTGTTAGACTTGTAATGCAGGTAGCCACCAGGCTCCACTCCAAGGTAGTCCCCAAATCTACAGCAGCTGACCCGAATGGTGGAAGACAGGATAGAGTCAGGACAACAAGCTAGAGTCTGGACTGGCAACAGGCAAGGTGGGGTTGGAGCCACAGTTTGGAGTCTGGGCTGACAGCAGGCGAGACAAAGTCAGAGTCAAAGGCAGGAGTCAGACAGGATAGGTTCAGGTTCAGACTGGATGAGTACCGATACAGATACAGGCAGGACAGGTACAGGTTTGAGTACAGGCAGGAGTATGGGTACAGGTACACAGGACGGGTTTTTTATATATATAAAAAAAGATTTATTGCTTGGATCTTAAGCGGGCTTTACACACAGCACCCATCGGTTGTGCGTCATGGGCAAATCGCTGCCTGTGGCGCACAAGATCGCTTACACCCGTCACACTATACTTACCTGCCTAGCGACGTTGCTGTGGCTGGTGAACCACCTCCTTTCTAAGGGGGGCGGTTCGTTCGGCTTCACAGCGGCGTCACTAAGCGGCCGCCCAATAGAAGCGGAGGCGTGGAGATGAACGGGCTGAACATCCCGCCCACCTCCTTCCTTCCTCATTGCGGGAGGCTGCAGGTACGATGATGTTCCTCGTTCCTGCGGTGTCACACATAGCGATGTGTGCTGCCGCAGGAACAACGAACAATCTGCATCCTGAAACAGCAACGATAATCAAGATTAGCACGATCAACGATTAGGTGAGTAATTTTGATCGTTAACGGTCGTTCGTGCGTTTCACATGCAACGACGTCGCTAACGAGGCCGGATGTGCGTCACGAATTCCGTGACCCCAATGACATCTCATTAGTGATGTCGTTGCGTGTAAAGCCCGCTTAAGAGACAAAAATAAATCATGATCCGTAATGCTTATCCTTTAGCCCTTTATACCTGGCCTCTTTAATAAACTAGCTGAGGTAAATGGTTTTCTAAACTTAACTTGAGAGGAGCATGTAATCTCATATGTGTTCAGCTGGGTGATTAGTGGAAAACGGCTTATAATACGCCTTAAGGTCATTTTCAAACTTTGGTGCTGCCATTCGGGTTGACTAATGCTCCGGCAGTTTTTCAAACCTTCATAAATTAATTGTTTTGCTCTCCGATGGGTAGATTTGTGGTGATTTATTTGACTGACATATTGATTTACTTTGCGTTCTTGAGAGGAGCACTATGAGCATGTTCAACAGGTTCTTCAAATTCTAGGTGACAACCATTTATTTGAGAAACTGGAGAAATGTTAATTTGAGGTTCAGCAGGTACATTTCTTATGACATTTGGTTTCTATATAAGGGTTTCAGATGGATCCTGCTAAGGCTACTTTCACACTTGCGTTGAACGGTATCCGTTGCATTGCGTTGTGTAACGGATGCAACGGATGTGTTGCATATAGTGACACAACGGATGCAACGGATGCTGCAAAACAACGCAATTCGTTTTGATTTTTTTTTTTTTTTTCCGGTTTTACCAGCGGCAGACTATAGTGAACGATCAGCTGATCGTTCCCTGCAGCCGGCCGCTGGGTGATCAGCTGATTGCTCCCAGTAGCCGGCCGCCGGGTGATCAGCTGATTGCTCCCAGTAGCCGGCCGCCGGGTGATCAGCTGATCGCTCCCGGCTGCCGGGTGATCAGCTGATCGCTCCCTGCAGCCGGCTGCCGGGTGATCAGCTGATCGCTCCCGCCCGCCGGGTGATCAGCTGATCGCTCCCGGCTGCCGGGTGATCAGCTGATCGCTCCCTGCAGCCGGCTGCCGGGTGATCAGCTGATCGCTCCCGCCCGCCGGGTGATCAGCTGATCGCTCCCGGCTGCCGGGTGATCAGCTGATCGCTCCCTGCAGCCGGCTGCCGGGTGATCAGCTGATCGCTCCCGGCCGCCGGGTGATCAGCTGATCGCTCCCTGCAGCCGGCCGCCGGGTGATCAGCTGATCGCTGTCACTTGCCGGCGGCCGGGCATGCTGGTGGCCGGTCATTCAGCTGAGCGCTGTCGCTTGCCGACGGCCGGGCGCTCAGCTGAACGTTCGGCCACCGCGAGCCAAAATAAAGTTTGATTTAAAAAAAAAAAAAAAAAAAGAGCATGCGCAGTGAAATCCAGAGGATTCCGCTGCTCAAAATAACGTTACATGCTGCGTTCCTCCCGCTGGGCGGAAGCAACGGAGCGTCGCCCAGCGGAAGCAACGCAGCTCCTTTTGGTACAATCCGTCAACCATACAAGTCTATGGGAAACAGCGGAATCCGTTAACGGATTCCGCTGTTTCCCAAAAGGGCGGATTGTAACGGAAGGAAAATAACGCAAGTGTGAAAGTACCCTAAGGTACAGACCATCCTTGTTTGTTTTATAAGGTGTTTTCTCATGCTCATTTTCTCTCTCCTATCACATCCCTGGTGATGCTATTTATACTTTCCATATACCAGAATTGTCTTCTAGCTATATTTCTATGTGGATAACTGCTAAGGAGGTCCAACCCTGCAGCTAAGAGATTTAGGCAGAGACCAGTATTGTTTTCTCTGTGTATTTTGTTTTGCCTTTCCTACACCTACCTTTTGTTTTCTGTTAGTGCCACACAGTGCCTAACGGGGGTCCACCAGGTATAAGGGAACTCCTGGCAAGCACTGCAACACACAGGGTACACCAGAAATATGATACAACGGTGGACCCTGGCACTAGGAAGAGGGAAGTGGGGTCACCTCTTATCACTCTTCTGATACCTGGACTCCCTAACGTCTTGCCCTCGTCGCTGATCACATGCCTAGGCCCTTGCTGAACCTAAACTAACCCTGGCTAGTGAGGGCCAGCAAGAGTCTCGCCACTAAAATAAGACAACACGAGGTAGGATAGACAAACAGGGGAAAAAGACACAACAAATAATACTCCAGCAAGAACTTCTCAGCTGCAACTGAAGTGACACCTCATCTTTCTCCAGAGACTGGTTCCTTCCAAGTGGACAGCAATAGCAAAGATCTATAGCCAATATCGGGTGGAGTGAGGAGCGAATATTTATAGCAGAAGGGAGTGACTGCAGCTAAGGTTACAACTACCTGTTAGACCACTGCAGAATAAAAATTAATGAACCTTAACCAATTCCATGCTGGATGGAATCAAATATTCTTCAACTCAGGGTAAATGGCGAGCAGGCACTAACGCGGATCTGCAATCATTAGTACGCTGTGACCTTCTGGTCCTAGATTCTGGTCCTAGATTGCCTCGAGATGACATCAGGCCATGCCACACTTGACAGTTAGGTTGTTAGGAGTTTACCCTTGTTTACATTTATTTATTTATTATTTGTCCATTTGTGTACATGTTTTATATTTCCACATCTTGGGTCTTTGTCTTACTCTGCATACATAATCGGGCTTTACACGCTACGAGATCGCTAGAGCGATCTCGTTGGGGTCACGGATTTTGTGACGCACATCCGGCCGCTGTAGTGATCTCGTTGTGTGTGCCTCCTAGGAGCGATTTTGGATCGTTGCAAAAACGTCCAAAATCGCTCCTCGTTGACATGGGGGTCCTCTCCCAATTATCGCTGCTGTCGCTTGGGCGAAGTTGATTCTCGTCCCTGCGACAGCACACATCACTACGTGTAACACCGCAGGAACAAGGAACCTCCCCTTACCTGCCACACGCCAGCAATGAGGAAGGAAGAAGGTGGGCGGGATGTTCATCCCGCTCATCTCCGCTTTGACTGGGCGGCCGCTTAGTGACGTCGCTGTGACGTCGAGCGAACTACCCCTCTAGAAAGGAGGCGGTTCGGTCGTCACAGCGACGTCGCCGAGCAGGTAAATACGTGTGACGCTGCCGTAGCGATAATGTTCGCTACGGCAGCGATCTTCACATATCGGCATAACGAAAGGGGCGGGTGCTATCACGCTCGCCGTCGCTAGCATCGGCTAGCGATCTCGTAGTGTGTAAAGCCACCCTTACCCTATGTTTATTTGTAGTGTTAATTACCTCCCCTCTGTTTCCTCAAGAGGTTCGAGAGATAACTCCGTGGCCTTTCAGGCAGACAGATCCGAGTTGTGGGTTTCTAGTTGAGTGGCTAGAGATATTACAGTCTGTGCAAGAATTTTAGGGTGTTGTGCAGCTAGGGATACTAGTCTGTACAGGAACTCATGCAAGTACAGCTGCAGTGAGAGGTTATGTTACCTCTTTACCCATGTTGGAAAACGTACAGTATATGCATAACAAAGAGTTGTCCAAGAGACAAAGATCACCTGTGGAGAGGTACAGAAAGACCTGGAATCAGCATTTACAATTGTTTCAAAGAAAAGAATAAAGCTGGTGTCACACTAAACGACAGCGACAACGACGTCGCTGTTACGTCACCATTTTCGGTGACGTAACAGCGACCTTGTAAGTCGCTGTTATGATCGCTGCTTAGCTGTCAAACACAGCAGAAGCAGCGATCATAAGGTCGCTGTGCTACATGTTCAGAGAGCAGGGAGCCGCGCTTAGCGCTGGCTCCTTGCTCTCCTGCAGCACACATCGGGTTAATTAACCCGATGTGTGCTGCAGCTACATGTCACAGTTCAGAGAGCAGGGAGCCGCGCTTAGCGCTGGCTCCTTGCTCTCCTGCAGCACACATCGGGTTAATTAACCCGATGTGTGCTGCAGCTACATGTCACAGTGCAGAGAGCAGGGAGCCGCGCGCACTGCTTAGCGCTGGCTCCTTGCTCTCCTTGCTACAGTATACATCGGGTTAATTACCCGATGCATACTGCAGCCACATGTCACAGTGCAGGAGCCGGCGCTGGCAGCAAGAGCGGAGGCTGGTAACCAGCGTAAACATCGGGTAACCAGGGAAAGGTCTTCCCTTGGTTACCCGATGTTTACGCTGGTTACAGCTTACCGCAGCTGCCAGTGCCGGCTCCTGCTCGCTTCATTTCGTCGCTCTCTCGCTGTCACACACAGCGATGTGTGTGTCACAGCGGGAGAGTGACGACCAAAAAATGAAGCTGGACATTCAGCAACGACCGGCGACCTCACAGCAGGGGCCAGGTCGTTGCTGGATGTCACACACAGCGACAGCGACGGGACGTCGCTGCAACGTCACAGAAAATGGTGACGTAGCAGCGACGTCGTTGTCGTCGTCGTTATGTGTGACACCAGCTTAAGTAATGCACCAAACCTCCATGTCTTATAGGCACGACTCCATTGCTGAACAAAAAGCAAAGTTTAAAGGTTGCTCAACAACATTTAGAAAAGCCTGTTAAATACTGGGAGAATAGAGTCTGGACAGATGAGACCAAACTTGAACTCTTAGGATGCCATAATGCACACCATACTTGGAGGCTAAGAGCGTATCACCCCAAAAGCACCAACAGTGAAGTTTGGAAGTGGGAACATCATGGTGTGTTGCTGTTTTTCAGCATTCAGCACTGGCAAATGTCATGTAATTGATAGAAGGAAAAATGAACAAATGTTCTGAGACATTCTTGATAAAAATATATTTCTACTGTATGCTGAAGATACAGCATGATGAAGATGAAACAAGGGTGTACACTTCAGAAAGACAGTGATCCCAAAGAAATAAAACAAAGCTGCTAGAATGGCCCAGCCAATCACCTGACCTGAATCCAATCGAAAATTTATGGCAGTAACTAATGCTCTGAGTTTAAAGAAGGAATCGACTGAGCCTTCAGGATTTGAACAGTGCTTGTGTGGAAGAATGGTCCAAAATCACACCTGAGCAATGCATGCCACTAATCACTAATAAAGGCTTTTGTATTAAGTATTACGGCACCACTCCAGCCTTTTTTTTCAATACTGGAGTTGTCTTTTAAATCTAAGTCCCCTGTCCCGTCACATACTTACCTTCCAGCCACGTCACTTTTTACCAATGCCATCTTGGGACTGTAACTTCTGACTGCCCAGAAGTCAGAAGTTACGTCACAAGCTCCCAATGCATCTCTATGAGAGCCAAAACTAGGCTCACTTATGGCACACTCCAGCAAACACTAAAGTAGCCGGCAGTTCACAAAACACAGGAGACTGACCGGTGTAATGGCAATAGAAGATGAAGCCTCCGTAAGGTGAGTATAAGACAGAGATCCGGGAACTTAGATTTAAAGCACCACTCCAGCGTGCAATTAAAAAAAAAAGCCGGAGTGATGCTTTAAATAAATTTCAGTAAGTGTGTTCAATTTTTCCCAATGTCATTTCTCAGTATTACACATAAGTTTATTCATGAACATCTATAGTTTTCGGGGGGGTTTTGCCTATGTGGATTGAATGGGTTGTTACTGACATTTGGTGAGAAATTCATGTCAATAGCACCTTTAGAAATACTGTATATTTATTTAGGAAGTTGGTACTTCTTTAATACTTATTTCACCACTGAATGTTGATCTACTACCTCTATATGGTGCTCAGCACTCATAATGCCTTTAATATGTGTAAGCTGCCCGTGCCGTGCCATATTATCAGAGGTGCAGACTTTTGAACTGTGCACTAATAAGCTGGATAGCCCCCCTCCACTTGAGTCCACTGCACACGGCATCATTGGTTTCCATAAAGAATGTCACATTTTGATTTACCTGACCACAGAACAGTTTCCCATTTTGCCTCGGTCCATTTTAAATGAGCTTTGTCCAAAAGAAAATGGTAGTACGGTGGCTCAGTGGTTAGCACTGCAGTCTTGCAGCACTTTGGTCCTGGGTTCAAATCCTACCAAGGACAACATCTGCAAGGAGTTTGTATGTTCTCCCCGTGTTTACGTGAGTTTTCTCCGCTTACTCCGTTTTCCTCCCACACTCCAAAAACATACTGATAGGGACTTTAGATTGTGAGCCCCAATTGACACAGTTTTTTATGTAAAGTGCTATGTAATTAATAACGCTATATAAATGAATAAATATTATATTATTATTAGTAGTAGTAGTAGTATTTCTGGATTGTGTTGATATATGGTTTATTTCTTACAGGATAGAGATTTAACTTGTATTTGTAGATTGCATGATGAACTGTGTTCACAGACAATGGTTTATGGAAGTATTCCTAAGCCCATAAAGTGATTTACACAACCAAATCTTGCTTGTTTTTATTGCAATGCTGCCTAAGGGTCCATAGATCATGAACATCCAATACTTACCATTGGCCCTGTTCCTTGTGCACATGTATTTCTCCAGAGTGTTGGAATCTTTTGATAATATGTAATGTAGATGATGGGATATTCAAAGTGCTTGTAATTTGACATTGAGCAACATTTTTCTGCAATTGTTTAACAATTGTTAGACGCAGATGTTCACAGATTGGTGACTCTCTTACCTTCTTTGCTTCTGAGAGACTCTGCCTCTCTAACATTCTCTTTTTATACACAGTCATATGATTTATTTGAAAAAATATTATTTTACTTATTTTTTAGTACCACTTACTTTTACTGCCTTTTCTTAACCCTGCCCCCACATTTTTGTATATGTGTTGCTGCCATCAATTTCTAAGTTAGTTATTTAAAATAAAATGAAACCATATCTAACGTTCACCTTTTGATCTCTGTTCTATGTTTTGTTATGAATAGAATATGGCTGTAAGAGATTTCCAAATCCTTGCATTCTTGTTTTCTTTACATTTTACATAGCGTCCCAACTCTTTTGGAATTGGGGTTGTAGAAATTTTTGAAAGACAGTTTCTCATCATTTAATTGTAACCTCAAGTACGAGTGTTGTTGGGTCAAATTAAAGCAAGAATTTAAAAGAGAAATAAACATTATGTCATGGTTCGCCTCCCTGTCCACATGGCTAGGGGGCGGAGCCTTCTCTCGAGCCTCACTTCTAGACCCTGGATGCCTTAAAAGCTGGCATTTCCAGTGAATCAGTGCCGGCTATAAGCTTAGCACTGCTTTGCCTGTGATTGCTGGTCCTGTGAGTGATATCCTGATCTGTCTGTTCCTGTGCCCCCGTGCCCTTGTCTGTGTTCCATTCCCTGGTCGTCCCTCCTGTCCGCTGTCCCCTCTCCTATTTCCCCACTCGGTTGCTTCCTCCGGTACTGACCTTGGCCTGACTTTGACTCCGCTTTTGCTCGTTCCTCCGGTCCTGCTTCTGCCCGTACGGTGTTTGACCCAGCCTGTGTGATTATTCCTTGCATACCCTGCAGCTCTGCTTCTCAGCTGTGCTTTGAGGTAATGCATGAGAACGCTGTGAATTCACTTCCTGGTTCTCATTGCTCTGTGTGTGTGGTGGCAGCATTACACATTACATGTGAATGGAGGAGAAACAAAATTAATGTTTGAAACTAGTTTAGTGAAGAACCTAATTCCTGATTTTTAACACAAATGATATAGTCTTTTATAACTATATACCAAAGTGATAACTCTAAACTTGTGCTATGTATTTGCTTGGGTATCTTTATCATATTCTTAGGCAATGTTCACGTGAAAAGTTTCCACTTCACATTAGGCCATAAATCTGCATAATGAGACTTATAGGCCAGGGTATATGAATATACAGCCAATAAGAAAAGACCAACATGGAATGTATTTTTACACAGTATTAAAGGGAATCTGTCATTTGATTTTGTAGTTCAATGCCAATTTTATTTTTACATAGGCTTTAAGGAGACCTTTCAGGATCAGTAAGTTTTATTGATCTACCTTATCCTGTTATCTTGTTGTAAGCTCCATAGAATTCAGTGTGACATAGTAACTTTTCAAGCATATGTAAATACAAACTGCATATGCCCTGCTCCCTCCTCCCATCTCTCATTGATGGTATCAGTGATAGTAAATCTGAACTGAATTTTCACTGTTGCCCCCACCCATAAGGTGGCTTTACACACTGCAACATCGCAAACGACATCGCTGTAACGTCACCAGTTTTGTGACGTAATAGCGACCTCCCCAGCGACATTGCAGTGTGTGAAACACATCAGAGACCTGGCCCCTGCTGTGAGGTTGCTGATCACTACACATCTCTCAGGACCATTCTTTGGTCCTTTGTTTCCCGCTGTGCAGCATGATCGCTAGAAAGTCTCAGTGTGTAAAGGGGCCTTTACAGCGACTTCGTTAGCGACTTCCCTTTCAAAAAGCTGCTTTACAAAGTCCCCAATGACTAGCTAGGTCGTTCTGCAGGTCCGTATCGCTGTTGTGTCGTTGGCCAGGTTTGCCTGTTTGACAGCTCACCAGCGACTCACCAGAGACTTTGTAGCGATCCCGGCCAGGTTGGGATCGCTGGTGGGATCGCTAGAAAGTCTCAGTGTGTAAAGGGGCCTATACTCCTTCCCATGTCTCAGCAGTGATAGTGAATGCACTGAGAGGTGGTTGGGGGGAGCAGTGAATATGTGAATTGTAGTTATATACACTTGACTAGTGTGCACCAGACACTGAATTATACAGAACTTACAGCAAGATAACAGGATAAGGTAGACCAATAAAACTTACTGATCCTAAAAAGTATCCTTAAGCCCTATTTAAAGTTAAAATTAGTATTGTACTACAAGTATTTATTTCCAAGATTTAATTCCAATTGGTAAATTATTCAGAGTCATGTAGAATGCCAAATATTTCTTAATTCTAAAGTAAAGGAAAACCTCTGGAGATGACCATGAAAAGTTGAATTGAAAAACCTTAAAAAAAGATGGCAAGTTTGCATAGTAAACAATGGAACTGAAAACTTGTCACAGGGAATCTGGTCTAGATAAAAGTGCGGTCCTTATGTTTAAAGCAATTATCATCTATTCTTTTTTTATCATCAGAAACTCAGAGTTACACAGAATACCTCTTTACTTCATGTAAATCAATATAATATTTTTTATGGTGTCAAACCTGGAGTAGATAGAACAAGGTATTTGGCTACAAATCACTCAGACACATTTTATTACTAAGTTGACGCCTATTACCCCTGGGCGCAGACCTTTTCATGACTAGTCTACTTTGCCCAGGTGTAAACATCATTGTGTTAATTCACGGGAAAAGCTTTGATTTCACAATATGGTAATCCCATACATAGCTGTGGTATTTTTTTTTTATCTTAAAACGGCAATAAGTCCCCAAGATTGCTTTATATCTCATGGCGAAGAAGAAATTAGTGGAAATTAGGAAGTCAAAACAGCTCTGATAGCCGGTCACCAATTTCTAAGCTTCTGTGGAAATAACTTTCTTGACTGCTTTATGTAGCATGTCTAAAGGCGGCGTTACACGCTACGATTTATCTGCCGATATGTCATGGGGGTCACGGTTTTCGTGACGCACTTGCGGCATCGTTAGCGACATCGTTGCGTGTGACACCTCCGGGCGACTCCGAACGATCGCAAATAGATTGAAAATCGGTGATCGTTGACACGTCATTCAGTTTCAAAATATTGTTCATCGTTTGGAACGCAGCAGACATATTGGTACATTTGACACCCTGCAAACAACGAACAACATCCACATGACCGCCTTGGTCAAACAATATATCGCTGAACGATTTTGCGTCGCTTGTGAGATCGTTACTTGTGACCGCTACTAAACGACCTATGTGCGATCTCGGCAAATCGTAACTACGATCTGGGCGTGTCACATCACTACTGAGATCGTCAGAGGGCAGCACGGTGACTCAGTGGTTAGCACTGCAGCCTTGCAGCGCTGGGGTCCTGAGTTCAAATCCCACTCAGGACACCATCTGCAAGGAGTTTGTATGTTCTCCCCGTGTTTGCGTGGGTTTCCTCCGGGCACTCTGGTTTCCTCCCACACTCCAAAGACATACTCTCAGGGAACCTATATTGTGAGCCCCAATGGGGACAGTATTGCAATTGTATGTAAAGTGCTGTGGAATTAACAGCGCTATATAAATGAATAAATTATTATTATTATTATAAATCGTAGCGTGTAAAGCGGCCTTAAGGATATATACCATCATCATACATAATTAGGAAATCAGTCAGCATGTACAAGTAGTAAATATCTTATATAAAAACAAATGTAGTGTACAGTTGAACATTCACTATTGATATGATTTTAGAGCTGAAAAATATATTTTAGCAATTGGGGTGATAGTCTTGGTCATGGGCTTTATGAGAATGATCAAGTGGCAATATTGGGAATCTAGAAAATGTCCTAATTTAAAGGGAACCTGTCCCCAGGTTTTTTGCTTATGAGCTGCGGACACCACCAGTGAGCCCTTATATACAGCATTCCAGAATACTGAATATACAGTAAGAGCCCAGGCTGCTCTGTAGAACGTAAAAAAGACCTTTATAATACTCACCTTTTATAATACTCACCTAGGGTGTGGTCTAGTCATGCAGACACCTCCATTGTGCTCCTGCGTATTTGCACTTTGATCTGCCCTGCTGATGGCAGAGCAAAGTACTGTAATGTGCACTACTACATGCGCACTACACTGCAGTACTGCATGCGCACTACAGTAAATTGATCTGCCCTCAGCCAGGCAGATCAAAGTGTGCAGGAGCACAATGGAGGCCTCTGTGTGAATGACACAGGACATGTCATGCACACGAGGCTGGGCAGGAGGATGGGGATCCCACAAGATGGAAGAGGCGCTGGACCGAGAGCAGTGACACCCATCGGACTGGACCACCCCCTAGGTGAGTATTATAAAGGTGTTTTTTACGTTATACAGAGCGGCCTGAGCTCTTATATACAGTATTCTGGAATGTTATATATAAGAGCTCACTGGTGGTGGCCGCAGCTCATGAGGGAAAAACCTGGTGACAGGTTCCCTTTAAAGTATAATTGCACAGAAAACCTTTGACATGTCAGGTGATCTGGGGGTCCGAGTGCTAAGAGCCCATTGATTGTTTCCCTCCAAGACTGAAGACGGGCTCAATTGAAAGTCTATCATTTTAGAAGAAGAGCTACATTTTGGATGATCACTTCAGCCCCTTCATTATAGCAGTCAGTGGGGTCTCAGCACCCAAATCACGTTAAGAACATTACCACCTGATTTAAGCTTCTAATATGTCAAACGTTTTTGATAATAGTCTTAACTTTACAGGGCCAAATGAAACATAATTAGATGTAAAACAGCTTTGGCCCAGTCTGTCTTCACTCTGGATTCCCATGTGATTTTTGAATAAAAAAGCACAAACTAATGCGCCGGTGGTGAGTGACACTTATTTTTCTTTCTCTTCTTCTCATAGTTTTTTAAAACTTTGAATTTTTATTGAGATTTTCAATTTACGTTTTTCATACATAAAATAAAACATAAAATTCAGAATTCTTATCGAACCTAGACAAACAATGACAGGACAGGTGAGGAGGGTTAGGAGGGGAGAGGAGAAATAGGAGGGAAGAGGGAAGGGTTTCAAGAGTCCATGCTCTTTCCATAGGACCCATAGGCCTCAGTCTCACAGATCCTCCTGTCCCGCAAAGTAGTCCCATGGTGCCCACACGGCCTGGAAACGGTCAACTGTGTCATGCAATAGTGCCGTGAGATGTTCCATGCGTCTAACGTCCAGTAATCTATACTTGAGGCTCTGGAGTGAGGGTGTCCCTGGCTGCCTCCAATTCTTTGCAATTAAGCATCTGGCCGCCGTAAGGATGTGGGACAAAAGCTTAGAGGCCGTTTTTCCCAATCCCCCATTCCCAAGACCCAGAACATAGATCAGGGGATCAAGATCAACCTCTATATATAGTACTTTATGGATCAACCCTCTAACCCGCTCCCAGAAGGGGACTATCCCTGGACAGGACCAGAATATGCGCAGAATGGTGCCCCTGCCTCCCCCGCATCTCCAGCAACAAGCCGGTATGGAGGGGTCTATGCCATGAAGGAAATCTGGAGTGTGGTACCAAAATAGCAAAATTTTATAGATATTTTCCTTATATAGTGTGCATATTGACGTCTTGGCGGCGTTTCCCCAGATTGCTGCCCATTCCTGAGGAAGTATCCGCCTTCCCAATAGAGACTCCCATTTCCGCATGTATGGAAAAGACCCCTCGGGCCCCTCCCGTGACTCAGAAAGCAAAATGTAAATTTCCAAAATTAGTCCCTTAGTATCAGTGCCCCTTCTGCAAATTTTCTCAAAATCTGTGGGAATCGAGGCCCCTGCCCTGCCAAACAAGGAGCCAGCCAAGTCTCTGATCTGCAGATATTGGAAAAACTCTCGATTAGAGAGAGAGAATTTATCTCTAAGGTACTCAAAGGAATGGATCTGCATTGTACTTCCATCTATAATGTCTGCAAATCTGAATAGACCTGCCTTGAGCCAGGGGTGCACCATGTCCGACTCCAGACTGCTTGGGAGCAAGGGTTGGTATATGAAGGACACCAGAGGGGAGCAGGGGGATGCCAAAGGAAATCTTCTAATGCAAAATGCCCAGAGGTCCCTAGTGAACTGCATCGGTCCAAGAAGAGGGGGGGGCGAATCACACCGGGCCGGGGGCCACAGGAGCGCGTTTGGATGTATAGGCGCCAGCCAAAGTTTTTCAATCTCAGTCCACCTGTTGTATGCCCAAAGGGACACCCAACAGGGGATCCTCCTAAGATGGGCCGCCCAATAGTATTTTAGGATGTCCGGGACAGAAAGCCCCCCCCTGTTTCTCCGAGCCATCAACACCTCCCTGGCCACCCTATGACGTTTGTTACACCAAATAAATCTAAGGATAGCCGCCTGAAGGGACTTCAGCTCCTTTATTGGTACCTTAACTGGGAGGGTTTCAAAGAAATATAATAATTTTGGGAGCAAGCTCATTTTAACCGCCGCAATGCGCCCCATCCACGAAAGAGGGAGGGGCAACCACTTGCTCAAAAGATTTCTCAGCTCTCGGAAAAGGGGGGGGAAGTTAAGGTTATAGAGGGAATCATAAGTAGATGTGAGGT
Source organism: Anomaloglossus baeobatrachus (assembly GCF_048569485.1). Classification (NCBI taxonomy): domain Eukaryota; kingdom Metazoa; phylum Chordata; class Amphibia; order Anura; family Aromobatidae; genus Anomaloglossus; species Anomaloglossus baeobatrachus. The sequence continues at coordinate 195,287,176 of NC_134360.1, read as the reverse complement.
TAACCCCCAGGTACTTGACCGCATCTGTCTTCCAACGAAACTTAAAATTCAAACGCAGGTAATCCAGGGCCACCGGGTCGAGATTCAAGGGCATTGCCTCCGTTTTGCTAGAGTTGATCTTATACCCCGAAAGGCTCCCGTACCTACTCAAGGTGCACATTAAAATTGGAAGGGACACATGGATGTTAGTAAGTGTAATGAGCACATCGTCGGCAAAAAGCGAGATTTTAAACGGTTTATTCCTGACCAGGACCCCCGAGATGTCTGGGTTGCTCCTGACCGAGGCCGCGAGGGGCTCTATGCATAGCACAAAAAGGAGGGGGGACAGGGGGCACCCCTGCCTGGTGCCATTGGAGATGAGAAAAGGCTTAGAGATGTGGAGGGGGAGTTTGATAGAGGCCGTAGGAGCGCTATACAGGGACTTCAAGGCCCGCATAAAGCCACCCGAGATCCCAAAGACCTCCAGTGTCTTGAAGAGAAAAGGCCACGCAAGGCGGTCAAAAGCCTTCTCTGCATCTAGACTCAACACCAACGCCTGTTGCTTCGTCCGATTTGCCACATCCACCAGGTCTATGACCTTCCTGGTGTTGTCACCCCCCTGACGGCAAGGGACAAAACCCACCTGGTCTTTATACACGAGTTGGGGCAACCATCGATTAAGCCTGGCCGCCAAGAGCTTGGTGAACATCTTCAAATCGGAGTTCAAAAGGGCTATTGGTCTATAATTAGCACAGTCCAATGGGTCCCTGGGTGGCTTGGGCAGGAGGATTAAATGGGAGTGTAGCATGGATGGAGGGATAGGGTCACCCTGAAGGAAAAAGTTAAACAAGGCGGCCATGTGTGGGAGGAGCTCCGCCGCAAACACCTTGTAATAAAAATAAGTAAAGCCGTCCGGGCCCGGTGACTTCCCGCCAGGCAGGGCTTCCAGAACTTGCTCCAGTTCCTCTGTAGTAATCTCTTCATTCAAAGCCGCGGCTGCTCCGCAAGGCAGTGAAGGGAGCTCAAGGGCCGAAAAATAGTCCCCAAGTGCCCCAGCCCCGCGCGAAGCCATGCCCGGGGGAACCGGAAGGTTATAAAGCTTGCTGTAGTAATTGAAAAAAATGTCAGCTATTGAAGCGGGGTGATAGTGGATAATGCCCTTTTCGTCGCGCAGAGCCTGAGGGCATGAGGATGTAGCGCGCTCCTTAAGCTGCCTGGCGAGTAAGGTATGAGCCTTATTACTCCTTTCATAGTATCTTTGTTTGGAAAAGGTTAGCAATATTTCTGCTCTGCCAATTGCCAAGTCTCTCAACTTTTCTCTAAGGCTGATGACTCTCCTAAGAATAGTCAGTGATGGGGCAGCCGCCAGTCTCCCCTCCTGTAGCTTAAGATGGGCCGTTATAGAGTCCCGCTGACTTGTGGCATTCTTTTTAGCCCTGGCGCCCTCTCTAATGCATAGTCCCCTCATCACTGCCTTGTGGGCTTCCCAGAGTGTTGCCGGCGACGTGACCGTGCCCGTGTTCAACTGAAAGAATTCGACCAGTTGCTTATTTAAAAAGGCCCTAGTGTCGGGATTTTTGATCAGAGATTCATTAAGGCGCCAATGCTGAGGCCTAGGTCGAGGACCATCTTTCTTGAAGTCCATTGTGAGTGGGGAATGGTCTGACCACGTAATGGATCCCATCTCCACCCGCTCAAGACGCCCCAGCAGCTGTGAGTCAATGAAAAAATAGTCTATTCTGGTGTGCGTCTGATGCGGATGCGAGTAGAAGGAAAAGGCCTTCTCTCCCGGGTGGTCCACCCTCCAAGCGTCGTATAAAGCGCCTGATCTAATGAGCCTACGAAAGTCCCGGGACAAATTTTTCGAAGCACCCGATGGAGGGTGTCCACCCACAGAGAGTCTGTCGGCCACCTCCGAAAAGGGGATGTTAAAGTCTCCCCCCAACACCGTAGAGGCCGGTGCCAGTCCGCCTATCAGATCGAGTATTTTCTTAAGAAAGCGTATCTGCCCTTCATTAGGTGCATAAATGTTGGCCAGTATGTGCGGGGATCCCCCCAGTTGGCCCTCCAGAATCACATATCTACCCTCTGGATCGCAGTGAGAACCCGTAATTTGTAGAGGACAACTGGAGGATATTAAAATAGCAACTCCCCCCCTCTTGGAGCCCGAGTAAGCCGAGTAATGGATGGGAAAGCGGTGGGATGCAAATTTGAAAGTGTTTGATTCCACAAAATGTGTTTCTTGGATAAAGGCTATGTCTGCACCTGATGTTTTCAGTTCCTGTAGCAGCAATTTCCTCTTACGGGGTGAATTCAGACCTTTTACGTTAAGAGAGATAATGCGGGTCATACCTAAAACTTAGAAGTAAGAAAAAGCTAATGGCACACCTATACCGTCGGGGGCATGACTTCCCCTGTGAAGCCGGCCAGAGGAGACGGTCCATACGACAAAGGGCCGCAGCTCCCAGGGACTCTAGAAGGGGTGGTACCTGAAAGGACACATAAGGAAAAAACATCGGGGAGGGGGGAAGACAAGGACAAACATAGAAATGAACATGAATTAAGAACATTAACCAAAATGCATAAACCTTAGGCATAGATTCCCGGGGGGTAAACCCGGAAGGGAGAGACCTAGAGGGAGGTTCCCCAACCCGTCTGGGCTGAGAGAGCCACCCACCTCACTCCCCAGTAGCCCTCCCACGGGGATCAGTCCAGTGGGCACGGGCCCGTGCCTAAAGGAAACAAGGGAGAAAAAAAAAACAAAAAACCTCAACCACTAACTCCAAGTAAGGGGACCGGGCTCCCGCCAACCCCCCTACCCCCCACGGCATCATTGTGGCTACAGCCCCCCCCCCCTTATGCAGCTCAACAGACCCAGAGGGCCGCAGATGACACAATGGACAGTCAGAGGCTTGCTGTAGAGAGAGTCACAGTATCACAAAGCATGCTCAGCCACTGGAACTCAGAGGGTATAAGAAATAGGCACCAACCAGGTTAAGGAGTGTCCTCAACGGCGAGCCGGGGAGGGGAGCGACCCGCGGCCCCTACCTCCTCTCCCCCCCAAAGCCCCACGCCCTCCACCCCTCACCTTGGACAACACGGGAGGGGGCGGACCTTCCAACCTTTGCAAGTCCCAATCTGGGATACAGACCGCTGGAATGTCCAGTGCTTCACAGAACAGAGTGGTATCTGCTGGAGTGCGAAGGGTCGCCGATTTACCCCCTCTGCGCGCTGTTAGTGCAAACGGGTAACCCCAGCGGTATGGAACCTGGTGCTCCTTCAGGCTCGTGAGGAGGGGTTTGAGGTGCCGCCTTTTCTGGAGTGTGATGCGAGAAAGATCCGGGAAAAGCTGGATTTCCTTGCCATTGAACACAGATGCCGTGCGCCTCATTCTAGCCTTAGCCATGATCAGTTCTTTGGTGGAGAAGTCGTGGATGCAACAAATGATGTCCCGGGGTTGGGTGGATAAATTCTTCGGCTGTAAAGCCCTGTGTGCCCTGTCCAGCTTGATGATGTTAGAAGGGGGAGCGTCCAACACTTCATTAAAGATGGATTGTAGTATGGAGTTTGTGTCCTCGGGCCCATCTGACTCTGGGACCCCCCTCACACGGACATTGCAACGGCGTCCTCTGTTGTCGAGATCCTCTATGTGAGACTGCATATCCTCCATAATTTTTTGTTGCGATGTTGCCAGTTTGTGTAATTCTGATACATGGGATCTGGTGATGTCATGCTCTTCCTCCAGGGATTCAATTCTGCCAGACAATTGCTGCAAATCTCTCCTCACTTCAGCTATTTCTGACCTGCAAGTTGCTTTAACCTCATGTATGAGGCATTGAAAGTCCTCTTTAGAAGGAAGTTTACTTATGAAATCATGCATGTCCTTATAGAAGGTGTCTGGCCCTTTAAGGTGAGCACCTGCAGTAATAGACACTGGAGTTTTAGTCTGGTGCTGGGGAAGCTGGGGAAGTTGATCTCCACACCGAGGCCCAGAGGGGGGAAGCAGGCTGCTCTGTTCCCTGATATTACCAGCTGTGGCTGCAGTCCCTTCTCCCGGCAGTGGGGAGGGCTGCCCCCCGACCTCCACCTTATCTCCCACAGCCACTATGTGCTCCTGGGCCTGCTGCTGCTGTGCCTGAGGATCCGATGCAGTGCAGAGCTGCTGAGCCAAGGCATTCCCTGTTGGAACTGCTGCAGGGATTCCTCCACTTTCCCCTGTGTCCCCGCTCACCCACTCCTCCTTCTCTTGCTGCTTAGCAGGCCGGGCCAGTGCCTCCATTTCCCCTCCATGCTCCTGGAAAGATGGCGTCCGGGCCTCCCCTGGACCCTGTTCCAGGCCCAAGAAAGTATTCAGCGCCGTGGTGTGCAGCGGGGGGGGCACCGATGCCTGCTGCGATGGTTTAATCCTCCGTGGTCCCATCCTGAGAGCCGGTGAGTAGGATTAAGCTTATGATAAGTGCTGATTTAGCTGAGGGTCAACAGGAGCTCCTCTTCCCCACGTCCACTCAGCTCAGCATCCTGGACACCCTTCTCATAGTTTTTAACCTTCCCAATAGCTACTATCTTCTTCAAACCCTTAAACTATGTTTATGCAAGTTAAAGAGAACCCTAAATTAAAGGGATGTGGAGCACAACAGAATTTAGCGGAACAGGGTGAGGAAAGCAAAGTACGGATCCAGGAAAGGTGTGTAACACAGGTATCATCACTGTCCCTGTTGGGGCTCAAAACCCAGAGGAAGCCCACGCAAACACAAGGAGAAAATACATAGTTTTTGCAGATGTCCTTGGTGGGATTTCACCTGAAGATTCCAGTGCTGCAATGCAACAGTGCTAACCACTGAGTCACCATGCTGCCCTGAATTTGGCAAATACACAACTGGCTAAATCTGGGAAGTCAGAAATTCATTTTCTTCATTACTTTAGAAAATTAACTTAGTTTTTCTAGATTAAGCAAACATTTACGTCATCTAGACATCATCAGATTATTGAGAGGTAAAATGGAGCAAATGCAAATGGGTCTCTAATAGGGATGATCGAATACCTCAAATATTCCGCTTCGCGAATATCCGACAAATAGATCGTCGCTATGCGAATATTCGATGCGCAATGTAAATCTATGGGAAGCCCAAATAGTTTGAATCGTTATTATTTGGGTTTCCCATAGACTTACATTTCGCATCGAATATTCGCGAATAGTTGAATAGCGGCGACCTATTCGGCAAATATTCGCAAAGCCGAATATTTGAGGTATTCGATCATTCCTGGTCTCTAACATTTCTGGGCATCCATTCTACCCATTCCTGTTGCTTTTCTTGTTCAGTCACAAATTGAGCACTATCACGTATCTGGATTTTTGTAGCAGTATTCTGTAAGGGGTGTGTGGAAGTAATATTAGAGCTTATTATTTGGCCACTATATAGATCAGGGGTCCCCAACCTGAAACTTGGAAGCCATGTGTGGCTCATGGGCCTATAATGTGTGGCTTGCGGCTGTCTGCTGCCTTGGTGTACCAAGTCTACCAAAATTCTGTGAGGAGAAGGTCTCCAGATGGGGACTTTTGGGAGTAGCCCCATATAGAAGAGAAGATGTGAGTGGCAATGAAGATACATATGGTAAACTGAACATAGGATACTTCCAGATTAGGGAGGTGCCTGAAGCTGATTGCAATAGTGATGCAATAGTGTCTTCTAGGTAAAAAAAGGTTGGGGACCAATGATATAAATCATTTCTTTAGTCACCATATACTGTCATTAATTGGATTCTTCGTGATACTTGTATTTGCAATTTATTGAGTATTTAAGACAATTTTTTTCTGAATTGGTCTCCCTTTCTTAACAGTAAGGAAGGGTTGTTCGATCCAATAGTTGAAACTAATTAGAATATTAATTATTTGCCTATAGCAAAAATTCTCCTTGCATTTTCAAGAGGACTAGATTTAATAATTCCCCCTCTCCATTTTCTTTGTTGTTGAAGGGCTCCAGAAAGTTCTGGACTTTTTTCTAATCTGCATTGGCTTGTGTTTTTGGCAAAATATATGCTCTTGTCAATGCTACATTACATGATAAATGTGTAACAATAGGATGTAGAAAAACTATCACAATGACATCTTGTACAAAATTTTTTATTTAGTTCCTTGCATTATTTGCTATTGCAGAGAAAAATGACAGTTCACCAATACCATAAACATATCAAACACCCTGGAAGATACTACAGTAGAAATATAAACATTACGATTATTACAATGTTTGTGCGGAGCCAAGTGATGTACATGAAGAGGTTGAGAAGACCTTAGGTAATCATGAGTCACTGCAAGTTCACTGCAAAGACTTGAGCTCACCTGGTTTACTAATAATTGCCACCTCAAAAGTGGTGCAGAAATGCATGGAAAATCTAAAGAATGCTTCTCTGTCCATAAAAAAACAGCAGCCTTATTAGCTATCTTGGCTTCCTCTGAAATTGGTCTGGTGAAGACAAATGTCACGGCTCCACTTTAAGTTTATATACAGTACAGACCAAAAGTTTGGACACACCTTCTCATCTCTAGAAGAACTATTAAGAGGAGACTTTGTGCAGCAGGCCTTCATTGGTAAAATAGCTGCTAGGAAACCACTGCTAAGGACAGGCAACAAGCAGAAGAGACTTGTTTGGGCTAAAGAACACAAGGAATGGACATTGGACCAGTGGAAATCTGTGCTTTGGTCTGATGAGTCCAAATTTGAGATCTTTGGATCCAACCACCGTGTCTTTGTAGAAAAGGTGAACGGATGGACTCTACAGGCCTGGTTCCCACAGTGAAGCATGGAGGAGGAGGTGTGATGGTGTGGGGGTGCTTTGCTGGTGACTCTTGGGGATTTATTCAAAATTGAAGGCATACAGAACCAGCATGCCTACCACAGCATCTTGCAGCGGTGTGCTATTCCATCCGGTTTGCGTTTAGTTGGACCATCATTTTTTTTTCAACAGGACAATGACCCCAAACATGCCTCAAGGCTGTGTAAGGGCTATTTGACCAAGAAGGAATGTGATGGGGTGCTACGCCAGATGACCTGGTCTCCACAGTCACTGGACCTGAACACAATCGAGATGGTTTGGGGTGAGCTGGACCGCAGAGTGAAGGCAAAAGGGCCAACAAGTGCTAAGCATCTCTGGGAACTCCTTCAAGACTGTTGGAAAACCATTTCCGGTGACTACCTCTTGAAGCTCATCAAGAGAATGCCAAGAGTGTACAAAGCAGTAATGAAACCAAAAGGTGGCTACTTTGAAGAACCTAGAATATAAGACATATTTTCAGTTGTTTCACACTTTTTAAGTATTTCATTCCACATGTTTTAATTCATAGTTTTGATGTCTTCAATGTGAATCTACAATTTTCAGAGTCCTGAAAATAAAGAAAACTCTTTGAATGAGAAGGTGTGTCCAAACTTTTGGTCTGTACTGTACATAGCCAGAAATGTAGTGCCCTGATGGAATTGGGATATAGGATGAAGAAGATCAAGATCATTGGAATTTGGCCAATCATTTGTCACTTTGTTCAAGCTTTCTTGGCTATAGCAGTGAGGCTGGGGGGACATGTGCTTCACGTGTAGTAGTAGGGTAACAAATTAACACTATGACACAGGTGAAGGAAGCCTAAGCCTGTTTTTATGGCCAACATATTAAAGGGGTTGTCCACGATTTTGACAACCCCTTCTCATTCCCCTTGTTTACCCCTGTAAAAATAAGCCTATACTCTCCTGCAATGTGGCCGCAGTTCCAGTGATGTCTAAAGCCATGTTTCCATGGCCCACGGGACATTGTTATGACATGTGAGCTCCCCTATGTGGTTCTTCGGTACTGTAGGGGCAAAGCTGCCTCTGCCTGCAGCTTTTGAGAGAGCACATTTCAGCCCAGAGGTGTGCCAATGTCCCAAGTCCAAACTGTCAACATTCAGGATTATACTGTCCCCGACAAGTGGGAAACCGGGAAGCAGAGGAGTGGTTCATTTCTGAAGAAAGCAGAAGATTAGACAAACCCTTTAAAAAAATCAATGGAAAAGCAAAGATGTACACATATCACAGAAGTAACTACTGTAGTGGTCATGTGCTTGTGAAGGAGCATGACTCCGGTTCAGATTGAGCTCATCCCTTTTTTTAGGAACTGTAAATTTAACAAACAAGATTAGCGGGCAAAGAGGGGAAACAAAAGTTGGGCATTACAATGAAGGTATGAGACAGTAACAGAAGAACCCCTATTTCAAATTTTTTATTTAGTGCCATGTTCTTTTAGTGGTTTGCCCCTACAAAACCGTTAAGAGTGCTATGACTTTAAGAGACAGTGCTCCACTGTTTTTCTGTGTACTATGGACTAGCCGGCTAAGTAGGCACTCCCCCTCTAAGTTGCAGACTTGGACTGTCAGCCTAAAAAGGGTGGAAAAGAGGGAAAGTGGGAGAAAAGTTTGAGCAGGAACAGGAGAAGTTGGGTCTCCAAAAGTCCATAAAAATAGAGATAACCCCCTGGGACGCCCAATAATATCTGGGATTGGGGGGTTAAATGAAAAAGTATGCAGATTCATAGACTTTTATCTCCAGGGATGTGTCGGGACCCTGCCTTCACATATCAGAGATACGACAGATATACTGAAGCGCCTCGACAGCATTCAATTAGATCCAGACATGATATTAGTTACATGTGATGTCGAGGCGCTGTATACATCTATTGCTCACAACCATGGAACCACTGCATGTAACACCTTTCTGCGGATGACAAATATGGATAATGAGTTAGTAGAATTTGTTATGAAATTATTAAATTTTGTTTTGACTCACAATTATTTTATTTTTAAAGATCGTTACTACCTACAGCTCCAGCGAGTGGCAATGGGGGCGACTTGTGCGCCCTCATATGCAAATCTTTTCCTGGGGCTGTGGGAACGAGATGTGGTTCAGTCCGTAGAGGGGTTTGTGCAGTGGTTTCATGGTATAGATATATTGACGATGTTCTGTTTGTATGGCAGGGTTCTGAGGCATCCCTGGAGATATTTCTGCAAAATTTGAATAAAAACGATTTAAACATTAAATTAACATCGAAATATGACTATTGGAGGGTGGAATTTTTGGATGTTCAAATCATGAGAAATAAGGAGGGACATATAATTACGGATGTATTTAGAAAGACGACGGCTACAAACACACTGCTGCATGCGTCCTCCTCCCATCACCCTCAGACTATCAAAGCAGTACCTACAGGGCAATTCTTGCGAATGCGGAGAATATGCTCCAGAGCAGGAGACTTTGAAAATCAAGCCACACTTTTGAGTAGGAACTTGGCTGAAAGAGGATATAAATCTAAAAACATCAGATTAGGATACATTAGAGCAGCTAAAAGTAATCGTGAAGCCCTTTTGACAACTCAGAATAAAAGTAGGGAGTTGCAACCTGTGAGATTTATCACAGAATTTAATAGCCGATGGCATGATATTAAAACAATCTTTCAGAGACACTGGCAGGTACTTTTGGCAGATAAGGATCTGGCCAGGCATTTGACTTTGCATCCGTCAATGACCTGGCGTAGATAAAAAAATCTGAAAGATATACTGACTCGAAGTCACTATGTCCCTCCAATCAGCAACCCATTTAGTCAAAGGGGACCCAAGTGGGGATGTTTTAAATGTGGGAACTGCTCGGCATGTAGATATGTGCAAAGATGTACCATCTTTGACAATACGGGAAATACAAGAAGTTATTCCATCACATTTAATATAACCTGTAAGACCGAAATGGTGCTTTACCATGCAAGTTGTTCATGCAATATGATATATATTGGCATGACCACGAGACAGCTGAGGGTTAGAACCTTAGAGCACATCCGAGATATTATTAATGCCAAAGGATGCAAAGACATAAAAGAACTAAAAACCATACCAAGGCATTTTTTAACCCACCATAAATGCAACCCCACTAGCTTTAAAGTAAAAGGTATTGACCATGTGAGTCTAGGAGCCAGAGGTGGAAACTACAAAAATGAACTTTTGAAGAAAGAAACTAAATGGATAGTGGTGCTTGACACTATGACCCCAAGGGGGTTAAATGAATCCTTGAGCTTTAAGCCCTTTTTGCCTGTATAGCGCGAATTTTAAAATAGACACTTTCTCATTATACAGAATTTTAATTTTCCCTGTTCTCTTTCTCTCTTGTTTGTCTGGGTCCCAGTTTATAGCACCATAAAGGTGATGGACATGGGTAAGGAATAACCAGCGTCCTGAATATATGGATTCTTCATATGTGAAATATGAACAACAGTACAAAAATCTAATCAAGCTCATATTGATGAAGAAAATCTACGAGATAACAGTATCTGTGGATGAACGTATTTATTACTCTGCAAATGTTCATCAGGATCTGAGAATATATATGAGCATATATATACATATGTAAGATGTGCATAGGGACTGTTTATATTACTGTAAAGAAATTGTGCTTTGGTATGAATAATGTTATTCCGTGTGCACTATATGACGGTATATGTAGATATTCCTTGCACATTGTATGATTTCACATGTGAATGGTTCTAAGTAAGTGATAAAATTTGATAATTCAATGCCCATCACTGTAACATATGATTTATGATACATGATCTGATCCAGTTACTAACCGGTCCGGGGGGACGCAGTGGCTGGGTGCGCTCTGCATTCCCTGGGCGTGACTCGCTGACAGAGAGAGTTGACATGGAGACCGGATGATACATCCGGTCTTTCATGCCGGCTCCGTGTCACGTGTTCGCTGGCCGCAAGAATCTCGGTCATGTGACGTGTGACACGCTCGACAAGCGACTCGCGCGCAGGATGCGCATCACGCGGTCACGTGCGCCCATACACCGGATGGGGAATGCGCATCTGGATGTCACATCCGGTCTTTCATATCGATTTCGTGTCACATGTTCGCAGGCCGCGTGACTCGCGGTCATGTCACATGTGGCGCGTTCGATAGGCGACTCGCGCACAGGATGCGCATCATTTAGTCATGTGTGCCTAAATACCGGATGGGGAATGCGCACCTGGATCAGATCATGAGTGCTATATAAGGTAACCATAACAAGTATGGCACATACCTCCTGATGAAACCGGCAGTGCGGTGAAACGCGCGTCGAGGTTGGGGCAGGTGCAATCGGTGGCATTACATAGGACCTTTATGTCGCGGGTGGAGGAGGGGACGCCGCGCTCTCCCACTGCTCGGGTCCGGCTGCCGCTGCTGCCGCGGCCGCTGCTGCTCGGTGGCTCGAGCGATGGGCCGGATCCCGGGGACTCGAGCGGCGCTCCTCGCCCGTGAGTGAAAAGGGGGGTTTGGTTTTGGGGATTTATTGTCCGTGACGCCACCCACGGTTGTGGTGATTGTGTGGACACCACCGCTGCCCTGTATGGGGATCCCGGGAGTGGTGGTATGGAGCAGCTAGATGTTGGCCCTCCCCTCCGTGAGTAGGGGGGTTGGTGGTCCCGGGGCCCGTTGATGGGGAGTTAGGATGGTTGACAGGCGGGTTATGGGGCCTGTGGAGGTGCAGGGGCGCAGGGGCAGCGCGGTGCCGCACGGCACGGAGGTACTCACTCAGCCCAAGGATGAAGACACAGTTCATGGTAGACAAACGGCTGGTTGGACCGGTCCCTCGGACGGCTGCGGTGTAGATGTTCCCTGTAAGTTAGTGGTGACTGTCTCTTCCCTGCACCTAGATACGGTTGTTGATAGCGATGGATTCCCACCGGTAACCCGCTCCCCAGCTTGGATATGAGCCGGAGGAGCCCCTCTTTTGCCCGCAGGCACTGGCCCTGAGAAACTGGTGCCTTGGCGGTGGCGGTGTCTCTCCAATATGGTTGGACGGTTGCCTTCAATCGGGACTTTGGCTATTGGGAGACCCGGAGGTCCCCTTCACTGACGGATTTGGCAAATTGTACGGCGACTCCAAGCCTTGCTGGGATCCGAAAGGCCCCTGCCAATGGTGCTGGCTTCTCTTTGTGTACCGGTCCGGTACTGCCACGCCACCACCCGTCCACGGTCCTTACGGTAGACTCCAATAGGCCACTCCTGCAGACGGTCACCACCGTCTGCCAACCTTGCTGTCTGAGCCCACCCCCTGCGGAGCCAACCGCCTGGCCCACCCCCTGGTGTGGACATCAGCCCCTGGATGAAGGCAACAAGGATTTGTGTTCTGACCTTGGTGTGCCTGCAGGGAATGTAGGGTGTGTGGTGGTGTCTTGACCTGTGACCCCTGGCTTGCCCAGGGCGTCACATTTACTGTTTATTAATGGCTACAGGTAAATTGACTTATCTATGGGGGAATACTGTTAATGGAAGCTATTGATGTGGGCGACCAACCCCATACTAATTATAGGAGAATAAATATGTGGTATGGACTGTTCTTGACCATTGTGGCCACGAGGGGTACCTCCACATGATACAATATAATCAATAGCATGCCATTAGAAAACGAAAGATCAATATATATACTATGCCCCATTAATTGAAGTCCCTGTGCCGTTAAAATATGCCTATTTACTACATGTCTATTTGCATATAGGATATTACTGAAGGCTAATTGGCCCAGATAGTGTAATTGCCACCAGAGTTGCACTACTCCCTTTAGTGCGATCATACATCCCTCCCAATATTCCAAATTTCATCCTATGTACAATGAATTTTATGTAATATTTGCACGAGCACTTTTGTATTAATAAATTTCTACCTTTTTGAACATTAAAACTAAGATTCCAGAGTCTTTTATAGGTTGCAGGAGAAGTTGGGTTGCCTGAGAGTGTATGATAGAGGAGATGCTGCCTGTAGTCTATGCAAAAACGGCGGTTTGGGAAAAGGTACGGTGTTGGCTGCGAGAGATACAGTGAGCTGGACTGAGAGAGAGCCCTGCTCACCACCAAGCAAGTACTGGACTCCGATACTCCTAGGAGTGCGAATCCAAAGACAAGAAGAAGATGTCACCCGGAGGAGTCGGAAGACCACGAGCCCCTGAGAGAAGAAGAGTTCCCCCTGTACTGCAAGATAATGTTCGCACTGACGAGTATCACAGCACCGAACTCCCGGGCGTGGACTTGTTCTCCCTTGACTGTATTGTGAGTCTTTACTGGTGTGCGTGTGGCGCCCTAGGACCTGGTCGCCACAACGGCATTGCCCTCCTGAGGGTTAATGCTGAGCCTGGAGGTAATGGGGAAATCTACTGGCCAGTAAGTTAACATCCACCGCAGTTTCTCCCTCAGGCCAGTAGGGGGAGCTCTGAACCTGAAGTTTCAGGGAGCTTCCTTAAGCCTGACCTGGGGGAGGAGTTAGTTAGTCTGTAGGGAGCAGCAGAAGTGAACAGACACAGAGTGAGCTGTCCTGTGAATCTGGGGCCTAGAGCTGGAGCAGTTTGGCCCAGAGAAGCAGGAGTAGCTGAGAGGCAGCAGAGAGACTCGGACATCGGAGTCTGTGGTTGCCAGGGTATAAAATCCGTCCCTGGTAGCCGAATCCGAAGGGCAGGGGAGCTGCAAGCCCCTGGCCCAGACACATCCAAGGTACAGCTGCAGCATCAGGGCCCGGTGTGGACCCCAGCGGAGAAGCACCAGGGAGTGGGCCTGCGCAGCCACTTACAGAGGGAAGGGACGTGCTAGTGGTCCCAGCAGCGAAGAGGGCCATTGCTGGATTCAGAGAAGCAGGGTCCTATCATCACCAAGAAAGGTACAGGAGTAGGCCTCATACTCAGCTGGCCAGAAAGATCACCCCAAGTACTTCCAGGCCGACCGGATCCCCATCACCACCTGTAACGGTCTCCCAGGACTGGACTGTTCCCAGAGTAAAAGAGGAAAAGGTAAAGAGACTGTTGTTTGTGCCTGGTTCTTTCCTCGCCTGTCGGCCCTGCACCGTGTTAGTCACACAGCACCATAGACTTTCACAAGCACCAACTGTGCCCCGGGCATTGCTCCACCTGTGGGGAGCAGTACCATCATAGCTGCCATAATATCATCCCGGAGGCCTCACACAGCAGCGGCGGCTTATTAGCCGCATACCACAGGTGGCGTCACGAACACAACCATTAACAAGCAAGCCACCTATTCTACTGACACCCACCAGGGCCACGGAGCCGGGCCCAGCCACCACTGACTACCACCGGACTAGTCCAGCCCGGCACCGGGTGTCCCATAGCCCTGGGGTGGGCGAGTCAACTTTTGGCGTCACGAACAGGATTTCGTGCCCGGTCCCACCGGGTACTGTGCGCCTGCCGGAATTGTGCTTAAAAGATTGTGTACTGGCTGCAGACCACCGCCGCCATTAGCCTCGCCGAGCGCAGGAAGAAGGGGGGCGTGCCTGACAAAGAGCGCGAAGGGAGCGCGCCATCAGAGCAGAGCGCTGTTAACCCCGCGCGACCCGGAAGAAAATTTGAAAAGTGAACGGAGCCTGGTAAGGTTCACTAAGGGGGAGGAAGATGTCCGACTCAGAGGGAGAGCAGGTGGCTGCCATAGCCCGAGACGCCGCCGCACCAGCAGAAGCAATCCCAGTCGCCGTCGCCCCGGCCCCCACTGTAGCGCCGGTAATGCCGATCACCATGCCGTACATACCGGGAGCAGAATGGCTGCCGCAATACTCCGGGGAGTCCCATACCTTGAGTGACTTCAGAGAAAGCCTGCACAGCTTATTCCGGGTGTATCCGCTGACTGAGAGCCAGAAGGTGGGCATATTAATGGGACAGCTAGCCGGCGCAGCCCAGCGTGAAGCGAAGTCATGGCCTGATACAGATAAAGGGACAGCAGCCCAGATACTGGCCAAGCTAAAGAGTACGTTTGACACTTGCACCGCAGCAGAGATAAAGATGAGATTCTTTGGGTGCAAGCAGCGGGCCACAGACAGCATAAGGGACTATGCCCTAAACCTGCAAGAGGCCCTGAAAGCAGTTAAACAGGTGGACCCAGAGAGTGTACGTGAAGAAGACAAACTCCTAACTGAGCAGTTCATAGAGGGGCTCCTGTCAGATGCCCACAGGACCCAGCTGCGTATCCTGGTCCTGCAGAACCCTGCTCTGGACTTTGCCAAGTTTAAGGACCAGGCCATCAGGGTACTGAGAGAATCTACGCCGAATGACCCAGTACCCCTCCGGCCTCCTGCTATCACGTACCCCGGGGTGGTGCCTGCAACACGAGCCACTGCAGGGGCTGAGGCGCAGTCCCTGGATAAGGATCCCACTGCGGAGCTCAGACAACAGGTCCAGGAGCTGACCAAGACTGTGGCTGCCCTTGCCAAGACCGTGCAGTCTCTACAAATGACCCCCTCGCCTGCGAAAATCGAGTTGGCCTCCAGCCCAGAGGACGTCCCATGGATGCGACAGAGAAGGATTCCGCCGACCCGAGGCAGAGACACAGACCGGTACGATTCAACAGGACAACCGATCTGCCGCAACTGCAACCAGGCGGGCCACATTGCACGACGCTGTCCTTTAAATGGGCCGAGCCTGGGGCCAGGAGCCGACCCCCAGGTGTAAGGAAGCCCGGCTCAACCCCCAGCCGCAGCAAGTATGTGGGAGGACGACCGGTCCTTCCTATTGTGCTGGATGGAATCCCTTTGAATGCCCTCCTGGATACGGGGTCCCAGGTAACAACCATCCCCCACAAACTGTACAAAAGATATTGGGCCGATTCAGACATTGACCATGGCCCAGATGATGATTTAACAATTGTGGCCAGTAATGGTCAGCCCTTACCTCAGATTGGGTACAAAGAAGTAACCATTAAAGTGGGGCGGGTGGAATTGCCATGTCAGGGGATGATAATTGTAGATATTGATCGCAAAGAATCTGACCCACTGCTAACTCTTGGTACAAATGTGATAGAAAATTGTATTGCCGAAGTGATAATTTTGTTACAGCAGGCGTCTGAAACTGCCAGCTCCGGGCAGCAGCGTGTCCTACAGAGGGAGATGAGAGCCCTGATGAGGAGGCAGCAGGTAGTGCTGGCCGGAGGAGAAATTGGCAGTGTGAGGGTAAGTGACCCCCTCCCCATTGTAATACCCCCAAGAAGTGAAATGTTGATATGGTGTCGGGCCGCAATAGGCCTCAAGGGTCAGGATTACCATGCCTTGGTAGAACCAATGTATTCAGACAGTAGGCCTGGAGTCCTGATAGCCAGAGGGGTAGCGGACGTCCGCAAGGGGAGAGTGCCCGTCCGTGTCCTGAATTGTGGGGAGGAGGAGGCCAAATTGCCCCGGTATGCCACTGTGGCAAAATTGTACACTGTCAGCAACAATACCATTAAAGCAGTGGAACCCTTGATCCCGTCCGACCAGGCGGAAGACAATGGCTCCAAGGGGCAGCCGGAAGACTGGTGCCAAAAATTACATGTGGGCACCGACTCCACCCCCTCACACCAAAAGCATGGGGTTTACCGGGTGGTACAGGAGTATGAGCGGGTCTTCAGCAAACACCCCCTAGATTTTGGGCAGGTGAAAGGGGTTCAACATCAAATCCCCACGGGTGATCATCATCCCATTAAAGAAAGATACCGCCCTGTACCCCCCGCACAGTATCAGTGTGCCAAGGAAATGTTACGGGAAATGAAGGAGGCTGGGGTTATCAGAGATAGTTGTAGCCCCTGGGCAGCTCCACTAGTGCTCGTAAAGAAAAAAGATGGTACAATGAGAATGTGTGTAGATTACAGGCAAATTAACCGCATTACACATAAAGATGCCTATCCACTACCCAGAATAGAGGAGTCACTAACAGCCTTAAAGTCAGCTAACTATTTCTCCACCTTGGATCTCACCAGTGGGTATTGGCAGGTTCCCGTGGCAGAGGCGGACAAGGAGAAGACTGCATTCACGACACCAATGGGTCTCTGTGAGTTCAATTGTATGCCATTCGGGCTCTGCAACGCCCCAGGGACATTCCAACGGTTGATGGAGTGCTGCTTGGGCCACCACAACTTCGAAACCGTGCTGCTGTACCTGGATGACGTAATAGTCTACTCCAAGACTTATGAGGACCACCTGAAGCACTTAGCAGAAGTGTTTGAGTCCTTGTCGAAATATGGCCTGAAGATCAAGCCGTCCAAATGTCACCTCTTGAAGCCAAAGGTACAGTACCTGGGTCATGTGGTCAGCGCAGAAGGCGTGGCACCTGATCCGGAGAAAGTCACGGTAATTAAGGACTGGCCAAGACCCACCACGGTGAAGGAGGTGCGGCAGTTCCTTGGACTGGTGGGCTACTACCGAAGGTTCATTGATGGGTTCACCAAGATAGCAGCGCCCCTTCAAGATCTCCTGGTGGGCCAGCCGAAGCAGGCTAAGAAGCAGAGCCCTCCATTTGAATGGGGCAGCCAACTGGAAACATCCTTTGTCCGGCTGAAAGGGGCTCTCACGGGAGAAGAAATTCTGGCCTACCCTGACTACAGCCAACCGTTTATACTGTACACAGACGCCAGCAACGTGGGACTGGGAGCAGTTCTGTCCCAGGTACAGGGAGGCAGAGAGAGGGTAATAGCGTACGCCAGTAGGAAGCTTCGGCCCACGGAAAGGAATCCAGAAAACTACAGTTCCTTCAAGCTGGAGTTCCTCGCTATTGTGTGGGCAGTGACTGAACGCTTCAAGCACTATCTGGCATCGGCCAAGTTTACCATCTTCACGGACAACAATCCGTTGACACACCTGGCAACAGCCAAGTTAGGTGCGATGGAACAGCGATGGATGGCCCGGCTGTCTAACTTTGACTTTACCATCAAGTATCGGGCTGGCAAGAAGAATAACAATGCTGATGCGCTGTCCAGAATGCCTCACTTACCCGAGTCTGGAGAAGACCTGGATGAACTCGAAGAGATAGAGTTACCGGCTTTCCATCACCAGGGTGTTTCACAGTGTGAGCATGCTGTGGGAGTGAAGCGCTTAAACCAGCACGAGGTCTCGGTCAATCCATTACTCCACCATAATTGGGAAGAAACACAGAATGGTGACCCGGCCGTGCGATTGGTCAAAGAGAAGCTAGCGCAAGCTGAGACCCATCTTGGCCCAGACGCTCCAGAGGAAGCCCAGCAGCTGTGGAAGGAGAGGGGACGACTGTTCACCTACCAGGGCAAGCTCTGCAAGAGATATGTCAACTATCGAACAAATGAACTTGTCTGGCAGATAGTGGTTCCGCAGAGGGATGCTCCAATGGTCCTAGCAGCGTATCATGATAACGCCGGGCACTTCGGGTGGAAGAAGTTGGAGGCCTTACTCCGTGATCGGTTCTACTGGGTGCACATGAGAAAGATGATCGAGAAATGGTGCCGAGACTGTGGCCCGTGTAACTTGAGGCGGAAGGATGATGCCAGCCAAAGGTCTCCCCTACAGCCAATTGTCACGAAGCAGCCCCTGGAGTTGGTGGCCCTGGACCACGTGAAGTTAACACCAAGCCGGTCAGGCTATGTGTACGCCCTCACCATTGTGGACCATTACTCTCGTTTCCTGTTAGTAGTGCCTGTGAAGGACCAGACAGCCAGGACGGCAGCTAGAGCGTTCCAGGCATCCTTTTGTCGACCGCACGGCTATCCGGAAAGGGTACTGACGGATCAGGGTCCTGCATTCGAGGCTGAAGTGTTCCAAGAGTTCTGTAACATGTACGGTTGTAAGAAAATTCGAACCACACCGTACCACCCCCAGACCAATGGACTGTGCGAGAAAATGAACCATGTGGTTATTGATATGCTGAAGACCCTACCGCTGGAAGAGAGGAACCAATGGCCAGAAAAGTTGCCAGATCTGGTAGACTTGTACAACCACATCCCAGTGAATTCGACCAACTGCAGCCCCGCTTACCTGATGCGAGCCAGACCAGGCAAGTTGCCTGTAGACTTTGAGATGGGGACTGTGTCGCCTGAGGCGGTTCAAGAAATAGAGGATTGGGATGCAGAACGGCAGCAGCGGTACCGTAATATCCAGGAGTGCGTGGAAAGGAGCCTGTCTCAAGCAAGAACGAGACAAGAACAGCATTACAATCAAACAGCCCCAGCAACTCCCTTAGCACCTGGAGAACAAGTCCTCAAGAAGAAGCGGAAGACGCATAAGTTGGATGATCAGTGGGAAAACGAGCCCTACACCATTATCCCCTCCAACTTTGACAATAGTAAGGTATGCCTCATAAGCAAAGATGAAGGCAAGACCTGTCAAGCAATTTCCCGAGACCGCCTGAAAGCGTGCCCTGAACGGTGCCGAATCCAAAGAGAAATGGAAGGAGTACAAGGAAGTCCCCAAAGTCAAGAGAAAGAAGGGGAGATGATTCAAACCATCCTTGGGAAGTTCCCCAAAACTTGGACCCGAATCAACAATGCCATAGTGGTACCAGTTTTGGCGTTTCCGCAGTTGGTCGAGCCAGAAACAGAAAAGGTTCCGGATCCACCTAAAGAATCGTCCGCTCCAGCACGAGATGACACGCCAGCAGTGGAACAGGAGGATCAACCCCCTGTCAGTGGTGAACCTGTCATACCCTTGGCGACTCCTGGACCACAAAGGCAACCATCACGCTTACCTATTGGGGTTAGGCCCACCTGTAGTGCTGAGATAGAAGACGTACCACGTAGTCAGGGGCAAACACCAGAGCTACGTAGGTCCCAGCGCAGCACTCGGGGACAACCCCCTCTAAGGTATAGGGAGTCTACTGTATAAAGTAAAGAGTACTTATTAGAGTGTAAATAGTTATGCAAAATGTCTGTCATGTTGTGCACAAAATGTTTTCTTTTTCTTTGATTGCGAAAATGGACAATTGGGCCACTGGACTATGGGTGGCCAACACCTAAATTGTTCATAGTTAGCACCAGTGTGCTCAAACACCCCTGAAGAAAAACCCGTCCGGCGTGCATAGAGTGGGGTCATCAATGCTCTGACGCACGCCCAGAGCCTACGTTGGGGGTTTGATCGCGGCGGGTCCCCCATGGAGCAGTGTAATGGACACCCGGCAGGGAGCCACACTGGACTCTTATAGAAATGTTTAAGATTGTAACGTTAAAGAGAATGTGCCTCCCATATTGGGATGAAATGTATGACATGTTATGTTTTGTTTCTACAGTCCGGGAGTACTGAATTTAACTAAGGGGGAGTGTGGCGCCCTAGGACCTGGTCGCCACAACGGCATTGCCCTCCTGAGGGTTAATGCTGAGCCTGGAGGTAATGGGGAAATCTACTGGCCAGTAAGTTAACATCCACCGCAGTTTCTCCCTCAGGCCAGTAGGGGGAGCTCTGAACCTGAAGTTTCAGGGAGCTTCCTTAAGCCTGACCTGGGGGAGGAGTTAGTTAGTCTGTAGGGAGCAGCAGAAGTGAACAGACACAGAGTGAGCTGTCCTGTGAATCTGGGGCCTAGAGCTGGAGCAGTTTGGCCCAGAGAAGCAGGAGTAGCTGAGAGGCAGCAGAGAGACTCGGACATCGGAGTCTGTGGTTGCCAGGGTATAAAATCCGTCCCTGGTAGCCGAATCCGAAGGGCAGGGGAGCTGCAAGCCCCTGGCCCAGACACATCCAAGGTACAGCTGCAGCATCAGGGCCCGGTGTGGACCCCAGTGGAGAAGCACCAGGGAGTGGGCCTGCGCAGCCACTTACAGAGGGAAGGGACGTGCTAGTGGTCCCAGCAGCGAAGAGGGCCATTGCTGGATTCAGAGAAGCAGGGTCCTATCATCACCAAGAAAGGTACAGGAGTAGGCCTCATACTCAGCTGGCCAGAAAGATCACCCCAAGTACTTCCAGGCCGACCGGATCCCCATCACCACCTGTAACGGTCTCCCAGGACTGGACTGTTCCCAGAGTAAAAGAGGAAAAGGTAAAGAGACTGTTGTTTGTGCCTGGTTCTTTCCTCGCCTGTCGGCCCTGCACCGTGTTAGTCACACAGCACCATAGACTTTCACAAGCACCAACTGTGCCCCGGGCATTGCTCCACCTGTGGGGAGCAGTACCATCATAGCTGCCATAATATCATCCCGGAGGCCTCACACAGCAGCGGCGGCTTATTAGCCGCATACCACAGGTGGCGTCACGAACACAACCATTAACAAGCAAGCCACATATTCTACTGACACCCACCAGGGCCACGGAGCCGGGCCCAGCCACCACTGACTACCACCGGACTAGTCCAGCCCGGCACCGGGTGTCCCATAGCCCTGGGGTGGGCGAGTCATGCGCACTTAATAGGGCATAACATAGGCCTCAGTAGCCAGAGCACAGTAACCACATGGACCGATTAGTGGTGGCCCACTAGGTTGTGAGCACAGTGCAGTTTTGAACATTTTGTGCTAGCCTGTTTGTACTGTTGAATTGCTCTTTGTTACAGCTGGGTTTACATATAGTTGGGGCGCTCCGGCTACAATATACATTATGAAAATTTGACTGTTACCACAATACTTACCCCTGTTCACTGCATGTGAATAAAGCTGTACCCTTGTTTCTGCTGCCTCGCCTTGCGTACCATAATTGAACTCTGCACAACGGTGGTTCTTGGTCAGTGCCACATTCTCACTAAGGCTACTTTCACATATCAGGTTTTTTCCATCAGGCACAATCCGGAAAAAAACGGGTAAAACGGATCCGGTACCGCATCCGTTTTATCCCCATAGATTTGCATTGTTACCGGATTGTGCCTAATGGCTTTGCGTTGCATCCGTTTTTTTCCGGATGCGGCAAAATTAATTAAAGCGGCGGCCGGAGGCAACGTATCTTGTAACTTTTTTTGTCCGGCAAAAAAACCGCATTGCGCCAGATGTGGCGCGATACGGTGTCTTTTACAATGGAAGCCTATGGACGCTGGATCCGGCGTAATGTGTCAAAAAACGGATGTGGCTGCCAGATCCGTTTTTGTAAACTGAGCATGCTGCAATGTTTTGAAAAAACGGATCCAGCAAAAAAAACGAACAAAACGGATGCAAAAACGGATGCAAAACGGATCAAACGGATCAGTTTTTTACGCATCCAGCATACCGGATCCGTTAAAAAACGGATCCGGTGGATACGGTTTTTACATTTTTTGCCGGATCCGTTGGATCAGGAAAAAAAAGGATTGTGCCTGAATGCAGAAAACTGATGTTTGCTGAAGTGCACATTTAGTGCTGGCTTTTTGTTTGTTCTTCATTGAATTGGTCGGTGGCTGACCCCCACCTTGCTATGCACCCCAATTTGGGATGTATTCCATCTGTCTAGATTTTAGCGGTTGGTGACTGTTCACATTAAGTCATCAGGCCTGGTCCACAGGCTATTTACTTCATACAGCATTTGCTTGGACCTGTCCCGCCCACAGCCATGACTCAGTCATGGGTACGGGATTGAAATAGACCAGGTGAGTGCTGCTAAGAGCAGTTCTACTATTCATATGTGAGGCCGTATGGCACATTTTATAAAAATATTTTAGTGTAGGACTACCTCAAATGAGATTTGCCGTGACGTGGCGAGGCAGCTCAAGAAATTGCAATTTTTTGCCAAAAATCTCAAAATTTTTATAATAAGTACAGTTTGGAATTTTTAGTGCTGAAGTGCACATTTAGTGCTGGCTTTTTGTTTTTTCTTCTGTGTGACAGTAGCCTAATGGCAAAGCCTTCACATAGGCCTTGGGGTGTTGTTCTTTGTAGAATAATATTTAGCTAATTTTCATCACTTTGATATTCTATTATTTCTGCTGCTAGTATTCCATTACCAACTGCAATAATGAAGATAGTGGTGGATTGTGGATTGTGCTTGCCCTTGCTGGCAGCAAGATGTGTTAATATCATTAGATGGAAGTAAGACACTACACTACGTTTAGAAAGAATTGATACTACATTTTTCTGTATCTTCTGCTCTGTAACACTAAATCAAAATTTCCCGATATAACAGTGTAGTGGACATATATCTGGTCATCTTGGGTCGTGTGAGTACACTTTCTGTCTTGCTCCATCTCTAGGACTGGCGATATGATGTCATCCAGAAGAAATGAATAATAATGTGTGCATTGTGAGATAACCGGGCTTATCTTTATGCCTGGCGGCAATATCTTACAAGGACACAGTCATGTCAAAGTGTTCTTTCTCAATTTATCTCATTTAGGAATATTTGGGTATAATTGTTCCTCAGCTACTTGATTCAATCATGGAGAGTTTTTTTCTTTTTCAAAGTGGAATCGCGTAACATGTTACTTTGAAAAAATATAATTTGGCTTCTGGGCTGTTTTCTCTGTGTTTTCTTTTGGCGAGATACATAAGATTAATTCGTCTAGAGAGTTTGTCTTGTGTTATAGTGGTATTGACATTGGAGGAGGTATTTGGTTATGTCAGTCTGCAAATTTGTAAAGGATGAACCATTATTAGAGTTGAGCGGATCGGTCATAATCCGGGTCCGGCGGATCCGGATCGGGTTGCCGTAGAAGTCCGGATCCAATCCGGAATCCGCTGCAATGTAAATCAATGGGGAGTCGGATCTGGGACGAGAGGGAGAGAGAGAGAGAGAGAGAGAGAGAAAGAAAAAAAAAAAAACGGATCCGGATCGTGCATCCCGAATCCCGGGTACTGGTCGGACTCGGATGGGGCGCTCAAACCGTGCGGATCCGGATTTTGGGGATCCGGGTCCGCTCAACACTAACCATCATATATTATCATTGCAGAAAAAAATACAAAAAAAAATTCCTATTCCTACATTGGAGTACAATCACTTTATGTTTTAAAAAAGTATGGTGACAACAACCTGCTAAAGATACCCCATAACAGAAGCACAAACATATGAAACATGGCAGTATTTAGAAGTCT
This sequence comes from Anomaloglossus baeobatrachus, assembly GCF_048569485.1. Taxonomy (NCBI): domain Eukaryota; kingdom Metazoa; phylum Chordata; class Amphibia; order Anura; family Aromobatidae; genus Anomaloglossus; species Anomaloglossus baeobatrachus. Next base: position 195,263,478 of record NC_134360.1, on the reverse strand, counting down.
TGTGGTGTTCTACATAGCAATTCAGACTCTGTTTGTTGATGTATGAAATCAGGGGGACCAGGATATTATCAAATAAATTATCTTATTTTTTTGCATAATGTTTTTTAATTTTCCTTGATGAATAAGCATGTCAACCGATATAGTTGGAGGCACTGCTGAGTGATGTGTTTTCGAGCTGCGATGACAATATATTTCAAATCTTTAAAAGAATCATTCGTTAGCGTAGTAGGCAGGGCCGGACTGGGACTAAAATTTAGCCCTGGCATTTGGGGGTACACCGGCCCACTGTTCGCGTGGTGAATGTGTAATATATTTCTGCACTTGTATATGTGAGCACTGTATGGCACTATGTGACACTGTATCACTCTATGCCACACTGTATGGCGCCATGTGACCCTGTATGACGCTATGTGACACTGTACGGCACTATGTGAGTACTGTATGGCATTATGTGACACTCTATGGCACTATGTGACACTGTATCACTCTGTCACACTGTATGGCGATATGTGACACTGTATGACGCTATGTGACACTGTATGACACTATGTGAGCATTGTATGGCATTATGTAACACTGTATGGCACTATGTGAGTACTGAATGGCATTATGTGAGTACTGTATGGCTTTAAGTGACACTGTATGGCACTATGTGACACTGTATCACTCTGTCACACTGTATGGCACTATGTGACACTGTATCACTCTGTCACACTGTATGGAGCTATGTGACACTGTATGGCACTATGTGAGTACTGTATGGCACTATGTGACACTGTATGGCACTATGTGAGTACTGTATGGCATTATGTTAGTACTGTATGGCATTATGTTAGTACTGTATGGCATTATGTGACACTGTATGGCACTATGTGACACTGTATCACTCTGCCACACTGTATGGAGCTATGTGACACTGTATGATGCTAGGTGACATTGTATGACGCTATGTGACACTGTATGACACTATATGAGCACTGTATGGCATTATGTGACACTGTATGGCACTATGTGAGTACTGTATGGCATTATGTGAGTACTGTATGGCATTATGTGACACTGTATGGCACTATGTGACACTGTATCACTCTGTCACACTGTATGGAGCTATGTGACACTGTATGGCACTATGTGAGTACTGTATGGCACTATGTGACACTGTATGGCACTATGTGACACTGTATGGCACTATGTGAGTACTGTATGGCATTATGTTAGTACTGTATGGCATTATGTGACACTGTATGGCACTATGTGACACTGTATCACTCTGCCACACTGTATGGAGCTATGTGACACTGTTTTGCACTATGTGAGTACTGTATGGCACTATGTGACACTGTATGGCACTATGTGAGTACTGTATGGCACTATGTGACACTGTGTGGCACTATGTGAGTACTGTATGGCACTATGTGACACTGTATGGCACTATGTGAGTACTGTATGGCACTATGTGACACTGTGTGGCACTATGTGAGTACTGTATGGCACTATGTGACACTGTATGGCACTATGTGAGTACTGTATGGCACTATGTGAGTACTGTATGGCACTATGTGACACATTTTTGCAGTGTGTAGCAGACCTTGATGTATTTTCTGCTCTTTGCTTCACTGATTTGTGGATTGTTCCGCCACATACCTGTGTCCTAATCACTCTACAAGCGCTGCCATCACTACAGGGGATTGTAACTGTGCGGACAGGTCCAGGACTAATATCACTGATATCACACTAATTAGTCCTCAATTAATGACTCCGCGCCCCTCCCCACACACATAATACAATGCACCCCCATTACCCCTCCCTACACACACACACACACACACAATACAATGCACCCCCATTACCCCTCCCTACACACACACACACGCACACACACACAATACAATGCACCCCCATTACCCCTCCCTACACACACACACACACGCACACACACACACAATACAATGCACCCCCATTACCCCTCCCCACACACACACACAATACAATGCACCCCCATTACCCCTCCCCACACACACACATACAATATAATGCACCCCCATTACCTCCCCCCCACACACACACACAATACAATGCACCCCCATTACCCCTCCCCCCCACACACAGACACACACACACATACAATACAATGCACCCCCATTAGCCCTCCCCACACACACATATACAATACAATGCACCCCCATTACCCCTCCTCCCCCCCCCACACGCACACACAATGCACGCTCCATTACCCCTCCCCCCACATACAATACAATACACCCCCCATCACCCACTACACACCACACACACACACAATACAATGCACGCTCCATTACCCCTCCCACCACACACAATGCAATACACCCCCCATCACCCACTACACACACACTAAATACAATGCACGCTCCATTACCCCTTCCCCCACACACAATATAATACACCCCCCATCACCCACTACACACACACACAAAATACAATGCACCCCCATTACCCCTCCCCCCCCACACAGACACACACACATATACAATACAATGCACCCCCATTACCCCTCCTCCCCCCCCACACACACACACAATGCACGCTCCATTACCCCTCCCCCCACATACAATACAATACACCCCCCATCACCCACTACACACCACACACACACACAATACAATGCACGCTCCATTACCCCTCCCACCACACACAATGCAATACACCCCCCATCACCCACTTCACACACACACAAAATACAATGCACCCCCCATTACCCCTCCCCCCACACACAATACAATGCACCTCCCATCACACACAAATTACACTACCCCATCACTACACACTCCTGCCTCCCCCCTCCCTCGGAATACAGTGCTCCCCCTCTGCCTGTCACAAAGCTGTGTTCCTTCACAAATGTTCCCCGTTATGTGTCCTCAGCCCCTCCCCACTCATCCCCATTAATTAAACCTGTCTCTTCGGCTCCTCCATGGAGCGCGTACCACTTCCTGATGTCTCCTGTGTGCCGGCGCCCGCAGCACTGTGATGACGTCAGCAAGGTGCTGATCACCGGCACCGCCACCGCCGCGCTCCTCAGCAGTGTGTGCATGCCGGGCTGGCACAGCAGCACACAACATGGCCGGCACAGCACAGCGTTGCCTCCTGCTGCAGCTAATGTGCCCGGCATGCACTCACTGCTGAGGAGCACGACGGTGTCTACATATACAGCGGCCCACTACAGGCACCGGCCCACCATAGGGACCAGCCCATCTGGCATTTGCCAGAATTGCCCTATGGTGAGTCCGGGCCTGGTAGTAGGTTTATCTCCTAATACTAATACTCAAGGGGACATGACTGAGCAGATAGATTACCCATTCTGTTCCAAAATATCCAGCCATCAGGACAGGTCCATAAAATATCTAAGTCTGTGTTGTTGTTACAGCAGGGCGTCAGTGCAGCGGAGGCCGGAGCAGAGCGCCGAAGGAACGGGAGCAAGGAGAGTATGTGTTGTTTGTTTTCATGTGTATGTAATGTTAGTGTAGCACCCCTGAGGGTCCAGTCGCCACAGAGGAACTCCACCTCAGCCAGTGGTGTGGTACCCCATTCTCTGGTAAGGAGGGGGCATAGACCATTGTCCACACACATCCATACCCATAGCAACACCAGTTCAGGCTAGGGTTAGGGCAAGATTGCACCTGAGGGAGAGCACAGCCCCTGAGTCTGCCTGGGGGTGGAGCTTGGGTAGAGGGTGGGAGTAGAAGAACAATGTAGACGGTAGGTATAGAGGAACAGGACAAGAAGGAAACAGGAGAGGAAGAAGGGGTCCCAGAGTCACGGGCAGGGAGAGATCCACCCGTGAGGCTCGTATCCACATCCGACGCACCGGTGTGGAGGGACTAGGCTGCAAGGGGGAACTGGCCCCTAGACTAGCGGAGAAAAATCAGGCTCAGCTAGCAACCCGGAGGCTGAGGTATCTTTAAGTGCCAAAGCTGCAGACATACGCGAATTCGCTGAAAAGGTGACCACATAGGGCTTGGGGATAGGGCAGAGAAGCCTGCTAGACAAGGCCCGTGGACACTGGCTCATGGCACTGTGTATGAGGCACTGGGCAAGAGGGCAAAGCCAGCACAGGAAGACGACCTGGAAAGGGACTGCAGAAAGGGACATCGAATAAATGCCTCCAAGTTACTCGGGGATTGGCTGGATCCCATTACCGCAGAACTCAGCACTTTAAGGGCAGCAATAACCTGGAAAGGCCAACTGTGAGTAAACACTTCATGACTCCACCCCGCTGTGTCTTGGACTCATTGTGTGCGCCCCTAGCCCCGCACCACACGAATATGTTTCCATGAAAACCTATAACGGTTACCCTGGAGCCTCGCTCCGCCAGTGGTCCCATCCAGCAGCGTTGGCCATACATTGCCGAATACCACAGGTGGCGTCACGATACATATCCCCTGTAAATATCCCTCATTTTATAATGACACCGCCAGGGTCACGGAGTCGGCCCTGCAGCCGTGACCTCCAACAGAACCGACCCGGTTCTGAGGGCCCCACGGCCCTGGAGGGTGTGTCATTAGCATGTATATAGGAGGTTGTGTGTGGCTCATTATGTGGCTATGCTGGGGCCCATAAAGTATATAGAAGGCTATGTGGGGGCTCCTGCTGTATATAAGAGGCTTTCTGGAGCACATTATGTTTATAGGAAGCTATGTGGGGCTCATAAAGTATATAGAAGGCTATGTGGGGGCTCACACTGAATATAGGAGGCTTTGTGGAGCTCATTATGTTTATAGGAGGCTATTTTAGGGAACATAAAGTATACAGAAGGCTATGTGGGGGCTCATGCTATATGTAGGAGGGTATGTGCGGGCTCATACTGTGTTTAGCAGACTGTGGGGACTCATACTGTATATAGGGGGCTGAGTGAGGATTCATACTGTATATAGTATACTATGTGGCGGCTCACACTGTATACCAGCTATGTGGGGGCTCACACTGTATATAGAGAGGCAAAGTGGGGCAGAGTGCAGCTGTATGCATTTTGTAGTTCTATTGTGTTTTCAGGTGGCACCTATTCACACCTGTTGGATGTGCAGGTCAGTCTTTTTGATATATTTGTAGTGCATTTCTTTCTGACTGAGGCTCTGTACAAGGCTGTGTCCATCCTCCTTTATAGTTGGATTCTTTCTACCCAGACATGTAGATTTTTAACCCAGGTAGAGGCATTTTGAGTTAGGTTCCCGGTATATTGAGATACACCTTGCTGTTGGTTACCGGACTCGCATGCATTGGCCAATACATCAACTAAATCTCTCTTTTTTTCAAGTGTTCCTATAGCAATAATGCAATACCAGAGTTTTCTTGTTCATTCTTAGCATTTTAGTGTGAAGCTGTATGTGTTTTACAGTACTTTTGATAACATCACACTTTTATCTGCTGTAGATTTAGCAGTTCTCTGAATGCAGAGCTCAGGATAGCCCCGCCCACACCACTGATTGACAGCGCTCTGTAAACTGTGCATAGACAGAAAGTTAACAGTGGCTATCATTGGAGGCGAGGGTTAAACAGAGGTCATGGATATGGAGGACTAGATGTCAGCAGGTTTACTAGTCCTCTAGTGATAATCTGCTGATGAAACAGTGATTTCATTAAAATTACAGCAAGGAGCTCAGTAAGTGACACATCTCTGAAATCAGGGTCTTTGTATCTACTGTTTGCTGCTCTCAGATTAAGTGGTAAAAACCTGTTGGCAGATTCTGTGTAATCCAATGGTTTCATTATTGCTGCCTCTCAATCCCATTTTGTTTACCTGGTGAGTAAAATGATTATAATGGTGATTTTCAATGTAGTAATGAAAAATATATGCAAATCTCTGGCTTTTCATACATATTTATACAGCAGATCCCTTGAAAATAAAAAGTAACAAAAAATAATTTTGATCTGGAAAAGTAGGATATTACCATCACACACGGGAGATATCATCTAATGTGGAAAGAGAATTAATTGCATATAGCAGCTGTGCAATAAAATTAGGTCAGATCATATGAAATTAAGAGAACATGGCCAAAATTACAACAAATGATGGAGACAAATTGGTGTATTAATACAGTACTTAGTGAAAACTTAGAATAGACAGTCCTCAAATACAGTGGTTCATATGGTTTGATAAATCTGGCGTATTTTAAGACTATCTTAAATAAATTTACACGACCCGTTAGCATTCTTTGTAGCAAAAATTTACACCAAATTTTTGCAAATACTTTGAGTGCACAATTTCACATTAGGTCAAACCCTTTTCATAAGTCGTCAGAGTTACCATCTAGGCTCAGAAAAGATGAGTAACTTTAAGGAACAAATTACCTTTGCATGAGTAATAAAACTTTTATGTTGTATTTGTCTTAAAAAGTCTGAGGCTTACTGAAGAGCTGACCTTCCATTATAGCAATTACATGTTTTGTTATACACATGTTTATTTCCTTTGTGTTTATTGTAACAACACAAAAAAAAGCTGAGAAAAAAGGTAAATTGGACATAATTTCACACAAAACTCCAAAATTATTTTGGACAAAATTGTTGGCACCTTCAACTTACCGTATTTTTCGGACCATAAGACGCACTTTTTTTTTCCCCCAAATGTTGGGGGAAAGTTGGGGGTGCGTCTTATGGTCTGACTATAGGGCTGCGGCTGGGAATGAGGGTGCTGCGGGTCATCGGGGGCACGAGCAGGCAGCAGCAGCGCCTGCCGTGACCACGTGGGCCCGGTCATTACATATGCACGCCCATCCTCCCGCCCATCTCTCAGCGCTGAAGCCGGCACTGACAGGTGGGCGGGAGGACGAGCGGGAACGCGCGCATAGCAAAGAGCCGGCAGCATGATCACCCCTGTCAATTACAGCCTGGAGTGATCATGTGCGGCTGTATTCACTGCCCCCCGCGCGTCATTACCAGCGCGGGGTGCAGTGAATCAGTGTACTCACCCGTCCCCGTGTGTGGAGCCGTTCCCCCGCTGCACACGATGTCTTCCTGTCTGTGCCGGTCAGCTGATCTGTGCTGGTCAGCTGATCGGCACAGGCAGGAAGACATCGCGATGCAGCAGGGGAACGGCTCCACACACGCAGGTCAGTGGCGCAGAGAGGAAGATGATCGGTGCTGGAGGGAGTGAGGAAAAGGTGAGTATAAACGTTTATTTTTTTCTCTGTGCTATAGGATACAGGCCATATACCAGGATGGTATATGAGCACGATGGGGGCATATAGCAGGATGGGAGTATATGAGCAGGCAGGATGGGGGTATATGAACAGGATGGGGGGTATGTGAACAGGATGGGGGTATATGAACAGGATGGGAGTATATGAGCAGGCAGGATGGGGGTATATGAACAGGATGGGGGTATATGAACAGGATGGATGGGGGAATATGAACAGGATGGGGGTATATGAACAGGATGGGAGTATATGAACAGGATGGATGGGGGAATATGAGCAGGATGGATGGGGGGTATATCAATAGGATCGGGGTATATGAACAGGATGGGGTATATGAACAGGATGGGAGTATATGAGCAGGATGGGGGAATATGAGCAGGATGCTGGTATAGGAGCAGGATGGGGGTTTATAGCAGGATCATATACAAGGCAGGAGGATCATTACCAGGATGGGGTACCTTAGTAGAGAATTTGGGGACATTACCCCCATAACAGTGTCAGCAGCAGATCCTCGCCCCATAACAGTGTGTCATGACCACATTTTTTGCTTAAAGTTTTATTTTCCCATTTTCCTCCTCTAAAACCAGGGTGCGTCTTATAGTCCGGTGCGTCTTATAGTCCGAAAAATACGGTAATATTTGCAATAGCTACTGTGAGGCAAATCCCGGGATATGAAGATGAATTATGACTCCAGTCATAATCCCTCATCACTCCCTGGCAGTGCCCCCTCCCTTCTTGTTCTCCGTGTTCCACTTACACCTCCATGGCCATGTCCTGTGATATGGAAATGAGGTGGTGTGGGAACAATGGACACAGGATGACTCCCTGCCGTCACCCTGTAACAAGAGTTGTATCTCATTAGCAAGGCTATGGAACTAGCTAGACAGAACGACTCCAGTAAAAAATGGTTCATATCTCGCAAGCCATATTTCCGATAAATACGGCAACCATAAAAATGGTGTCTCCGCATGCGGACGATGCCGGCACACCCTTTTTATGGGAGCAGGACATTGGGAAATGCCCCAGGCGTGATATCAGCCAATGTGGAACTAGTAGACAAGTCATGAAACCTCTCGTTCTGTAGCTAAATTCATAACTGTCACAATGAGAGCATTGGCGTCCGCCTACGACGCTCCCAGGCAAAGTTATGGCCCATATTCCATGTTGGGATATTGTCCATAACTCCAGCCAGGGGTGGAGCAGTGCTCCCTGTGAGGTCACTAAGGTAGGAGGGGACCTGGATCTGCCCAGGTTGATAACCCTACTTCGGCCATTTTCCAGGGTTCTTTCGCTGGGGGCACGTGTAGGAAACATCTGTGGGAAGGATCCTAGAAACCTGGCCTACAGCGCCCCCCTGTGGCCAGACGCAACAAGGTAACTGCTGGAACTGTGTATGCCTGTTTGTAACCCATGCTTTGATTGTAACTGTACTCTGACATATGTATATTCTGTAGATTCCCTATTGTATATATTGTAGTTTCTAGTGTGCTTTAGGCTGATTAAATTATATAATTAATCTTGGGCTGTTCTGTTATCTCGATCTTGAATCCCACGTCTGTGTGTTCGGCTAATAGTTACCGTGAAGCGGTTGGTGGCAGCGAATTGTGCCAAGGATTAAAGTGGGGAGGCCAGTGAGATTCGGGGAGATTTTATATATTCCGCCCGCGGAGGTCGGGGGAATATATACCTTACTCTCACCGGGGACCCTTCAATAATCGGCATAAGTAGTATAGCGGCCTCCTTGCTTATGGTCGGGCAATTCCATAATTGGCCTGACTATAAGAGGGGCGCTAGAGAGCGCGTCACGTGCTCTGTCTGTCGGTCGGGAGGTATAAAGGAGGGGTGACCCCCACTTGTTACCCCCCCGATTGTGACGTACTGGTAGCCAGCGCGGGTGATTTCTGAGTGACCCCCCCGGTGGTTTGTGACATATTGGTGGCATAGCGGTGGGATCGAGATAATAGTGTGTGTGAGTGTGAGACCCATACTCCCAGACACTAAAGACTGCCTGCAGCAGCTGTGGCTGCTGGGGTCTTCAGACTAGCTCAACACTAGAGTGTCAGAGTGCAGATACTGTAAGGTGTGTGGAGGCATCAGGTGTCAGTTCTGTGTCAGTGACCAAAAGTCTGCAAGAATGGCTGATGGCACCAGGAGCAGAGCTATGCAACTGGCCAATGCTAAGGCAGGAGCCGAAGAGAGGGAGGACGGTGCTGTGGACAGCAATGAGGAGGTTGCCCACGAGTCCTCCAGGAGCTCGACGCCAGAAAACCGTTCTGCCGAGGACATTGCACAACCTGGCACTGCTGGACAAGATGAGGAGGAGCTCACCCAAGGTTCCTCAACGAGCCAGATGCCAGCCCTCCGCTCTGAAAGGGACAGTGAATCGCCTAGCTCTGCAGCGTGCCGCAGATCACCACGTGCCATTCCACCGAGCCTGGGAGGCTCGGATAGCCTTCTTCAAATGGCTATGGCCCTTCTCCAGGCTGGAGACCAGAAGGGCTACAAGGAACTCCTGGCAGAGCGCAGGGCAGAGCAGCAGGCAGCGCGTGACGCTGAGGCTGCGGAGCGGCACGCAGAGCGTGAGGCTGCGGAGCGAGAGCGGCAGGCAGCGCGTGAAGAGCGAGAGCGAGAGCGACAGGCAGACCGTGACTACCAGCTGCAGCTAGCTCAGCTCCGGCCCTCATCAGCCACACGTGACCTTCGAGACACCAAACTTCCAAAGGTCCGTGTTGAGGACTTCCCAGTGCTGGAGAAGGATGGAGACTTGGACTCTTTCTTGACTGCTTTTGAACGGACTTGCTTGCAGCACCATCTGGACAAGGACCAGTGGGCCAAATACCTGACCCCCCGTTTAAGGGGTAAGGCCCTGGAAATCCTTGGGGACTTGCCTGCTGAGGCAGATCAGGGCTACGACACCATCAAGCGGGCCCTGATCCAACAGTACAACCTCACTCCAGAGTCCTACCGCAAGAAGTTCCGGAGCCTACAGAAGGGACCAAAGGACTCCTGGGCTGACCACCGGCGGGCACTTGCCCGAGCTGCCGACCACTGGACCCAAGGCCTGCAGCTTTCCACCGGACCGGAGATCCTGGACTTGTTCATCACGGAGCAACTCTTGTGGAACTGCCCTGAGGATCTCCGCCAGTTCATCCGAGACCAGAAGCCAAAGGGGTCCACGGCTACAGCTGCCCTGGCCGATGACTACACCAACAATCGGGCTCCTGAAGCCAGGAGAGCAGCCACCAGCAGCACCTGGAGAGGGGGTAAGATGAATTCTGCGACTGCCCCACCTGCCCCTAGACTGCAGGGGGTGTCCCCCTCAACTCCCCTCTCCAGGCCCGTGGCAGAACCAAGACGGTGCCACCAGTGCAACCTACCTGGACACTTCAAGGCCATGTGCCCTCAGCGTCCCAAGGCCCCGGCTCCGTCCCCGTCCCAAGGGCCGCCCAAGGTGTATTGTGTGGGTGGGGGTGGTGGTAGGTCCCTGGACAGCTTCCAACCTGTCACCGTCGGCCGGTCTGTGACCATAGGACTGCGAGACAGCGCCTCGGAGGTGACTCTGGTGCGGCCTGAGATGGTGTCCCCCCAAGACTTGATCCCTGGGAAAACCCTCGCTGTCTCCGGGATTGGAGGCATTGACCCGGCGCTGCCTGTTGCTGACATTTATGTGGACTGGGGCGCAGGGCGAGGGGTGAGGGAGGTGGGGGTAACTGATCGGATCCCTGCAAACGTGCTACTTGGGACAGATTTGGGGCAGATAACCTCCCAGTTTGGGCCCCCCCCAAGGGCTGAACCTTCAGCCAGTACTGACATGACTCCTGACAATGTTAATGTGTTATCTATGAATGATGTAAGGGAGGAGGGAGTGAACTCTGATATTTCTGCTTGCATAGACACCATAGACACACACTCAGCTGCAGCTGTGACAGGGGAGGGGGTCAGAGAAAGGTGTGACAATGCCTCTACAAGTAACCAGCCTGTGAGCTGGGATCTGTTGCCCTCTGCAGGGATAAGCAGAGAGCAGGGTGCTGCAGGGGGAGGACCAGTGTGTGGGGTGGGGGCTACCACAGCAAATGTGGGGTCCCCAGAGATTTCACAGCGGGGTTCTGTTGCTGCAGGAGGGGAACAGGCAGGTGAGATTGGGGCCGGTCCCGGAGCGGAAGTGCTCCCAGGTAAGATCTCGGTGCATGGTTCCCCCACAACCGGGGTGTCAGGAAGCCAGGTCAGTCTGCCTGAACCGGCGACTTGGTCAGGAACGGAGGAGGAGCAGGCACGACCCACGGTCGCAGCGGCTGTGGCCGCTGTCACCCGCAGTGGGAGTGCTGGAATCCAAGGGGCCTCCCGGAGGTCCGATAGCTCTTCCCCTTCTGACCAAGTGGCAGCCAAGTCAGGTGGAGGCCAGGACACAGGTCCCGGGGTACTGACCGAAGATGTGACAGTCTCGTCGATTCTGGCCACATCTAGTCAGGGGTTTCAGGCAGCGTTAGAAGCTGACGACAGCCTGAAAGCTCTTAAGGAGCAGGCGGCCCAGCCTCCCTCGGACTCGGACCCGGAGCGAGTGGTCTGGGACCAAGGACGGCTGTACCGGGCCACGGTCCAGCAGGGTTCACCGGAGGCGTGGCCCAGGGACCGACAGTTGGGGGTACCCTATCCGTTCCGGACGGAGTTGTTGCGGATCGCACATGAGATTCCGATGGCCGGACACCTAGGGATCGCTAAGACCAAGGCCAGGTTAAACCAGCATTTCTACTGGCCAAAAATGGGGGCCGATGTGGCTGCCTACTGCCGTTCGTGTGAAACCTGTCAGAGAGTGGGGAAGGCGGGGCCACGCCCCAAAGCCCCACTGGTATCTCTGCCAATCATCGATGAGCCTTTCAGGAGGGTGGCTGTGGATCTGGTCGGCCCGCTGGCCATCCCCAGCAGCTCCGGGAAACGCTTCATACTGACGGTAGTGGACTATGCCACCCGGTACCCAGAAGCAGTGGCCTTGTCGTCCATTCAGGCTGACAAGGTGGCCACCGCATTGCTGGAGATTTTCTCCCGAGTGGGTTTTCCCCAGGAAATGCTCACTGACCGGGGGACCCAATTCATGTCCCAGCTGATGGAGGCCCTCTGTAAGCAAGTCCAGGTGCGACATCTGGTGGCCAGCCCGTACCATCCACAGACTAATGGCCTGTGCGAGCGGTTCAATGGCACCTTAAAGCAGATGCTTAAGATGTTGGTCGACTCCCATGGGCGTGACTGGGAGCGGTATCTCCCACACCTGTTATTTGCTTACCGGGAGGTTCCACAGGCCTCAACAGGATTCTCACCGTTTGAGCTCCTGTACGGGCGACGTGTGCGGGGCCCCCTGGCTCTGGTGAAAGAGGCTTGGGAAGGGGATTTGGCCACCCCTGGAGTGTCGGTTATCGAGTATGTCATGCGCTTCCGGGACAAAATGCAGGCCTTGACGCAACTGGTACACGACAATATGGCTCAAGCCCAGGCCGATCAGAAGCGTTGGTACGACCAGAACGCTTGTGAGAGGACCTACCAAGTGGGTCAAAAGGTGTGGGTACTGGTCCCCGTACCACAGGACAAGCTTCAGGCAGCCTGGGAAGGCCCATACCTCGTGTACCAGCAGCTCAACCCTGTAACGTACCTGGTCACCCTGGACCCTGCCCGTGGAAGGCGGAAGCCCTTCCATGTGAACATGATGAAGGCACATCATGAGCGGGAGGCATGTGCGCTCCCCGTGTGCAACCTGCCCGAGGAGGGAGAAGCGGAAACCCTCTTGGATATGCTAGCCCAGGTTAGGGCAGGCGGATCCATTGAGGATGTGGAGGTTGGCCACCAGCTCTTGGAGGACCAACGGTCCCAGCTGTGGGCCACCCTCCTCCCCTTCCGGGGGTTGTTTACCAACCAGCCCGGAAGGACTGACTTGGCTGTCCATCACGTGGACACTGGGGATCATCCCCCGATCCGGCGTTCAGCATATCGGGTCTCCCCGGAGGTGCAGCAACACATGCGCCAGGAAATTGACGAGATGCTGAAGCTGGGGGTGATCCAGGCATCCAACAGCGCTTGGGCCTCGCCTGTAGTCCTCGTCCCTAAGAAGGACCGAACCACTCGGTTCTGCGTGGACTACAGGGGGCTCAATGCGGTCACGGTCGCCGATGCGTACCCAATGCCACGCATCGATGACCTGCTCGATCAGTTGGCCGGGGCTCAGTACCTGACCATCATGGATCTGAGCCGGGGATATTGGCAGATCCCCCTGACTCGCAAGGCCAGGGAACGCTCTGCCTTTATTACCCCATTTGGACTGTACGAGTCCACGGTGATGCCATTCGGGATGAGGAATGCCCCTGCCACTTTCCAGCGGATGGTCAACACCCTGCTCAAGGGACTTGAAGGGTACGCGGCCGCGTACCTGGATGACATTGCCGTCTTCAGTCCCACCTGGGAAGATCACCTAGAGCATCTAGCACAGGTGCTCAGGCGGGTCCACCGGGCAGGTTTGACCATCAAGCCGGGAAAGTGTCAGCTGGCCATGAGCGAGGTCCAGTACCTCGGTCACCGGGTAGGTGGGAGAACACTGAAGCCCGAGCCTGAGAAAGTGGAAGCCATCGCATCCTGGCCCACCCCCAGGACCAAGAAGCAGGTGATGTCCTTCTTGGGGACCGCTGGGTACTATAGGAGGTTTGTTCCATGCTATAGTAGCCTGGCAAAGCCCTTGACGGACCTCACCAAGAAGAAGCTGCCCTCTGCAGTCGATTGGACAATGGACTGCGAGACAGCCTTCCGGGCCCTAAAGGACGCCCTGTCCAGCCCGCCCGTGCTACAGGCAGCCGACTTCACGCGGCCGTTTGTAGTACAGACCGACGCCAGTGACTTCGGCCTCGGTGCGGTGCTCAGCCAGGTGGACTCTGCGAGCCAAGAGCACCCAGTCTTGTACCTGAGCAGGAAGCTGTTACCAAGGGAAGTTGCCTATTCCACGATGGAGAAGGAGTGCCTGGCCATAGTGTGGGCCCTGCAGCGTCTGCAACCCTATCTATACGGGCGCCACTTCATCGTGGAGACGGACCACAATCCCCTCAGCTGGTTGCACACCGTCTCTGGGACGAATGGGCGATTGTTGCGATGGAGCCTTGCGCTCCAGCAATACAACTTCACCATTCGCCACAAAAGGGGCCGTGACCACGGTAACGCAGACGGGCTGTCCCGACAAGGAGAGGTCGCGGACGGGCGCACGGGGGGAACACCGGAGTGTGCTGCCCCCTAGCGCCCTCAAAAGGGGGGAGGTGTGAGGCAAATCCCGGGATATGAAGATGAATTATGACTCCAGTCATAATCCCTCATCACTCCCTGGCAGTGCCCCCTCCCTTCTTGTTCTCAGTGTTCCACTTACACCTCCATGGCCATGTCCTGTGATATGGAAATGAGGTGGTGTGGGAACAATGGACACAGGATGACTCCCTGCCGTCACCCTGTAACAAGAGTTGTATCTCATTAGCAAGGCTATGGAACTAGCTAGACAGAACGACTCCAGTAAAAAATGGTTCATATCTCGCAAGCCATATTTCCGATAAATACGGCAACCATAAAAATGGTGTCTCCGCATGCGGACGATGCCGGCACACCCTTTTTATGGGAGCAGGACATTGGGAAATGCCCCAGGCGTGATATCAGCCAATGTGGAACTAGTAGACAAGTCATGAAACCTCTCGTTCTGTAGCTAAATTCATAACTGTCACAATGAGAGCATTGGCGTCCGCCTACGACGCTCCCAGGCAAAGTTATGGCCCATATTCCATGTTGGGATATTGTCCATAACTCCAGCCAGGGGTGGAGCAGTGCTCCCTGTGAGGTCACTAAGGTAGGAGGGGACCTGGATCTGCCCAGGTTGATAACCCTACTTCGGCCATTTTCCAGGGTTCTTTCGCTGGGGGCACGTGTAGGAAACATCTGTGGGAAGGATCCTAGAAACCTGGCCTACAGCGCCCCCCTGTGGCCAGACGCAACAAGGTAACTGCTGGAACTGTGTATGCCTGTTTGTAACCCATGCTTTGATTGTAACTGTACTCTGACATATGTATATTCTGTAGATTCCCTATTGTATATATTGTAGTTTCTAGTGTGCTTTAGGCTGATTAAATTATATAATTAATCTTGGGCTGTTCTGTTATCTCGATCTTGAATCCCACGTCTGTGTGTTCGGCTAATAGTTACCGTGAAGCGGTTGGTGGCAGCGAATTGTGCCAAGGATTAAAGTGGGGAGGCCAGTGAGATTCGGGGAGATTTTATATATTCCGCCCGCGGAGGTCGGGGGAATATATACCTTACTCTCACCGGGGACCCTTCAATAATCGGCATAAGTAGTATAGCGGCCTCCTTGCTTATGGTCGGGCAATTCCATAATTGGCCTGACTATAAGAGGGGCGCTAGAGAGCGCGTCACGTGCTCTGTCTGTCGGTCGGGAGGTATAAAGGAGGGGTGACCCCCACTTGTTACCCCCCCGATTGTGACGTACTGGTAGCCAGCGCGGGGGATTTCTGAGTGACCCCCCCGGTGGTTTGTGACAGCTACCTATAACCATCAATCAGATTCTTACTCCTCTCACCTGGAATTTTGGACTCTTATTTTGCAAACTGCTCCAGTTCTCTCATATTTGAAGAGTGACGTTTCCAAACAATAATTTTAAGATCTGTCCATAGATATTCAATAGGAAAAACTGTGGAAAAAGAAGCGCAATAGGGTCTTACCCCGGTAGACAAGGGGGGGTGTGAAGGAGGGTGGTATTACTCACCTATAGGGGTTGTGAAAGTCACAACTCCTATAACAGCATGTATGTCACTCCGAGCCATGGCAGCGGTCCCCAAAAGGCAGATAACAGAGAGTAGTAGAATAGGGTGTCCAAGCCGCGCCAATGACTAACCGATCATGAAGATTAGAGATTAATGTTGCTTTATTCAATGCACAGGTCAACGCGTTTCGGGAGATTCAGCTCCCTTCCTCAGGACAGACTGGCAAGAAACATCAAAGGAGATTTGTGGGCGGCGAAGATCCTCTTCCTGAAGGGGGAGGGACGTTCGACGTCACACAGCCGCCGGCCAATAGAAGCGGAGGGGCGGAGATGAGCGGGACGTAACATCTTGCCCACCTCTTTCCTAACGCATTGCCGGCGGGACGCAGGTGAGCTGTGTTTGTTGTTCCCGGGGTGTCACACAGAGCGATGTGTGCTGCCTCAGGAACAATGAACAACCGGAGCACAGAAGGAGGACCGACATTTTCAAAATGAACGATGTGTCAACGAGCAACGATAAGGTGAGTATTTTTGCTCGTTCACAGTCGCTCGTAGCTGTCACACGGTACGACATCTCTGACGATGCTGGATGTGCGTCACAAATTCCGTGACCCCGCCGACATATCGCACGATATATCGTACCGTGTGACGCCGGCATAACACTTGCCTTATTGTATCATTGAGCTAATGACTTTTTGGGTAGAAGTGGAGCTTGTTGGGGCCTCAAGTAAAAAAGGTAAAATTTGAACGCTTCAGTTTACATTTAGTCTTGAAGCAATTTCAGATAAAATGACAGAAGAAATGCAGCGACAGGTTTTTTTTTCATGGAAAGATTATATTTTTAGTCAGAGGACTGCCCAGGGGAATGAACTTGTGGTTAGTAAAATAAGCAATTAACCTGCAGACATTGCTGTGTAAGAAATCACTCAGCGCTATATCCTAATCCCTGTAATTTAAGTCGACAGCACCGACAGAAGACCTGCAGAAATTAACACTTCACTTCTTTAAGTTTACTTTTGAATGATAAGTACAAAAAGTATTTTAGGCTGTAAACCAGCCGGTGCCTAAAACGCCAGGATCAGCGCAATAATGGGAGAATGATGTCAGTATGGAAGGCTGCATTCACACCAGCGTTTGATTTATGCTTGTCAGAAATAATGTACACAATGATAAAAATGTATACACCAAGCTTGCTCAGGGGAGTGACCTGTAGAAAATGGTAAAAAATATTGAAGAAAAAACATTATAGTATGCAAACATATGCCAGAAACCTAAAAATACTTTTTCCAATATACTAGCTGTAGTACCTGGTGTTGCCCGGGATAGTAACTGTCTCTGTTTCTCTCCCAGTCTCTTTCTGTCTATCTGTGTCTGTCTCTTTCTGTCTGTGTCTGTCTCTGTGTGTCTGTCTTTGTCTGTCTGTGTGTATGTCTTTGTGTGTCTGTCTGTGTGTCTGTCTCTGTCCCCGTCTGTCTCTGTCCCCGTCTGTCTCTGTCCCCGTCTGTCTCTGTCCCCGTCTGTCTCTGTCCCCGTCTGTCTCTGTCCTCGTCTGTCTCTTTCCCTGTCTGTCTCTTTCCCTGTCTCTGTCTCTTTCCCTGTCTCTGTCTCTTTCCCTGTCTCTGTCTCTTTCCCTGTCTCTGTCTCTTTCCCTGTCTCTGTCTCTTTCCCTGTCTGTCTGTCCCTTTCCCTGTCTGCCTCTTACTCTGTCTATGCCTATGTCTGTCTCTGTCTCTCTTTCTGTCTATCTATCCGTCTCCCCACAGACATCTTATTACTTCACACATAAGCTTCTTATATTAACAATTTATTTTGTTCCTATAGCAACCAATCACAGCTCCTATTATTAACCTGTAGCTCACAGCTCCATTGACTTTAATGGTGGCAGGTATTTTGGAGAGTAACTGTAAAGTGTGGGGCTAAATTTTCCCAACAAAACATAGTCTATGACGTCTCATGAGTCACATGGGGTGTCTGTGCAAAATTTCGTGATTATAAATGCGACAGTGCAGATTCTTTAAGCGGACATACACACATACACACCCACATCCACACACACACCCACATCCACACACACACACCCACACTCAGCTTTATATATTAGATTCATATGGACTTCAATGAGATTGTAATGTACCTGCATAATTGCAGTCTTCAAAAAAAGGAGCGATTGCTGAAAGTCAATAACATATATAGAGTCTTCCATCCCTCCCCGATATAGAGCAGAGGGTTTGGAGGTTCCTACCACTTTTGTTTACAATTGGCCAAATCATGACTTCTTCTAGTCACATATTATCACCACTCACTACTAAGCCGCGACACCAGTAGTTTTGCATGGTACCTCTGTGGCTGCTGTAGCTGGAGATTTGCAAACAGTGTGCACTAAGCACACTGTCAGGATTCTCTTCAGTTTCCAGATTGAGGGTATGTTAACTAAATTATCATCTGCTTCTCTCAATACAAGATTAACTCAGGGTAGCCAAAGAACACTGAGAGAAGTGGATGAGAATCTAGTCACCACATAGACTACAAGAGTTCCTAAAGAAATTGACCCCTTTAGATCTTGAATTTCAAGAAAGCACTTTGGGAGATTTCTTTCGACGCTGGGAAGAAAGGCAGATCACAGGATCTGCTCTGTAAAAGGGTATAAATAGGGAAAGCACAGAGCAGTCTGCATGAGTAGGGAGGGTAAATTCACACACTCCTTATCATCAGCCCTACCAGGGGTGGACATACCATTGTTGAAACCTGTGTGTAATGCTCACTGGAGCGAACGGGGAGTGGACCCACTGGACCAAGGCACCATCTCTGGCCTGGAGGAGTGCACCTGAATGGCTACCGAGACTTCACTTAGCCATAGGTGGTGGGGACAGACTTGCACTGGTAGGTAGCCACCAGGGGAAGCACCAGGGGATCTCGGTACCTCAGCAGCTGGCATCAGAGATATGGAAGCTGACAGTCTCTGATATAGTAGATGCAGCCGGGATGGCTGATATCGATGGCACAGTTGGTATGGCTAGATGCGGCGGCAGCAGCCGGCATAACAGGTTCGGTTGGATAGGATAGATGCAGCAGAAGCTGATTCATCAGGTACTGTAATACAAGCAGGTAACAGCAATATGGCACACAACACTAAATGGCAGCACCTGACGACTAGCAATGTATAGACCTGTCAGAAAGCTGGGTTTGCGTCCTAGGGCATGGGTCTTCCAGTAGGACAATGACCCCAAACATTCTTCAAGAAGCCCCCAGAAATGGATGGAAACAAAGTGCTGGAGAGCTCTGAAGTGCCATCAATGAGTCCGGATCTAACGACTTTGTGTGCCACGGGCAACAAATTGCCCGTGACGCACAAACGACGGGGGCGGGTGCAATCACTCATGCGATTACACGATATATCGTCCTGCGTGACGCCGGCCTTAATCTGCACCTAAAATCTGCCACAAATTAATACATATGAATAAGGGTCGCATAGTGCAAATGTCTGAACCTGCAGCGAACCTCTTACCTCATACATTTGCCACAAATTTTCATTATGCTAAATCGGCAACAGATGTGACCAGATATTTAGACAACACCTAGACTTACCCTTGAAAATTAATGTACCGAAGGCCTATCTGTGAGATAGGTCATTACTATCAGAGGGGGGTCCTCCACTCAGTACCCTCATCAGTCAGCTGAAATCTTCTCCATCTGTCGCTGCATGTATGTAACACTCACCGATGGAGCTGGTAGAGCAGCTAGATGAAGTGGACCCAGTGGACCATAGGGGCCCCCTGGCTTACCCTTTAGTGGGAGGGGCTTGACTAAGTGCCCACCACGAGGCGGACGCCAGGTGCTACTCCCAGGTCAAGAACCGAGACTGTGCAGCTGACCCAAGGGCAGAAAAGGACACAGGTGAAGACAGACTGAGTCTCTAGTGTAGACAGGGACCACCTGGGTAGCTGAGGCAGAGAGCATGGCAAGACGGACTGGCAGAGTCACTAGCAGGACAGGAGCTACCGGAGTAGCTGAGGCAGATGGCACGGCCGTTGTGGAGAGGCAGAGTCACTAGAAAGGCTGGGACCAATGGAGTAGCTAAGGCAGATGGCACGGCAAGGCAGACTGACTAGAGCAAATAGGGCAGGACGGACAGATAGCAGGTACAAATAGGACAGGACAGACAGGAACCAGGTACAGGCAGAACAGAACGGACAGGACCCAGGTACAGGCAGAACAGGACGGACTGTAACCAGATGCCAACAGTGCAGGATGGGCTGGGACCAGGTACAGGCAGGACAGGACGGACAGGAACCAGGTACAGGCAGAACAGGACGGACTGTAACCAGATGCCAACAGTGCAGGATGGGCTGGGACCAGGTACAGACAGGACAGGACGGACTGGACCCAGGTGCCAACAGAGAAGGATGGACTGGAACCAGATACAGGCAGGACAGGATGGATTGGAGACCTAACACTAGCTGGCTAGGGTACAAACCACTAACTAACTAAACAAGGGCGTTAAACAGGTGCCTCCCCTAGTGGGAGAGTGCCTTAAGTACCCAGTTCTTCTTAGTGATAGGCTGAGAGGCACGTCCTGGGAATGACACACTTGCCCTTTAAGAGAAGGCCAGCGGTGCATGCACATGCCCTAGGAACACTCCCGGAGGACCTGTGCTGTGTGCACAGGTCCCAGGAGGGGGAAGCAGGAGGCACCAACATGGAGCGCTTTGTGGAGAGAGCCAGCTGCGGCGGTGAGTGAGTCCACGTTTCTGTGGGCAGAAGAGCAAGGGGTGCAGGGACACCAGTGTTACAATGTACACAATGTATGAAGCTGGAATAGTAGGTATCGGGCATTGTTTATTGGCTCATATCTGCATCATATCTCCACTGAAGTCGAAATTCAGGAGATAATGTATAGTGGCCGGGAGCGGTCAGTAAACAATATACAGAGCCTGGATATGTCACCCCTGCACATTGTTTACACCCGGTCACCACCAGAGCAGATATCAGCTGAATGGTATTGATAGGTCATCAATATGAAACTTCACAGATTTCATATTGATGACCTCTCATGGATAGACAGGCCTTCAAAATAGAATAGAAATGTGGCATTAGTCAAGCAATAAATACTGCAGATTTATCAAACCCCCAGGCAAAGAACGCAGGGAGCCGTGATGCTACACTTGTGAAACAGTTATGAATTATTGCAAAACATGAAGAAAATGAAGTGGCACTCGCACTCTATAAAATTAGTCCTTTATTGGATCCACATTAAAAGTCCATGCAAGGAAGGAGAGCACCAACCTAGGATGTATGGACAATAGCTGTTTCACGTGGCTTGGATGATATTACTGGTCTACACCCTTGGGTGATTTTTAATGTGGATACAATAAATGACTAATTTTATGGAGGGTGAGTGCCACTCGATTTTCTTCATGTTTTGGAATGTCTCATGGATAGACCATTTATAATGTAATTCTACTCATGGTAGCCTAGCAGGTCTTTATAGGACTTCTATGGACAGGTTTTGCATAAGCCACTCCATTTAGAATTGTAGCACCCAGTCCCAGCAAGGTATCCCTGCACGTCCCCGCTCCCAGGTCTTGGTGGTGGCATCCTCCCTCTCACCTGCCTGGTCCCAGCACGGTATTCCCGCACACTCCCAGATGGGGACATCCTCTCTCTCACCTGCCCAGCGGCTCCATTCCCACTTCTCCTGCCCCGGGATCTGCCTTCAGTGAGTGTCAGTAGGGTGTGCGCGCAGCCACGCCCCCTTTCTTAAAGGGCGTCCCATTACCTGGAAGTGATCCCTGAGGTCACCTATTACCTTTTGGTATTTAAGACCGCCAACCTGACAGGAGGCACCTGAGCAACGTTGCCTACTAGTGCGTTGCTAGTTCTCAGGTCCCTGTACATTATTGTGTCTAGTCCTGCTTTTGAGTCTTAGTTCCATTCTCATGTGTCTAACCTCTGCCTTGTCCTAAAGCCTGCTATCTACCACCACCTCCGTGCTGCAACGTCAGAGCCACTAACTCCGTGCTTCCACGTCTGAGCCATCACCTCCGTGCTGCCAAATCCGAGTTCCCACCACCTTCCTGCCACATCCTTGCCCACCAGCATCGGACATTAAGAAACTGTACCTGTCCATAAGAGACTATTTCCACTGGTAGCCCTGGCTATCATGCATTTAGGCCTTTTGATTGGTGCGTCACACAATCCCTGTATAGGGGTTCGCTGCTGGTTGCTCCGTCAGGGGAGTCCAGTGCACAGGCCAGTGGGTCCACCCCCGGATGTTCGCCACCCCTCGGCGACCGTAACATGCATGTGCCAGGGGAACTATAGCCTTCAACCTTTCACCTTTATACATGGATTCAAATTGAATCTTATGCAGGGCCCTCTCGGGCTGGCTGATGGAGTGAGCTGGCAGAGAAAAGGGTCATAAAGCCAGGTAAGATCCACAAAGGAGTTATGCTGCAAATTTAGAAGAAATATAAAGCACCCTTATGTTAATTTCCTTGTAGAAATGTTCCACATCATGTTATTACGCTGTGGATTTTGCACACACAAGTCTACAGCAAATATACAATTTGTGAATATAACCTAAGGATCCACAATTGTCCAATACGCAATGGAAAATTAAGACTGGAAATTGTCTATGTATGAAAGTACCTTCAGTGTTGAAGAAACTATGCATTGATATATGCCTCAGATTTTCAATCCACACAATTTTCGTACTCCACATTGTATAGGTCCTACCTGGTTGCACTTTTTCCCACCAATAGAAAGTGATATACAGATATAGAGCTGGATGACAAAATCCATTAGCATAGCTCAGCCTTCTTTACTCCTATATTGTAAATCCATACAAGATGACAGTTTAAATTATCTGACACATGTAACATTAGTGTTTCAGGTTTCATCGCTCCTTCCTTCCAGGCCTGAGGAATGTTCATACTATTTTAAAAAATACAAACAATTGTCACTTGTCATTTTTTTACAAAGAAGAAAGTAATATATATACTGTGAGCTGTCAGCATCAAAGTTTCACTTGGTAAAACAGTAATTTAATATATTCCCAAGCTACTTGATTACATCCTTTGCTGTGATAACAGTAGGTTTTAAGCTTCATGTTGGCATCCAATTGCATATTTCCATGTGCCATGTGCCTGGCGTTATTATTCAGTGGAATTTATGTTTTTGCTCAAAACATATATTTTTTCCTCAATGACAGTAAATTTCATTTTTCCATGTGTTTGCAGAAAAATCAGAATGTGACTGCTGCAATGACTTCCAATGGGAAGTGTAACAAATTGTTCCTGGATGTTTTCCATTTCCTAATGTTGCAAGATTGCATTGCATTTCTTTTTTGCATTTTTTTTTCTTTCTAGCTTTTGAGGATCTTTTGGTGTACTTCACTTTGTCAGACAGGTCCTATTTAAGTGATTTCTTGATTGAGAACAGGTGTGGCATTAATCAAGCCTGGGCGTAGGTAGGGAAATAGAACTCAGCTTCCAAAAGATATGATAAACCACAGCTAATTTATATTTTAAGGGCAAGGGGTGGGGGGGGAATCACTTTTTTTAAATAGGGGTCTGGTAGGTTTGGAAAATTTTCACATTAATAATACAGACCTTCATATATCAACTGCATTTTGTGTTTTCTTGTGTTATCTTTGTTTAATATTTACATTTGTTTGGTGATCTGAAACATTTAAGTGTGACAAACATGTAAAAGAATAAGAAATCAGGAAAGGGCAAACATACACACACGCACACAGTGTGTCTGTGTGTGTGTATCTATGTATGTATATATTATTATTATTATTATAGTGCCATTTATTCCATGGTGCTTTACATGTACAAAGGGGTATACATAGTAGGGACAAGTACAATAGTCATAAACAATACAAGGCACAGACTGGTACAGGAGGAGAGAGGTCCCTGCCTGCGAGGGCTCACAGTCTACAAGGGATGGGTGAAGATATAGTAGGTGAGGGTAGAGATTATCGTTCAACGCTATATCAGATTCAGGGTTACAACAGGTTGTAGGCTTGTCGGAAGAGGTGGATTTTCAGGTTCCTTTTGAAGCTTGTCAAGGTAGGCGACAGTCTATGTTGTGGCAGAGCATTCCAGAGTATGAGTGACGCACAGGAGAAATATTGGATGCGGTGGTGAGAAGAGGAGATGAGAGGGGAGTAGAGAAGGAGATCTTGTGAGGATCGAAGGTTATGTGAGGGTAAGTACCGGGAGACTAGGTCACAGATGTAGGGAGGAGACAGGTTGTGGATGGCTTTGTAGGTCATGGTTAGGGTTTTGAACTGGAGTCGTTGAGCAATGGGAAGCAAGTGAAGAGATTGGCAGAGAGGAGAGGTCAGGAAGTAGCGGGTGGACAGGTGGATTAGTCGGACAGCATAGTTTAGTGTAGATTGTAGCGATATGAGACTGTTAGAAGGGTGGCCACAGAGCAGGAGGTTGTAATAGTCCAGGCGGGAGACAATTAGGGCATACACTAGTTTTTTTGCTGCTTCTTGGGAACAGAATGTACGAATCCGGGAAATATTTTTGAGTTGGAGGCGGCAGGAGGTGAAGAAACCTTGTATATGTGACAAACATGCAAAAGGATAAGAAATCACGAGGGGGGCAAACACTTTTTCACACCACTGTAGCTTAGATTTTAATTGTGTTTGTCGATTGAATACATTTATTACTTATCCTTATAATGGGTGATAAATGCACAATTAAGCTGTGTCTGACCAGTAGGATCACCACCAATCGTAAGAACGGTACTCACATAGATATGTCATCAGTCTCATAGAAATGATTGTAAAGCAACTTTTCAAACTTTTAATCAGCTAATCACAAGCATAATATTTGTTACACGTAATCCGTACACCACATTCCCATGTAGCATAAATGCTGCACTTTTTCCGCTGCTGCTTTAATAGCACCTTGGATGTCATTTTATGAAAATTCATGCCCATTGTAAGTAGAAAAATGCTGCAAATGTGAGCGTTTTTTGATGAATACAAAAAAGTCAGTTGCATCTTCAAGTGCAGAATCCCAGTCTTTGTGTATTAAAAAAAAAAATAAATAAAAAGTAATGTGGACCATTGGAGCTAATGGGATTGAAAAGATGAATCATAATTTTATTAACTTAACACACGTGCTGCTTGAAAATTTGTTTTAAAAAATCCAAGATGTCCTTTTTAAAGCTTTGTCTTAGGGGAAAATACTGGAATCACACACTTCATTTGAGCACAAAATAAAGAAGTCTCAGCATTACCTTTATACATGTTCATGCTTTGGTTTAAAAAAAAAAGAAAAGAAACTAGATAAAAAAGTGAATTAATGATTCCTTATTACGTTTTTTTGTTTATTTTTTTTATTTTTCCTTCGTTTTGCTTTGTGCCTAAAGGGTGCTTTACACGCTGCAACATCGCTAACGATATATCGTCGTGGTCACGTCGTTAGTGACGCACATCCGGCGCCGTTAACGACATCGCAGCGTGTGACACCAAGGAGCAACGATCAACAAGTGCAAAAACGTGAAAAATCGTTGCTCGTTGACACGTCGCTCCTTTTCCAAATATCGTTGCTGCTGCAGGTACGATGTTGTTCGTCGTTCCTGCGGCAGCACACATCGCTATGTTTGACACCGCAGGAACGACGAACATCTCCTTACCTGCGTCCACCACCAATGAGGAAGGAAGGAGGTGGGCGGGATGTTACGTCCAGCTCATCTCCGCCCCTCTGCTTCTATTGGACGGCTGCCGTGTGACGTCGCTGTGACACCGCACGAACCACCCCCTTAGAAAGGAGGCGGATCGTCGGCCAGAGCAACGTCGCAGGGAAGGTAAGTCCGTGTGACGGGTCTATGCGATGTTGTGCGCCATGGGCAGCAATTTGCCCGTGACGCACAACCGACGGGGGCGGGTACACTCGCTAGCGATATCGGTACCGATATCGCAGCGTGTAAAGTACCCTTAAGTCTTTGTTTATGTACTTTGTGCCTTTTTTTTAAAGCCTATTTGATGTGTTCTCTTGTTTTATTTTCTTAACTTTATACTAGTTATGCTTCTTCTTTTTGCTAGATCCACTTGTGGCCTTGGTTAAAAAAAATTGCTGTTTTTCCATAGGTCAGAATCACACTTGCTAGTGGCTCGTGTGTAACTCGCGCGAGTCTCTCATGGTAGAACCCGGCATGGCCGCACACTATGCATACAGGAGCGTCTGAGCTGCATAGAGATACATGCAACCGACCTGCTCCTGTCAGGGGAGTGTGCGGCCAAGCCGGGTTCTACCATGAGAGACTCGCGCGTTACACGCGAGGAACTAGCAAGTGTGATTCTGGCCATAAAATGCAGTGTGTGTGTGAAACCACCCTAGAGCGGGCCATATCCAGGCAATAGCTGTTGGCAACAAGGTAATTCTCACAATTTTCCCTACATATAAATGTTCGACTCGTCCGACTATTTTTGTGTTTTCAATAGAAATAGTAAAGGATGGTAAAGAAAGCCACTACCAGACCCATTTGGCAGCAGCTTTTCCTGGGAGATCAAAAGGGTCAGGTGTAGCGTTGAGTGAGTATCTAACTATTTGTATTCGCTATACTCATAACGAGTACTGTCTTTGGCTATGTGTCCATGTTGCTTTTTGCCTTTTTTTACCTGCTTTTTTGCTGCTTTTTCAACTGCAGCGTTTAATGCCAAAATGGTTGTGTTCTGCTTTTCAAGCAAAGTCTATGGGAATTTGGGTTTCTTGTCTGCACTGTGCTGTTCAAAATGCTGCCTTTTTGTGGCAGAAATTTGGGCAAAACTCTGCTTTGCAGTTCAAAACTCAAATGGCAAAAACAATTGACATGTGAATTGTTTTTGCCATTTGGGTTTTGCACTGCAAAGCTGAGTTTTTGCCCAAATTTCTGCCAAAAAAAAGGCAGCATTTTGAACTGCATAGTGGGGTTTAGAAACCCAAATTCCCATAGACTAAGCTTGAAAAGCAGAACACATCCATTTTGGCATTAAACTGCTGCAGTTGAAAAATCAGGTAAAAAGCAGGTAAAAAGCAGGTGAAAAGCAAAGTGGGGCCTTAGCCTAATACTCGCGTATTCATTCCGAATAGTGTGTGCAATGCAAGTCAATGCGGAAAAACTCGCAAAGTAACAAGTAACGCGAATTCCGCACTATTCTTGCGAGTAGCCAATAGTGCAGCATTCAGGTTACTTGTTACATTGTGAGTTTTCCCATTGACTTGCATTGCACACACTATTCGGAACGAATACGCGAGTATTAGACAGTACTCGTTACGAGTATCATGAGTACAAATAGTTAGGTACTCGCTAAACTCTGGTCAGTTGTTAAAATTCAAACTATCCGATCTTTATCTCTTCCGATACATACATACATACATTACCGGTCGGGAGGCCCCATACACATTCGGATGACAACCCATCTCTCCGATATCAGTGGTATCATCCAATTTTCAACAAATGTACATGGGAGCATTTACATGATTTTTTTGGGAGTTTTTGATGCAGTTTTTTAACGCTATCAGTCTTTTATACTTTTTCTTCTCGGTTTATCCACTGTGACTCAAAAACCAGCACCAATAACTATCATACAATATGCTTGTGATTGTAGCATGAACACTGTGTTTACTAACAAACTTTTTTTTTTAGAGTTAATTTGAAGGTTTGCATATTTTTTCTTTTGTAACATTGATCTCTAACATCGGGGTATATGTGATGATTACTATATTTCTTTTTACGTTATCACGTTGATACTTGTTCTATGTAACCAATTACATCACATAAGAGTTTTTTCTAATATGCTTCCAACCAAAACACGCGATACACTTTGTACTTCTGAGACTTGATACAGTGACCTTGGGGCATTCAGGTTTATATTATATTAGAAATGCATTACAATAATTAAAGCAACTGATGGGAATTCTGTGGGAAGGTAATTATGCCGGATTAATTAATCTATCGATTGTTCACAATAATACAAACAGATGTAGCAGAGACGTGTTGGTTGGCACAATTGCTTTTTTTGTGTTATCCCTATTTCAGTATAAGGGCTTGCTCACATTAGCGTATAAATCGGACGGGTGCAGTGTGAGAAAATCTTGTATTGCACTCGAATCAATTTATAGGTCAGATCTGAGAGGTTTTCCTCAGCTCAAAACAGATTGAGGAAAAAAATGCATCATGCTGTGTATGGCCACATGTCTCGGATCACACATACAAGTCTATGGGTGTGTGTGAAACGTCAGACTGCACACAGCTGACATCCAAGTTCAGTGCGATATACATAGAGACAGGTGATAGAAAAGATGGAGAAATGAATCTCTTCCTCTTCTTTTCACTTGTGCTCTGATTATCGTATACAAGAGAATAAAATCACACTTATTAACACCCGGCTCACGCTCAAAACAGCTTTTAAGTCGAGTGTCATTAGCATTGGATGCTATATGCTAGTGTGACCTCGACCCTATACCCAGTATACAAGGCAGGAAAAGTGATACTGTGCAGTAGTATTTTATATATATATATAGATACATATATATATATATATATATATATATATATATATATATATATACACATATACTGTGTGTATGTGTATATATATGTATATATGTGTGTATATATATATATATATATATATATATATATATATAAAATGTATACAATGGGTATGGAAAGTATTCAGACCCCTACAGGTTTTTCACTCTTTGCTTCATTGCAGCCATTTGGTAAATTCAAAAAAGTTCATTTCTTTCTCATTAATCTACACTCTGCACCCCATCTTGTCAGAAAAAATACAGAAATGTAGATTTTTTTTCAAATTCATTAAACAAAAAAAGCTGAAATATCACATAATCATAAGTATTCAGACCCTTTGCTCAGTATTGAGTAGAAGCACCTTTTGAGCTAGTACAGCCATGAGTCTTCTTGGGAATGATGCAACAAGTTTTTCACACCTGGATTTGGGGATCCTCTGCCATTCTTCCTTCCAGATCCTCTCCAGTTCCGTCAGGTTGGATGGTGAGCATTGGTGGACAGCCATTTTCCGGTCTCTCCAGAGATACTTAATTGGGTTCAGGTCAGGGCTCTGGCTGGGCCAGTCAAGAATGGTCACAGGGTTGTTCAGAAGCCACTCCTTTGGTATTTTAGCTGTGTGCTTAGGGTCAATGTCTTCTTGGAAGGTGAAGGGCTTTCATATATCTTGCACTGAGGAGAGGCTTCCGTTGGGCCACTCTGCCATAAAGGCCCGACTGGTGGAGGGCTGCAGTGATAGTTGATTTTGTTAAATGTTCTCCCATCTCCCTACTGCATCTCTGGAGCTCAGTCACTGTGATCTTGGGGTTCTTCTTTACCTCTCTCGCACCTAGGCTCTTCTCCCACTATTCCTCAGTTTGGCAGGACGGCCAGGTCTAGGAAGAGTTCTAGTGGTCCCAAACTTCTTCCATTTAAGGATTAAGGAGGCCACTGTGCTCTTAGGGACCTTGAGTACTGCAGAAATCCTTTTGTAATTTTGGCCAGATCTGTGCCCTGCCACAATTCTGTCTCTGAGCTGCTTGGGCAGTTCCTTTGACTTCATGATTCTCATTTGGTCTGACATGCACTGTGAGCTGTGAGGTCTTATATAGACAGGTGTGTGCCTTTCCAAATCAAGTAATATGAGTTTAATTAAACACAGCTGGACTCCAATGAATGAGTAGAACCATCTCAAGGAGGATTACAAGAAAATGGACAGCATGTGACTTAAATATGAGTGTCAGAGCAAAGGGTCTGAATACTTATCGCCATGAAATATTTCAGTTTTTCTTGTTTAATAAATTTGCAAAAACTTCTACATTTCTGTTTTTTTCTGTCAAGATGGGGGATGGTGTGCAGAGTGTACATTAATGAGAAAAAAATGAACTTCTTTGAATTTACCAAATGGCTGCAATGAAATAAAGAGTGAAAAATTGAAAGGGATCTGAATATTTTCCGTAGCCACTGTATATAGTGTAGTGCTGTGTATATACCGTATCATATAGTGTGAAGCTGTGTATATATATATATATATATATATATATATATATATATATATATACAGTACAGACCAAGAGTTTGGACACACCTTCTCATTCAAAGAGTTTTCATTATTTTCATGACTGAAAATTGTAGCTTCACATTGAAGGCATTAAAACTATGAACAAAAAAGTGTGAAACAACTGAAATTATGTCTTATATTCTAGGTTCTTCAAAATAGCCACCCTTTGCTTTGATTACTGCTTTGCACACTCTTGGCATTCTCTTGATGAGCTTCAAGAGGTAGTCACCGGAAATGGTCTTCCAACAGTCTTGAAGGAGTTCCCAGAGATGCTTAGCACTTGTCCCTTTTACCTTCACTCTGCGGTCCAGCTCACCCCAAACCATGTTGATTGGGTTCAGGTCTGGTGACTGTGGAGACCAGGTCATCTGGCGTAGCACCGCATCACTCTCCTTCTTAGTCAAAAAGCCCTTACACAGCCTGGAGGTGTGTTTGGGGTCATTGTCCTGTTGAAAAATAAATGATGGTCCAACTAAACGCAAACAGGATGGAAAAGCATGCCGCTGCAAGATGCTGTGGTAGGCATGCTGGTTCAGTAGGCCTTCAATTTTGAATAAATTCCCAACAGTGTCACCAGCAAGGCACCCCCACACCATCACAAATCGTCCTCCATGCTTCACGGTGGGAACCAGGCTTGTGGAGTCATCAGACCAAAGCACAGATTTCCACTGGTCTAATGTCCATTCCTTGTGTTCTTTAGCCCAAGCAAGTCACTTCTGCTTGTTGCCTGTCCTTAGCAGTGGTTTCCTAGCAGCTATTTTACCATGAAGGCCTGCTGCACAAAGTTTCCTCTTAACAGTTGTTCTAGAGATGTGTCTGCTGCTAGAACTCTGTGTGGCATTGACCTGGTCTCTAATCTGAGCTGCTGATAACTTGCGATTTCTGAGGCTGGTGACTCAGATAAACTTATCCTCCACAGCAGAGGTGACTCTTGGTCTTCCTTTCCTGGGGCGGTCCTCATGTGAGCCAGTTTCTTTATAGCATTTGATGGTTTTTGCCACTGCACTTGGGGACACTTTCAAAAGTTTTCCCAATTTTTCAGACTGACTGACCATCATTTCTTAAAGTAATGATGGCCACTCGTTTTTCTTTACTTAGCTGCTTTTTTTCTTGCCATAATAGCCATAACTCTAAAGGTGGTGTCACACACAGCGACAACGACGTTGCTGCTACGTCACCATTTTCTGTGACGTTGCAGCGACGTCCTGTCGCTATCGCTGTGTGTGACATCCAGCAACGAGCTGGCCCCTGCTGTGAGGTCGCCGCTCGTTGCTGAATGTCCAGCTTCATTTTTTGGTCGTCGCTCTCCCGCTGTGACGCACAGATCGCTGTGTGTGACAGCGAGAGAGCGACGAAATGAAGCGAGCAGGGAGCAGGAGCCGGCATCTGGCAGCTGCGGTAAGCTGTAACCAAGGTAAACATCGGGTAACCAAGGTGGTTACCCGATATTTACCTTCGTTACCAGCCTCCGCCGCTCTCACGCTGCCAGCGCCGGCTCCTGCTCTCTGCACATGTAGCTGCAGTACACATCGTGTAATTAACCCGATGTGTACTGTAGCTAGGAGAGCAGGGAGCCAGCGCTCAGTGTGCGCGGTTCCCTGCTCTCTGCACATGTTGCAGCACAGCGACGCGTGTCGTTATGATCGCTGCTTCGGCTGCTGTGTTTGACAGCTAAGCAGCGATCATAACAGCGACTTACAAGGTCGCTGCTACGTCACAGAAAATGGTGACGTAACAGCGACGTCGTTGTCGCTGTCGTTTAGTGTCACCCCAGCTTAACAGTCTATTTAGTAGGACTATCAACTGTGTATCCACCAGACTTCTGCACAACACAACTGATGGTCCCAACCCCATTTATAAGGCAAGAAATCCCACTTATTAAACCTGACAGGGCACACCTGTGAAGTGAAAACCATTTCCGGTGACTACCTCTTGAAGCTCATCAAGAGAATGCCAAGAGTGTGCAAAGCAGTAATCAAAGCAAAAGGTGGCTACTTTGAAGAACCTAGAATATAAGACATGGTTTCAGTTGTTTCACAATTTTTGTTAAGTATTTCATTCCACAAGTGTTAATTTATAGTTTTGATGCCTTCAATGTGAATCTACGATTTTCAGAGTCATAAAAATAAAGAAAACTCTTTGAATGAGGTGTGTCCAAACCTTTGGTCTGTACTGTATGAGTGCGACCGGTGTGACAATCTCTTGTGACATTATTCATGTGTTGCTCATGTGCTTTGAACAGTTCATACTGTTTTGCAATTAGTGGCAAGATTGTTATCTAGTTATTAGTAGCTGACAGCTGGTGTCATGACTTTCCATGCTTTTTGCATCTCTTTTTCTGCAGATGTTCAATACTTTTTCCCTGTGTCATTTCTGATTATTACACATCACTAAATTTATGGACATCTATGGTTCCATTTGTTTCACTCTGTGGATTGGATGGGTTGTAACCGACATCTGGTGAGAATTTCATGTCAATAGTATGTTTAGAAAGATATTTACTTAGAAAATTGGTGACATGTTCAATACAGTGGTACCTCGCTTAACGAGTAACCCACTTAACGAGAATTTCGCTTAACAAGCAAAGCTTTCTGTAAATTTGTAACCCGCTTTACGAGAAAGCTTTGCTGTACGACCGAAATCCTCACTGCACAGACTTCCGGTTCCGTCCATCCACCGCGCTCTAACCCACACTTGCAGTCCACACAAACACACACATGTACGCACAAACACACAAAAACAAACACGCACACACACACATACAGTATTATGCTCACCTTACCTTCCGTTCCACCGCCGGCCTCATGGTTCTTGTAGTTCCCGGGTACATTGCGGCGAACTACAAGAACCATGAGGCCGGCGGTGGAACGGAAGGTAAGGTGAGCATATATTATGTGTACCTTCCGTTTCATCGCCGGTCTCCTGGGTCCTGTAGTGCGCCGCTCCGCTCCACTCCACTCCAGGCATCAGCATTTATAGCGACGAAGCAGGAACTTCCTGGTTCCTGTCACCGCTACTCAAAGGCAGCGCGCTGGCCAATCAGAGGCAAGCGGCTCTGCCTTTGACGTCAGCGCTCTGGCAGGAAGTTCTGCCCTCGTCGTTATGGTTACCCGATACACGGCCCGCATCGGAGAACAGCAAGTCCCAGGAGACCGGCGATGGAAGGTAAGGTGAGCATATAATATGTGCGTGTGTATGTGTGCTTGTGTGTTTGTGTGAGTTTGTGTGTGTTTGTGTGTGTTTGTACATGTTTGTGTGCGTTTGTGCATGTGTGGAATGATAGAAGAGGGGACCAGGATGGGACATTTAACACATTGTGGAACGAATTGTCAGCATTGCAATGATTTCCTATGGGAAATCTTGCTCTGCTGAACGAGTAACTTGATTAACAAGCACAGTCCCAGAACGGATTGTTCTCGTTAAGCAAAGTTCCACTGTACTTATTTCACCTGCTGTACTGTTGATTCCACGCTTTGTACTGTGCTTCAGAGCTCTGTTATGAGTAGTTTGTGGGAGTCTCAGGACTTTTACCCCCACTGATCAGCAACACTGCAGCTCCTTATTGAAGGATTATTCCAGAATGTGACTAATTCTCATCAGAACTGTGGTTCCTGTATGGTCTGATAAGGACTGATAACTACAACTCCCAGTATCTTCCTACTATTGTTAAGGACATACTGGAAGTTCTAGGTTCATGCGATAAATATATATACAGGGCTGACCTGACATTACAATTGATGAACCGTGTACCGATTCTTGTGATGTA
This sequence comes from Anomaloglossus baeobatrachus, assembly GCF_048569485.1. Taxonomy (NCBI): domain Eukaryota; kingdom Metazoa; phylum Chordata; class Amphibia; order Anura; family Aromobatidae; genus Anomaloglossus; species Anomaloglossus baeobatrachus. Next base: position 195,229,684 of record NC_134360.1, on the reverse strand, counting down.
TTCCTGTGCTGATGAGGGTTTTGATGCTGTGTCTATACTGATAGGGGTTATATGGATGTATTTCTGTACTGCTGGTGGTTCTGATGATAAATTTCTCTACTGATGAGCATTTTTATGCTTTGTTTCTGTACCTATGGTGGTTCTAGTGATGTATTTTTGTACTGATGGGCATTTTGATGCTTTGTTTCTGTACCTATGGTGGTTCTTGTGATATATTTCTGTACCTCTCGTGGTTCTGGCGATGTATTTCTGTACTGATGAGGGTTTTGATGCTGTGCTCCTGTACTGATGGGGGCTCTAGTGATGTATTTCTGTACCTCTGATGGCTCTCAGTTGATGTATTTTTGTGCTGATCCTGTACAAATGTAACAGTTCAGAACTTGTAAGATTACATTATACAGGGCTATGTTAATAAAGTATTGTGCCATCTGCCAATTTAAGGGTTACTATCTTTTTTAATGTTTGGAGCATTAAAGGGGTTGTCCAAGTTTGTGATGAGTCTGCAGTCACTCTATGTGTCACTCTATGTGACTGTGCACACTGTATGCGGTCAGGATTCTCTGGTGCCGGCGGTGAGAATGGGAGGTCACAAAACCACAAGTATATGTTATTTACATACATGTGGTCATGTGCCGACTAGACATGCGTGACCTTGATCAATGAACATGCATTGCGTGAGGCCAGACACGTCTAGTCAGCATGTGGCCAGAAGTATACAAATTGCATACTTGTGCTCATATGACCAACCAATCTCAGCATTGGCACTTGAGAATCCTAAAAGTGTCCAGTGTAAGTGCTATGAGAATTCAGAAGCCTGAAGTCACAATGAATGCAGTTTTTCATCTCGAAGCTGGACAAACCCTTTAATTATAAAATTAGGCCCTGTAGCATGCCCAATCCTAACAGCGTGTAATATACTCACTGTCAGGATTCGGCTTTGCTCACTGGTTCTAGCAGTTATCACACGGCCGCTACACTCATATGTGATTTTCATACTTACGGGCCTCTGACAATTAGCTTTTCCTCTTGCCGCTCTCTTTTTCACTGATCATTGAAAGAATTAGGAAGAGCAGCTCATCATCACATGACTATAAGTATTAAAATTGCATATGAATTATTGGTCACATGACAACTACTCTGACTGCTTTGGGGAAGGCGAGTGGAGTGCAAATGTGGAGTTTTTCCAGAGTGGACAGTGAGACAGTAGAAGGTTTAAGGAGTGGAGGTGGAGCTGAGCGTAGGTGGAGCTAGATGGAGGCGGGGCTGAGGTGGAGCCTGGCGTAGTCTCAAGAGGGCCTGAAAATGTTATCAGTATGGGGCCCTGAAATTCCTGGTGACAGCCCTGCTGACATAGTACATTGCACTGACATAGTATATATTACAGCCAAGCTAATTGGTGCATCTGCATTTTTTTACCCTTCAGAAAAACTAATTCTAGATTAAATATATAAGTATGTTCTAATTTTATTAAGATTAAAAAAAAAGAAAAAAAAGTGAAAAATACATTTCAAAAGTGCCATTAGTGAGAGAGGCGATAGCTAACATCTCCTACTTATATACAGTACAGACCAAAAGTTTGGACACACCTTCTCTTTCAAAGAGTTTTCTTTATTTTCGGGACTCTGCAAATGGTAGATTCACATTGAAGGCATCAAAACTATCAATTAAAACATGAGGAATGAAATACTTAAAAAAGTGTGAAACAACTGAAAATATGTCTTATATTCTAGGTTCTTCAAAGTAGCCACCTTTTGCTTTCATTACTACTTTGCACACTCTTGGCATTCTCTTGATGAGCTTCAAGAGGTCGTCACCGGAAATGGTTTTCCAACAGTCTTGAAGGAGTTCCCAGAGATGCTTAGCACTTGTTGGCCCTTTTGCCTTCACTCTGCGGTCCAGCTCACCCCAAACCATCTCGATTGGGTTCAGGTCTGGTGACTGTGGAGACCAGTTCATCTGGCGTAGCACCCCATCACTCTCCTTCTTAGTCAAATAGCCCTTACACAGCCTGGAGATGTGTTTGGGGTCATTGTCCTGATGAAAGATAAAAGATGGTCCAACTAAATGCAAACCGGATGGAATAGCACGCCGCTGCAAGATGCTGTGGTAGCCATGCTGGTTCTGTATGCCTTCAATTTTGAATAAATCCCCAACAGTGTCACCAGCAAAGCACCCCCACACCATCACACCTCCTCCTCCATGCTTCACGGTGGGAACCAGCCATGTAGAGTTCATCCGTTCACCTTTTCTACAAAGACACGGTGGTTGGATCCAAAGATCTCAAATTTGGACTCATCAGACCAAAGCACAGATTTCCACTGGTCTAATGTCCATTCCTTGTGTTCTTTTGCCCAAACAAGTCTCTTCTGCTTGTTGTCTGTCCTTTAGCAGTGGGTTCCTAGCAGCTATTTTACCATGAAGGCCTGCTGCACAAAGTCTCCTCTTAACAGTTGTTCTAGAGATGAGAAGGTGTGTCCAAACTTTTGGTCTGTACTGTATATCCATGGAAGAGTATTTTAACAAATGGATAGATTTATTGCTCCCTACCACAATCACCACACCCCAAATATCCAGGCCAGTTTTTATGCAAATTTCGTGATATTAATTTTATTTCAAAGGTACCAAAAAGCTTACCATACAACACAAAGAGATAAACAAAAATGTATATAGAATACTGTGTCAAATATTGGATCTCCTGGTCAGGAAGCAAATACACTGTCCTCATTAATCATCTATCCAGATGACAATAGACTCAAACATTTGACTTCCTGACTTGTCATTGTCCCTCACGTCTACCCCTGGGGGGGTCTTCAAGTGGACATTTGTTTCTGAGGGAGATGGTTAATGGTTATATAAAATAGAAATGAGCTCCTATTGTGGCGCCCCTGACCTGGTCAGGCACAGTTTTGTACTGCACCCATGCTGGGTCAGTACAAAACAGGTAATCCCAAAGGCTGAGTAGGGTGTGGACACATACATGCACCCTTTGACCAGGACACACACACACACACACATTAGAGGGGACCCCTGGGCAGACCCAGCGAGGGGGTGTAGCCCTCGCATCTCAGTTAGTGTGGTGCTGCAGTGAAGCTGGAAAGAGAGTTGTGCAAATGTGCAGTGGCAGTCAGAGGAGAAGGAGTGGATCAGCCGTGTCTGAAGTGTAGGGCTGAAGAGCGGAACACTGTCAGACCATGCACGTGCAGTGGCTGCTGACGGGGGAGAACACTGCCACACGGTTGCTTTGAAAGACACCCGAATAGAGAGAGAAGTACGGAGTCGAGTACGGGAACTCCTGGCAGTGAAAGCACATATGGGGTACAGGTCCCTAGAGCCAGACATCTATCTAATGGTCTGCTAAACCTGCCGGTGGGGTGGACTAGGGGTCCCACACCAACCAACGCAGAACCCGCAGCATCAACAGCAACGAGGGGGCCCATAAGGAGGATCGAGCCCGGAGCCATCTTAACCTTGGTCCACGCTGTCAGCAAACGGGTCAGAAAGGGGAGAATGGCAGTTGCGACTTCCCTGGGTGAATCCCGCATCACTTCAAGTTAGGGGTTATCCGAAACAAAGGTGCAGGAAGGAGAGTCAGCAGTCACCCCTATTTCAGCCGGAGGGATACCTGGTTCCATCTGGTTCATCATAGCATCGCCCGGGTTGCCTCACAACTACCAACTGAACGTGAGTAAAAACCCTGAAAGACATTGCTGGACTGTGTGTGAGTTCTTCTGCGACTTGTGGTTCTACACGCACCTACACCCGAGCCCCTGGGGCCAGCCTCACTCTCGGGAGGCCATAACACCACACTGCAAACACCATCAGCCCCAGACGCTCGCTAAACTGCAGTGGCGGTCACCCCCTGACCGCAATTACCGAGAGTGGCGTCACGATTCCCATTAAAGTTAACCCGACGTACCTGTGGCCAGAAGGGTTCCCACAGAGAAGTCCCCGCAGGCGACCGCTGCAGCGCTGTGGTGGGCCACTCACTATATTTTCAAAATATGGATTAATTTTTCATACATGAATTGGGTTAAGTTGAAACTAAAGTATTTTTCCCTTGTGTGTTCAAAGGGTTATTTATTTATTCATTATAATTTATATATTTTGCTTATATCGCATCACCATATTCCACAACACTTTACAAACATCATCACTGTCCCCATTGGGGCTCACAATATAAATTCCCTATCTGTATGTCTTTGGCGTTTGGGAGGAAATTGTAGAACATGGAGGAAACCCACAAACTCCTTGCAGATGTTGTTCTTGGTGGGATTTGTACCCAAGACCTCACTGTGCTACCCACTACCATACCCTGCTCTGCAAGGGTTAAGAACCGCGCTACTCTGATCCATTTTACAAACCAGATTAGTACATTCAATTAGCAGGCAGCTAATGTATGGAGATGCACAAGGATCCAGTCATGTCCACAATTTGCAGAAGTTACTAGCTTGATTTTTCTTACAACCATGAGGACTTGGCCTTAGATGGAATTTATTTTTGTGCATTGTATTGTGTATATACACAGCAAAAATATATACATGGCTTACATACTTTGAAAAATCTGTTTCTGAATGGCTATATAACCTGTTACCTGTATACACGCTATTAACCTGAAGATATGGGACTAATCTGCAGGTTAATAGCGTTTAATACCTGCCCATCGCCGCGCTGCCAGGAGGAAATGAACTTTATTTCCCCTGGCAGCATTTGAGTGTCAATCACGGGATGGCTCCGCCGCAGGATAAGTCACTGCTTTGTGTATAGAGACTGGCAGCTGTAAGCGTGCCCCACATACTGACTGAGAGCCGCTCATCAATAGAACCAGCTTTCAGTCAGTGCTGGGGAAGCAGTTAGAGATGCCGCTATCCATATACAGAGCGGTGACAGAACACGCACCTTAGCCGCCCCCCGTCACTGAAACCATAACTCTGCCAGGAGGATTAAAGTTAATTTTCTCCTGGTAGCAGGGATTGATGTATAGACAACCGGCAGGTTTCACTAGATATTAACCTGCAGATTAACCTCATATCTGTAGGTTAATACCATTTTTACAGGTGACAGGTTTCCTTTAAAACAATAATTTTATGAGTCCAGCTAGAGCCATTTTAAAAGTAAGTACATCATCCTAAATAGGTCTAATAATAATGTATGTGTGCCGCCCCCGTGCCAGCAGCCGGGCTACTGCTCAGATCCGGTCCCACGGTGGCTCAAGGGGTCTCCGGACCCGGGGGATCATGCGGCCGCTCGATGAAGGGGGGCTATGTACAGGGGGATTAGAAGTTCGTGACGCCACCCATGGTGTGTGGTAAGATGGAGTACCACCGCTGCTGTAAGGAACGCCCGGTGGCGGTGGTGAGGCAGCAAGATGTTTAACCCCTCCATGGGTAGGGGGTTTTTGCCCCGGGAGCCCGGTGATGGTGGTGAAGGGGTACCATTGGGGAGTAAGGGGTTACTGCGTACTCACTCAGTCCAGGAATACTGACACAGACAACTTGTAGACCAGAATTCTGAGCACCTCTGCAGCCGGGAGGGAATACGCGTGGATCCGTGCCCCTTGGTGTTGCTTGTTAGCCTGTGACCTTTTCCGTGGCACCTTCATCACTTGTTGGACCCTATAGTGTGGAACTAGTCGGGTCCCGCTCACCCCCATGGCTAACGGAGTGAGCTTGCTCTCAGGGTTCACGCTCGGGATTTTCTGGACTGTATTTGGGAAACTTCCATCGGGGTGCGCTAGTACCCCGATTTTGGAGCGGGTGAGGGATGAATCCTGAATACTTCACCCCAGTCGGGTAAATTACCGGGCTGCGTGACGCTACTTCCCGGCCTAGGATCCACGTACCCCGTCGTGCCCTTGCCCCTGCCCGGAGTTGACTCAAGGCCGTCGGCTGACCCGTGCCCCTTGACACCATCCCCTGCGACCGGGGTTAAAGCTCCTACCAGGTCCAGACCAACGTCTGCCACCTAGTACTGAGGAGCCCAGCTCCAACCTGTGATCTCTGCTTTCAAGAGTCACTCCACAACTCTCCTTCTAATTGACACTTTTCACCTCCCCTTACCAATCCCCCAAGTGGGTGGCCCTATTCCCTTCAGGCCCCCCAATGGTGTGTCTGGTGGGTGTGGTGTAAAGTGTTCCTAGGATTTTGACTGGCTTGGCTCTTAGCAACACCAACAGACAGTGATCCGTAACCAAGGAGGATGCGGATACTGTGCAGAAGGGCAGATTGCACAATACCCTGTGACGAGATGATAGGCCAAGGCATCACATATGCAGTTAGTATTATGAAATCCACTGACAGATCTACTTTAAAGAGTAATCAGCATTTAATTTTTACATTTTTCAGAAATCAATAGTCCACAAAACCTAGATAGAAACAAAATGAGCACATACGCTGCTGTATAAAATAAGTAAAAAGTAAAAGTAGATATAAATAACATAAGGTACTTAATACACACTGTATTTGTTCTTGAGTAGCGTAAAACCACCCTATCACAAGAAGGTGCGCCCCTATCAGGATGGTCCCTAATCTAATACTAAATCCTCACCTTGTGTGAAATGACATCAGTGTAGATAGGGGCAGAGAACGTCTGGGGCCAGACTGTATGGACACCCAACTATGGGAAGCTTCATATATGAAATATACCACTCAAAGATATTTTATGTATTGCAGTGAGCTCTTACAGTCATATGAAAAAGTTTGGGCACCCCTATTAATGTTAACCTTTTTTCTTTATAACAATTTGGGTTTTTGCAACAGCCATTTCAGTTTCATATATCTAATAACTGATGGACTGAGTAATATTTCTGGATTGAAATGAGGTTTATTGTACTAACAGAAAATGTGCAATTCGCATTTAAACAAAATTTGACCTGTGCAAAAGTATGGGCACCCTTATCAATTTCTTAATTTGAACACTCCTAACTACTTTTTACTGACTTACTGAAGCACTAAATTGGTTTTGTAACCTCATTGAGCTTTGAACTTCATAGGCAGGTGTATCCAATCATGAGAAAAGGTATTTAAGGTGGCCACTTGCAAGTTGTTCTCCTATTTGAATCTCCTAGGAAGAGTGGCATCATGGGCTCCTCAAAACAACTCTCAAATGATCTGAAAACAAAGATTATTCAACATAGTTGTTCAGGGGAAGGATACAAAAAGTTGTCTCAGAGATTTAAACTGTCCGTTTCCACTGTGAGGAACATAGTAAGGAAATGGAAGAACACAGGTACAGTTATTGTTAAGCCCAGAAGTGGCAGGCCAAGAAAAACATCAGAAAGGCAGAGAAGAAAAATGGTGAGAACAGTCAAGGACAATCCACAGACCACCTACAAAGACCTGCAGCATCATCTTGCTGCAGATGGTGTCAATGTGTATCGGTCAACAATACAGCGCACGTTGCACAAGGAGAAGCTGTATGGGAGAGTGATGCGAAAGAAGCCGTTTCTGCAAGCACGCCACAAACAGAGTCGCCTGAGGTATGCAAAAGCACATTTGGACAAGCCAGTTACATTTTGGAAGAAGGTCCTGTGGACTGATGAAACAAAGATTGAGTTGTTTGGTCATACAAAAAGGCGTTATGCATGGAGGCAAAAAACCACGGCATTCCAAGAAAAGCACTTGCTACCCACAGTAAAATTTGGTGGAGGTTCCATCATGCTTTGGGGCTGTGTGGCCAATGCCGGCACCGGGAATCTTGTTAAAGTTGAGGATCGCATGGATTCAACTCAGTATCAGCAGATTCTTGACAATAATGTGCAAGAATCAGTGACGAAGTTGAAGTTACGCAGGGAATGGATATTTCAGCAAGACAATGATCCAAAACACCGCTCCAAATCTACTCAGGCATTCATGCAGAGGAACAATTACAATGTCCTGGAATGGCCATCCCAGTCCCCAGACCTGAATATCATTGAACATCTGTGGGATGATTTGAAGCGGCTGTCCATGATCGGCGACCATCAAACTTAACTGAACTGGAATTGTTTTGTAAACAGGAATGGTCAAAAATACTTTCATCCAGGATCCAGGAACTCATTAAAAGCTACAGGAGACGACTAGAGGCAGTTATTTTTGCAAAAGGAGGATCTACAAAATATTAATGTCACTTTTATGTTGAGGTGCCCATACTTTTGCACCGGTCAAATTTTGTTTAAATGCGGATTGCACATTTTCTGTTAGTACAATAAACCTCATTTCAATCCAGAAATATTACTCAGTCCATCAGTTATTAGATATATGAAACTTAAATAGCTCTTGCAAAAACCCAAATTGTTATAAAGAAAAAAGGTTAACATTAATAGGGGTGCCCAAACTTTTTCATATGACTGTATATACAGCATTCCAGAATACTGTGTATAAGAACCCAGTCCGCTCTGTATAACGTAAAAAACACCTTTATAATACTCAGCTAAGGGGCGGTCTGATGGGTGTTGCTGCTCTCGGTCCGGCGCCTTCTCTATCTTGAGGGATCGCCGTCCTCCTGCCCAGCCCAGAATACTGTATATACAGTAAGTGCCCAGGCCACTCTGTCTAACATAAACATTTTTTTTATAATACTCACCTATGGGGCGATCTGGTCCGGTCCAATGGGTATCGCTCCTCTCATTCCGGCGCCTCCTCTCTTCTTCCTATCACCGTCCTCCTGCCCATTCCCGCGTGAATGATGCATCCTGCATCATTCACAGAAAGGCCACCATTGCGCTTCTGTACATGAGCACTTTAATCTGCCCTGCTGAGGGCAGAACAAAGTACTGTACTGTAATGCACAGGCGCAAGGAAAGGTCAATGACCACCCGCACATCTGCACTACAGTACATTGATCTGCCCTCATTGGGCAGGTCAAAGTGCGCATGCGCAGGACCGCAATGGAGGCCTCTGTGTGAATGACGCAGGACGCATCATGCACACGGGGCTGGGCATGAGGATGGCGATCGCAAAAAGAGAGGAGGCGCCGGACCGAGAGCAGCAACACCCATTGGACCAGACTGCCCCACAGGTGAGTATTATAAAGGTATTTTTTTATGTTATACAGATCAGTCTGGGCACTTACTGTATATACAGTATTCTGGAATACTGTATATAAGAGCTCACTGATGGTGGCCACAGCTTATAGGGGAAAAACCTGGCAACAAGTTCCCTTTAAAGGGATAAAGACTTTCCCATCACTAAGACAGGAGATAACAGTTGGTGCTCATAAGATTCTATGGAGAACTGTAGCTGTTGTTTCAGGAGAATGTGCAAGGGAATGTCAATGACTGCCTCTATCTTAACTAATTTTTTTTTTTTAATTCATCTTCTGATATATATTCCATTGGATTCCATTGGCAAATATAACTTTTCAATACATTTTCCATACTGATTTTAAACTACTTTTCACCATAAAAAACTGTAGCTCATGGGGATCATCTTACACCCTCATCCCAGGGCTATTCCACTGATATTATTCTTCCGTTCATGTATCGGGTGCCCTGCTGGGAGGCTGAAGACCCCAAATGTGCCCTGCAGCCATGGATGCTGAGAAACATCAGTAATTGCCTCAGCTTATGAGATAAAAAGAAAAATAAAATAAAAAGAGGATTACAGAGGAGATGGTGAAACTCATGAAATGCCCCCTGGATTCTGTTGTCACAGATAAGAAAGTCTAGTCATTACCAATAAATAGTCGGCTTTAAGTTTGAGGCTCACGATGGACAGTGAACCTACAAATGTAAGTATATAAAGATATCAGGTGCTGATTCGTCTCCAAATCATCTAGAACTGGAAAGATCATGAATATTTATTCGTTTTTCGTGACAGGAGATAGAAGATAAGAGTACACCTTCACCAGTTTAGACCCGCAACACACATCCGTGTAATTTGTACGTGTGCGGTACGTATTTGCACGTACCGGAGAACCGTACACACGGAGACCCATGTTATTCAATGGTAGATGGCACACACATGTAAAATCACACGGAACGTGTGTCCGTGTCGTAAGTACGTGTGTGCGCTTTTCTACACGGACGACATGTCCGTTTTTTGCCAGCAACACGCAGGCACGGACCCGCTTTAGTCTATGGGTCCGTGCCTGCACGGATCGCACACGGAGTATGTCCGTGTTCAGCACGTATCGTCCGTGTCCGTTTTTCATCACAAAATCTAAAACACTTGTTTTCAATCTATCAGGACAATTGAAAGCAAACAACAACACCAGGATCTCATGATGAATGATTAAAATCGTTAATTGGGTAAGAATGCGGGCCTTTAAAAACAGACAGCACACGGACAGCACACGTACGTATTTTATGTCAATACGGACATTCCACACGCACACACAGCTCGCATACGCCATCACACGGATGCCATACATACCGGAGAAACGCCCCAAAAATACGGCACACGGACCCGAAAAACGGACCGCGTCATACGGACGTTTTTTTTACGGAAGTGTGTTTTAGGCCTTAGAGGGGGTTTCCACCACAATGATACTAAAAATGTTATCAGATCTTCAGGCAGGAGGACATAGAGGAGCTGATCAGATATATATATATTTTGTAGAAGTAACCTCATTAAAACTTGCATTTTATTCACTGAAATCCCTGGTGGATATCCTTACGTATATAAGTATGTATTTGTCCAGTGGGGGCGGCACTACTAAATGATTGACAGTCTTTCCTCTATGACTGCAGAGATAGCTGTCAATCATTGAGTTGGAAGGCTCACTGGAATCATGCACACAAACTCTCACTTTTCTTTTGTATTAACGTTTACAAGCCAGATTTTTTTACAGGTTGTAAACATCAAGCACTGCATGGACAAGGAGATAATGAATTAATTATCATTGCTACTATGTAGATGCACGGTACTGGTTCTTATTGATGAGATTAGGGTTGCATGGACAGGTGACTTTCCAGTAATGCTCCATAGAAGGAGTATAAAAGAAGATCTCTAGGAATAAAACCAAAACCTATGTGATTTTCAGGTGTGTAACACGTAACAATCATGGTTGCAGGGATCTTGACCAGGCCTGGGGGTACAGGGGACTCGTTGACTCCAGTGCCTGTTTCAGCTGGATGTACGCCCGTGGGTGCTCATCTAGCTGAAATACATTGCAGCACAGAGACCTATTTGGGACTTGCCTATTCTCATAATCCCACCCACCTCTTTGCATTGAAGACAATGTTGAGAGGTGGGCAGCATTATGGGCGTGGGGAGCAGTGAATATTCATGTTCTTTAATAGCAGCACATGTGAACACCCAGCAACTGGCTTCCTCCAGTGAATAATCCCCACGCCCATAATCCCAGGAGCGGGGAGCAGTGAATATGCCAGCAGCTGATGACGGTGTAAGTGGGCACTCATGACAGTGATGTCATGTGCTGAGCCGCTTACATGCTGAGGTTAGTTGCCGGCATGACAGCTTCGGAGGAGGACATTGGGGGAGAGGCGGGAAGGTGAGGATAATTTTTTTTCTACTGTGTGCGGCATGACTGAGGATCGTATCTACTAGGATGCGGCCAGAATGGGGCATTGATGGGGATATACACCAGGATGGAGACATATACAAGGATGGGGCTAAGATGGGGACATAAATACTGTTAGGGCCAGGTGGACGGGCAGACCCAGGAGGTGGATCCACTGGGCCGAACTCCTTGATGAAGGCAAGGGGTCCGGTAGCCGGAGCACTACGGGTAGCAGGACAGTCCGTGCACAAGAGTGGAATGGAGAAGTCCCTGGGACCACGGAGTCACTGATGATAGTCCGGGTGACGGAGCTCAGGTTCGGAGGCCGAGATGTTGTCAGGCAGAGTCCGGAACCGATGGAGCGAGAGAACGGGTCACCACAGGGATCAGAGATGGTACGGGCTGATGGGATGGCAGATAGTCAGCGCTCGGGAATCGGCAGGACCGGATGGCGAGGCAGGAGCGGCTCTAGAAGAGAGATAGGTAAGTATGGCACAGAGACACAAGGAGACCTGACTCCTAGCTTGGGAAACACGAAGAACAGGCCCCGCCCACTTGGACACTAAACCCCTTTATACCGTGTACCTGTGTGTTCAATTTCCTGTCAGTGGACGCTGGCCCTTTAAGAAAGGGTCAATGACCGCGCTCGCGCCCTAATGCGCATGCGCGAGGCCCGGGTGCCAGAAGCCAGGGCAGGGAGCGGTGAGAAGGACGCAGGAGAGCCGGGCTGGGGCTGTGTAGCCGACGGGCGCCGGGAGCGGGGACCGGGCCGCCTGGAGACCGCAAGCAATGGAGGCTGGAGACCGGGGAGAGAAGCAGGGAAGCCGGGGAGCGTGGCAGGTGAGCCGGGGAGCAGAGCAGGGGACCCGGAGAGCGTGACAGTACCCCCCCCCACGCCCCCCTCCCCGCAACCGGGACAGGAAGGCACGGATCAGGGGAGTACCCACATTCTCCCGGGGCTCCCAGGACCTATCCTCAGGACCATACCCTGCCCAGTCCACCAGGAAGAACTGTCGGCCCCGTACGGTTTTCATGGCCACAATATCCCTTACCGCATAGATGTCATCATCGGCAATAGGAGGAGGAGCCGAACTGGCAGCAGCGGAGAAGGGACCAAGGACAACCGGCTTGAGCAGGGAGACGTGGAAGGAGTTGGGTATCCTCATCGTGGCTGGGAGCTGCAGTTTGTAGGAGACCTCATTGATCTTGCTGAGGACTTTAAACGGCCCGATGTAGCGAGGACCCAGCTTGTAGGATGGTAGCTTCAATCGGACGTACTTGGAAGCAAGCCAGACGAGATCTCCTGGAGAGAAACACGGAGGGTCCAGACGCCTCTTGTCTGCGTGTCTCTTCATCCGCAGGGAAGCACGTCCAAGGGACGCCTTGACAGAGTCCCAAATTGTTGCAAAGTCACGGGCTACAGCATCAGCAGCAGGGACATCCGAGGAAGAGGATACAGGTAATGGGACGGAAGGCTGAAGTCCGTAAACGACATGGAAGGGAGAGCTGGAGGAGGACTCACTGACGTGGTGGTTATGGGAAAATTCAGCCCAAGGAAGAAGCGTGGACCAGTCGTCATGATGGGCGTTGACGTAGTGACGTAAGAAGGAGGTCAAGATTTGATTGACTCGTTCCACTTGGCCATTCGACTGAGGATGGTAGGCTGAAGAAAAGTCCAGAGTCGCTCCCAGATGTTTGCAGAGGGCCCTCCAGAAGCGGGAGGTGAACTGAGTTCCTCTGTCGGACACAATGTGTGATGGAAAGCCATGCAAGCGGAAGATGTGTTGTATATAGGCGTCAGCGAGTTCCTGGGCAGAGGGCAGTCCAGCCATAGGGACGAAAAGAGCCATTTTGGAGAACCGATCCACCACGACCCATATGACTGTGTGTCCGGAGGACAGTGGCAAGTCCATAATAAAGTCCATCGCAATGTGTTGCCACGGAACTGAGGGTATAGGCAGAGGCAGAAGACGGCCATATGGCAGATGTTTGGGCGTCTTGTTCCTGGCACAAGAGGAACAGGCTGAGACAAAAGAAGCGACGTCCGTGCGAAGGGATGGCCACCAGTAATGACGTACGATCGTACTCCATGTTCTCTTCTGACCAGCATGGCCGGCTGTTTTCGAGGCATGGCCCCAGTGCAACACTTTTTGCCTGTCAGTCTCAGAGACATAGGTCTTCCCAGGCGGTATCTGGGCCAGGGTGACAGGGGCCACCGGAATGATCTTACTAGGACAGATGATGGGCTGGGATGTCTCCTCCTCCTGTTCCATGGGCAGGAATGACCTGGACAAAGCATCTGCGCGTACATTCTTGTCCGCAGGTCGGAAATGGAGCTGGAAATCGAACCTGGCAAAGAATAAGGACCACCTGGCTTGCCGTGGGTTCAGTCGCTGAGCGGACCGCAGGTATTCCAGGTTCTTGTGGTCCGTGTAAATGATCACGGGGTACACTGCTCCCTCTAGAAGATAGCGCCATTCCTCCAGAGCCAGTTTGACTGCCAATAGCTCTCGGTCACCGATGGTGTAGTTGCGTTCAGGCGCTGAGAAGCTCTTTGAGAAGAAACCGCAAGTCACCATCTTCCCGGAGGAGGACTTCTGCATGAGCACTGCTCCGGCTCCAGAGGAGGAGGCATCCACCTCCAAGGTGAACTGTCGGTTTAACTCCGGACGGTGTAGCACAGGGGAGGAGGCAAATGCCTGTTTCAGGGAGCCAAACGCGGCGTCGGCCGCAGGTGACCAGTCCTTTGGATTAGCCCCCTTCTTGGTCAAGGCGGAGAAAGGAGCAGTCAGAGCAGAGAAGTGAGGGATGAACTGACGGTAATAGTTTGCGAATCCCAGAAAGCGTTGGATTGCCTTCAGTCCAGAAGGAGGGGGCCAGTTGAGAATGGAAGAGACCTTCTGCGGATCCATCTGCAGTCCGGTATCGGAGATTACGTAACCCAGGAAGGGCAGAGAAGACTGCTCGAAGACACACTTCTCGTACTTGGCATACAGACGATTTTCTCTCAGTCGTTGTAGTACCAGCTGCACGTTCTCTCTGTGGGTTTGGAGGTCCGGAGAAAAGACCAGGATGTCATCAAGGTACACCACCAAACAGACGTAGAGAAGGTCCCGGAACACGTCGTTCACCAATTCTTGAAAGACTGCTGGTGCGTTACACAGGCCGAAGGGCATCACACAGTATTCATAGTGCCCATCACGGGTATTGAACGCGATCTTCCATTCGTCCCCAGAGCGGATGCGGACCAAGTTGTAGGCACCCCGAAGATCCAACTTGGTAAACACACGAGCTCCTCTAAGCCGATCGAACAATTCGGGGATGAGCGGCAGGGGGTATTTATTTTTCACGGTGATTTGGTTCAATCCCCGGTAGTCAATACATGGGCGTAGGTCGCCCTCTTTCTTCTTAACGAAGAAGAAGCCTGCTCCAGCAGGAGAGGAGGATCTCAGAATGAATCCCCTTGCCAGGTTCTCTGTGATGTAGGTAGACATGGCCCTTTTTTCGGCAGGAGACAGCGGATATATCCGTCCTCGAGGTGGTGTAGTTCCCGGGAGCAGGTCGATGGCACAATCGTAAGGACGATGTGGCGGCAGTACCTCTGACTCCTTTTTATCAAAGACATCCGCGAAGGACCAATAGGCCGAGGGCAGTCCCGGTAGGGACTCTGGAACTGGAGGTCGTCGGATGGGTTGTATAGTCGTCAGACAGTTCTCGTGGCAAGAGGAGCCCCATCGGGTGATTTCACCAGTACCCCAGCTGACTGAGGGTTTGTGTGTCCGTAACCAGGGGAGTCCCAGCAGGATTTGATGGGACATGTGTGGGAGGACATAGAGAGCGATTTTCTCGGTGTGCAGGGCACCGATACGCAGTTCCACCGGCTTGGTGATCCACGAGATGGTGTCAGAGAGGGGTCTCCCATCCACAGAGGCAATCACTAGGGGTTTGTCGAGTGGAGTAACAGGCACCTGGTACTTGTCCACCGTGGCCTGCTGGATGAAATTGCCTGCTGCCCCGGAATCGAGGTATGCCTCGGCCGTGAACCGCGTCTCTCCCGTTGTCACTTGAACTGTCCACGTAACCGGGTCTGAGAGAGTCCCAGCACCTAGGGTGGCCTCTCCTACCAACCCTAGGCTTTGGAGTTTCCCGGCCTCTCTGGACAGGAGCGTAGAAGGTGTGTGCCCTCTCCGCAGTAGAAGCAGAGACCCTTGGCGAGCCGTTCTGCTCGGCGTTGTTCAGACTGCCGCAAACGGTCGATCTGCATGGGCTCGTGGACGGCGACACCAGATGACGTTGACTGAAGTACGGCGGGCTTCTGCGGAGGAGAGGAATGCCGTATCGGACGTCTCTCACGGGACACCTCTTTGGATCGTTCCTGAAAACGAAGATCCACTCGAGTTGCTAGCGTAATCAGGACATCCAGGGTAGACGGCACGTCACGACCAGCCAGCTCGTCTTTAATTCGACCCGAGAGGCCTTCCCAGAAGGCGGCGGTTAGAGCCTCATTGTTCCACCCGAGTTCCGAAGCCAAGGTGCGAAAACGGATGGCATATTGACCCACCGTCAGAGTCCCCTGACGTAACCAGAGGAGAGATGAGGCAGACGCGGAGGCGCGTCCGGGCTCATCAAAGGTGCCACGAAATGCCTGCAGGAACTCCTGGATGTTAGTGGTCACAGGGTCCTCCTTCTCCCACAAGGGGTTCATCCACGCCAGTGCCTCACCCTCTAGATGGGACATCATGAACGCGACCTTGGCTTGGTCGGAGGCAAACAAATGCGGCAGTTGCGTGAAATGGAGGGAGCATTGGTTTATGAATCCCCTGCAGGTCTTGGGATCTCCGGCGTACCGGGGTGGTGAGGCCAGACGAAGCCTGGAAGCATCCGAGGAGGCTGCCACGGGAGCTGGGGCCGTGGATGGTCCAGTGGAAGCTCGAGATGCCAAAGATGTAACCGACGCTTGTAGCGTGTTCAGGCGGGCGTCCACGGAAGACATAAAGTTCAGCATACGGGTCTGGGTCTCACGCTGGCGTGTGAGTTCCTCTTGCAAGGCCGCTAGTGCTTCGGCGGGATCCATGGCCTGTTCTTACTGTTAGGGCCAGGTGGACGGGCAGACCCAGGAGGTGGATCCACTGGGCCGAACTCCTTGATGAAGGCAAGGGGTCCGGTAGCCGGAGCACTACGGGTAGCAGGACAGTCCGTGCACAAGAGTGGAATGGAGAAGTCCCTGGGACCACGGAGTCACTGATGATAGTCCGGGTGACGGAGCTCAGGTTCGGAGGCCGAGATGTTGTCAGGCAGAGTCCGGAACCGATGGAGCGAGAGGACGGGTCACCACAGGGATCAGAGATGGTACGGACTGACGGGATGGCAGATAGTCAGCGTTCGGGAATCGGCAGGACCGGATGGTGAGGCAGGAGCGGCTCTAGAAGAGAGATAGGTAAGTATGGCACAGAGACACAAGGAGACCTGACTCCTAGCTTGGGAAACACGAAGAACAGGCCCCGCCCACTTGGACACTAAACCCCTTTATACCCTGTACCTGTGTGTTCAATTTCCTGTCAGTGGACGCTGGCCCTTTAAGAAAGGGTCAATGACCGCGCGCGCGCCCTAATGCGCATGCGCGAGGCCCGGGTGCCAGAAACCAGGGCAGGGAGCGGTGAGAAGGATGCAGGAGAGCCGGGCTGGGGCTGAGTAGCCGACGGGCGCCGGGAGCGGGGACCAGGCCGCCTGGAGACCGCAGGCAATGGAGGCTGGAGACCGGGGAGAGAAGCAGGGAAGCCGGGGAGCGTGGCAGGTGAGCCGGGGAGCAGAGCAGGGGACCCGGAGAGCGTGACAAATACCAGGATGGGGCTATGATGGGGACATATTTGCCAGTATGGGGCCATGATGTGTACATATATACCAGGATGGGGCCATATGTACCAGAATATAGTCATGATGATCATACACCAGGATGGGCCATGATGGGGACATATACCAGAATAGGACCATAATGGGAACATATATACTTGGTTGGGGACATATATTCCAGGTTATAGCCATGATGAGCTCATACACAATGATGGGGCCATGATGGGTACATATACCAGGATTGGGACCTGATTGGGACATATTCCAGGATGAGGGACATATTTAGCAGGATAGGGGACATATTTAGCAGGAAGTGGCCAAGGATGGGGTACATTTGTAGAGGATGGGGGTCATTACTACACAATGAGGCAGAAGGGAGACAACTTGTATGTCTTTATAAAATATAGAATGCTATAATGGCCCCTACATCTGACCAACATGTCGGGAGGGTTTCAGGCTCAAATTTTACACCACTAGTGATTTTCATTCATGTTTTCCAAGTTTTTTGCTGTGTTATTTTCCTTATGCATATTTTTAATTTTTTTCTATTTTTTCTTTTTACTATATAAAACCTTATGAAAAATGCAAAAAAAAATCATCCCAGATACTTGAAAGGCAAAAAAAAACAAATTACCAAGCCCATATGACCAAAATGCGCTGTTTGTAGTGTTTTTCATATTTTCCTATTGACTTTCAGACAATTTTGCTTATGGGGGTCTTTGTGCTACAAAAAATAATCAAAGGCAATGAGAAAAAAAAAAGAAAACAAACAAAAAACAGACAAACCACCTTGAAAACTATTCTGTTTACTATGATGGCATCAATGATTTATATCCAGCAGACAATAGAAGATTAAATTCTTCAGGCACATTACGTAGAAATGCTTGTTAAAATTATAAGTGCAAATGTTTTCTTATTTTGGAGCATTTTTACTGTCTAGCAGTGTACATTGAGTTTGGCCATCTGCATAAGTAGATCACGTAAGCGGAATCCTGGAACATGTGGCAGCGCACTAATCATTTGTCATAGCAGATACAACATAAAGCCGTGACTTGTCAGTGATCTAATGTCTGCACACACGGAGATCTCATTAGAGACAGACCCCTCACAATAACATAATCCTTGCATTGTGCCTGGTGGATTGGCAAAACTCATCCTATTGTCCCTGTTACAACGTGGCTGGTCTTGTCCTCAGCCCATCAATGGCTCTGTCATAAGAAAAAAAAAAAGTTTAAACACTGAAGGTAGTGTCGCAATTTTGGTTTCACTTGTTAATGATGGAGGGAAAATGACAAAATGACTTAATTTGGACTGTAAAGTTTTCTTGCCACACATTGTTTAGTCTTTTCATCCCAGCAAAGTTGATTGCTTTTACATGAATGGTCATAATGTTTCTGTTTGAAAAATTTAACAAAAAACTAGGGTGGATCATTAGTGATGAGTGAGCACTGAATTACTCGGTACTCGTAAGTCGAATCCAGCAGGTTGGATGCTTGGATGTTCTCCACTTGCATAATGAGCACAATTGATGTCAATTGAGAAGTCAAGCAGTTTTTCCGTAAACCCCTAACAAGAGAGAGAGACTGAGACTCAAAAACCACTCAGGAGTTCTTCAGAGTCCAGTTAAGCGAGGAGGTTCCTGTGCCTAGCTGGGGAAATCCTCGGTGGCTCAGATCATTGAAAGGTGCTCCTTCATACATTAACCCGAAAGCACCCGAGAGTTGTTAAGCTCTAAAAGAGTCCAGCTAAGCGAGGAGTCAGGGCCGGCTCCAGGTTTTTGTGGGCCCTGGGCAGAAGAGTCCCAGTGGGCCCCATCCACACACAGACACCAATACGAACACGTACATATACATATTTAAAGACAAACTCACAAAAATACATATAAACAGACAAATCTATACAGTCATATACACTTACAGACACACACACACAACTCTGCTACATACAGACAGACAAACACACAACTCTGCTACATACAGACAAACACACACAACTCTGCTACAAACAGACAGACAAACACACACAACTCTGCTACAAACAGACAAACACACACAACTCTGCTGCTACATACAGACAAACACACACAACTCTGCTACATACAGACTAACACACACAACTCTGCTACATACAGACAAACACACACAATTCTGCTACATACAGACAAACACACACAACTCTGCTGCTCTGTGGGACCCGCGGCTCGGCGGGGCCAGCACCCGCGGCTCTGCGGGGACAGCACCCGCGGCTCGGCGGGGACAGCATCCGCGGCTCGGCGGGGACAGCATCCACGGCTCGGCGGGGACAGCACCCGCGGCATCGGCGGGGACAGCACCCGCGGCATCGGCGGGGACAGCACCCGCGGCTCGGCGGGGACAGCACCCGCGGCATCGGCGGAGCCAGCACCCGCGGCATCGGCGGGGGGATTAGCAGGGCATACATCTGGGGGGGTAGAAGCAGCTCACCGGGGCCCATAATGGAGAGGCGGGGAGGGCACTTACCCGATTAGGTCACGGTGGAGAGGGGGCCCACACAGCGCCGGACAGAAGCTCGCCTCCTTCATCTGTGGGACTGAGAAGGCGTAGCTCCCCCCACAGATGAAGTTCAAACCAGGATGTCTGCGCGCCTTAAAGTGACAGCGCCGCAGATTGCTGCCGAGGACTGCGGTCCCCGGAACTTCGGCTGGGGGCAGCAGAACTGTAAAGGCGAGTGGGCCCCGGCCAAGGGACAGGAGAAGTGACGAGGCCGAGTGGGCCCCCCGGCTCTCCAGGGCCCCGGCATTTGCCCGGGTTTGCCGAGTGCTGACGCCGGCCCTGCGAGGAGTCCATGTGCTCAGCTAGGGAAATCCTCAGCAGCTCAGATCTTTGACAGGAGCTACTTTATACACTAACCCAAAAGTACCCGAGAGTCCTTCAGCTCAAAAAGAGTCCAGCTAAGCGAGGAGTCCATGTGCTCAGCTGGGGAAATCCTCGGAGCTCAGATCATTGAAAGGAACTTCTTCGTACATTAACCCAAAAGCTCCCGGGACTTCTTTAGCGCTAAAAGATTCCAGCTAAGCAAGACGTCCATGTGCTCAGCTAGGGAAATCCTCGGGGCTCAGATGATTGAAAAGAGCTACTTCATAAACTAACCCGAAAGCATCCGGGAGTCCTTCAGCTCTAAGAGTCCAGTTAAGGGAGGAGTCCATGCGCTCATCTGGGGAAATCCTCGGCAGTGCTGAGCATGCTCGCTTATCATTGTGGACAATACGTATATGTGCAATTGTTTCTTGCAATAAAGGTAATAATAGATCAAGCAAATAAAAGCAATAGCCTCTCACTTCCTATGACCACCATACACAGACAGATGTCACAAATGCACTCAAATCCTGAAAGCCCTCATACACATTACAATATCAGCAGGATTGTCTGACCATCTAATATATATATATGGACCTCTGGCAGTGGCGTAGCAAATTTGCCGCCCCCCTCCGTTGGCCGTCGATAATCCAAAATATATATAATTTGGGTATCTTGCGTATTGGGTGACGGATAGAGGGGGACAGCAGCTGATGGGGAGAGCGGTGGTGTATGAAGGGGGGCAGCGGCTGATGGGGAGAGCGGTGGCGGTTGGAGGGGGGCAGCAGATGGAGGAGGGCGGTGGCAGATCGGAGGCAGTAGCTGCAGTGGATCGGGGGCGGTGACTACTGCTGCTGCGGCGTGGCTGAAAGGGGGCAGTGGCGGGGGCAGTGATAGATTGGGGGCAGCTGTGGATCAGGGGCACTTACCAAATGGCACTTGCAGGGATCACTTACCTCAGCTTTCACGGATGAAGTGAAGCTGAGGGTAGTGGTCACCTACAGGTCACCGGCCCAGGATCCAAGGTGATTGGAGAGATCGGTCACAAGGCCAATCTCTCCAATCAGAGCTGGGGTCGGGTGAAACAAAGTTCACCCAGCTCCACCAGTGATCAGTGCTATAGCTGCCATGGCTGGATTTCAATGTTTCAGCCATTTTCAATGGCTGAAATATCACAGTGGCTGTGATTGGCTGAACGCCGTTCGTCAGCCAATCACAGCCTCCATAGGTCCGGGGGGGAGACACCAGCCCTCCTGAGGTCAGGCAGAGTTCCCTTCCTCCCCGCATCTAAGGTTTTTGCACACCAATCGCAGCCACCGGTGGTCCGGGGCTGCTTTTCGCCATGACGTACTGGGTACCTCATGGGTCGTTAAGTACCAGGTCACCATGACGTACCCAGTACATCATGGCTCGTTAAGGGGTTAATCAACAATTATTATTTCATATATTTTTTATTTTTTACCCCCAAAATGACGCCCCCCTGACACGTGCCGCCCATGGTGGACCGCCCCCCTCCGCCCCCCCCTTTGCTACGCCTCTGACCTCTGGACTCTCCCAGGGAAGATTTCAACGAAAAGGTGTGGATTGCACTACCCTCACTTGATGGCAATGTAAGAAATTATATTTGTTGTTCCCCAGGGCTGATCACTATGCTCCTTACAAAGTCACTTTAAAAAACTGCACACCAATAGTCACAAAATGTGCCTAAATAGTTTTATTGATTCTTTATCATATCCAAATTTTACACCACATCAAGTGAGATTTGGTCTGTTGTCCAAAAGTAGCAACATTTTGGTTTTAATTTTTTGGGCATATGTATATATATTATGCCCTTTTTTGGGCATAGAAGAGTCATCAGGAAGACATGGAGTGGAGAAGATGAAGGTCTGTGGTGGCACTACCAATGGCAAACCATAGGCCAGACATCAGGAAGGCAGGCTGTGTAAAAAATTAGGCGGTCCAGGGGGATATTTCCCAATAGCAGACAGTAGTGTAACACACGCTGGTTATGAGGCGGTGAGAAGCAGTGGACCCCATAGACCACAGAGGGGAAGCGGGCTTACCCTAACATGGGAGGGTCTTGACTAGGCGACTACCGGGTAGACACACCAGTTGTCACTTCCAGGGCAGTGTCCGGGATTGTTAACCGACGCCCAGAGCAGGAACGGGCTCAGGTACGGACAGGCGTGCACAGGCACAGGGAGCAGGAAGCAGGAGAGACCTATGTGGAGGACCGCACGCAGACTGGCCAAGGCAGTGAGGGAGTTGGTGTTCATGCTGGGGAGAGGCAGAGCAGTGCAGAGACACCCGCGCTGCGTATGGTATATAACAGTTTCAGTACATATTGGATACACAGCTTAAATAATGATTTGTGTGCATGGTCTCTAGAAGATATCATTATTTTCCTTACATTTGCTTAACCCTTGAAGGAGCCTTGGATGGCGATACACATAGGGACTCTTGGGCCACAAATATGCCTACACCGATATAGTAAATTGTTTTTTATATCTCCTATACATATATATATTTAGTGGTTATTTTATATTTGTGGGGCTTTTTTTGTGTGTGTCTCATGTTACAGTGGTTGTTTGGCTGCCCTAAGGTTAGATACCATCGATCAGGGCTTCTGGCACCTTAGGTGGAGTATGAAATATTAAATATTTGTAATGATGTCTGTGTTTCCATGTGATTACAGGAAAATAAGGTGTTGCTATAATTTTTTAGTTGTAGTCATTGTTTGCATCTTTCTTCTTTCCTTTTTATGTAGCCGAATGTGGTTAATACATGTTCAGTTAGCACTCCGTTCTCATGGTCTACTTTATGGTATCTGTGTGAAGATGTAATTTATTCTCTCACTGTATATGCTGTGATACTATGTCATGATATGTATATTTCCCTGGTTGTATTAGTTGTAATTCATGTACTTTCTTGGGGGAGCTACTGGTCTCAATGTGTCTCTCTCATACAATTGTAGTCTTGGCATCTAATGTGATTATGTAAATAGCCTGTCATCTTCTATCCAGAGTTGTGTATCTAGTCTGTAATTGCATTGGCCAGTGAAGGAATAGTCATTGTTCTGCACAGCAGGGGATCCCTTCATCTACTGTGGCTGGCAGACATATTGGAGCCCTGTGATGGACCAAACCATTGATGATAGGATGTGTGACCCCTACCCCCTGAACAAACATGGTGGGCTGGTCAAGGAGCACAGACAATGCATTTCCCTTTTTGTAACTTCAGAGTGAGCTGAAACTAAAGAGAGGAAGGAGCTCCAGCCTGGGTGGCTGTGGACACGGACGGAGCTAGGCCTGTGTGGCGGCCCGTGGGATTGTGTGGAACTTTTTGGACTACTGTAAGGACGATTGCTTTGTTATCCGGTCCGAGGATTGTCGGGAAGGGCCCCCGAATCTGTTTTACGTGGACTTATCGTGTGCTGTTCCAGTGTTCTTGTGAATAAACCTGTTGGATCGTCCCTCGGCCTCGTCCATCCTTTGCTCTGTTGTACACTCCCGTCACAAACTGGTTGGCAGCGCTGGGATCAGAGCAGAAGGAATGGAGGACAATGGCTCAACATCAGGAACCAGCACTGCAGAGTACAAGACCTGGACTTTGGGGAGCCTGCAATCAAAGGCCCGTGAAGTAGGAGTTCGTTTCAAAGGACTCTCCAAGGAGCAGCTGATTGAGGCACTAGAAGGAGTCTGCTCGCAAAATGACGTGGAGGAAGGATCCTCACAGCAAACGGAAGAAAGACGGCAGCCGGAGGTAAATACCCAAAAAAGTCAGTAGGTTGTGTGGTATGAGGAGGAGATGGCACTGCTTGGAGATGAGGCCACCATAGAAGATAAGAGGGAGGCTATTCGCGGAGCTAAGGAGAGGGCATTGCTGGAGAGGAGATTTGCTGTGGAAGCAGCTAGAGGCTCCAGACAAACTTTAACCACAGCACCAACTATGAGGGAATTCTCCAGAGTGTCCCGCAAGGACTTTAAGCCATTTAATGAAGCTGCAGGTGACATTGAGGGCTTCTTTCAGGACTTTGAGCATCAGTGCCGATTAATGGAAGTCCCAGAAAGAGAGCGAGTCAGACACCTGGTGGGCCTCTTGGAGGGTGGAGCTGCCGACGCCTATAGAGCTATGGACCCTCAGTGGAATTGTGAGTATAGGGAGATAAAACAGACCATTCTGGAACATTATGCCGTGACCCCAGACACTTACAGGACTAAGTTCCGTACTTTAGCCTGTGATGGAGAAGTGTCTTTCAAGATGTTTGCCCACAGACTGAAACAAGTATGCCATCGCTGGCTGGAGGGAGAGGAGGCCTTATCTTGGGAGACCTTCCTCCAGGTCATCCGAAAAGAACAATTCTTTGCCCAGTGCCCCGCTGAGATCCGGGAATGGGTGCGTGAGAGAAAACCAGCGACAGTGGAGGAAGCTGCTGCTCTAGCTGATGAGGTGCTCACCATCAAGCCTCACTGGAGGGTTCTGTTGGAGGATGGAGAGACGCCTAACAGCTCCACAACACCGGATGCCCCCAGTTATTCTGTCCCCATTGTTCCCCGTTCCTCTAAGCCACCACATGTTGATACCCATGTTAATGTGCCTCCAGTTGCTTCTACTGCACTTTCTGGAATACGCCGGGGAGAGGAAGTAACAGAGCGCAGGTGTTATGTTTGTAGGCATCCCGGGCATTTGCAGGCCTCATGCCCAGCCAGCCCATGGAGGAATCATCCTCAAACCCCTACAGCACCTTCAGGTGGGAGCCGGCCTCCAAGTTCCCCTACCCCTTACCCAAGAGGACGCCTTGGATGGAGGGAGACCCAGCTCAGATGCTATCAATGTGGAAAGCCAGGGCATCGGCAAGTCTCCTGCCCAGCTGTTCAAATGAGGACTGATCCTGCACCCAATCGGATTGTTAATTATTTACAGCCCAGTGCCATGGAGGAAGATGTGGCACCGCTATGTGAGGACTGGCCTAGTGACTCAGCCCCCCATGTTGCACCACCAGGAGTTTACGGGGTGCGACCCGCAGTTATGACGACTTCTGCTCATCGAGGTAAGCACTTGCAGGAGGTTGTGCTGGATGGACAGAGACTTGTTGGATTTTGTGACTCGGGTGCTTTCCTCACACTGGCTGATCCCCGAGTGGTTCGGCCTGAGGCAATCCATAGAGGACCTGGGATTGTCATTGAACTGGCTGGTGGACAATGGAGGACTATTCCCACAGCCACTGTGGATCTGAACTTTGGTTTTGGGGTCAGGCGATGTGTGGTTGGGGTGATGGGTGGTCTGCCTGCAGCTGTTCTCCTGGGCAATGATGTGGGAGAGCTACGATGCCAATTCATGGCTGCATGAAGCCACATGTAAGTAACGCTCTGCCTGTGTGTACTTAACCAGTGACCTGTAGAGGTCCCTAGTACGTACACAAGTTGGGAGGGGGAGGGATTGTGAAGATGTAATTTATTCTCTCACTGTATATGCTGTGATACTATGTCATGATATGTATATTTCCCTGGTTGTATTAGTTGTAATTCATGTATTTTCTTGGGGGAGCTACTGGTCTCAATGTGTCTCTCTCATACAATTGTAGTCTTGGCATCTAATGTGATTATGTAAATAGCCTGTCATCTTCTATCCAGAGTTGTGTATCTAGTCTGTAATTGCATTGGCCAGTGAAGGAATAGTCATTGTTCTGCACAGCAGGGGATCCCTTCATCTACTGTGGCTGGCAGACATATTGGAGCCCTGTGATGGACCAAACCATTGATGATAGGATGTGTGACCCCTACCCCCTGAACAAACATGGTGGGCTGGTCAAGGAGCACAGACAATGCATTTCCCTTTTTGTAACTTCAGAGTGAGCTGAAACTAAAGAGAGGAAGGAGCTCCAGCCTGGGTGGCTGTGGACATGGACGGAGCTAGGCCTGTGTGGCGGCCCGTGGGATTGTGTGGAACTTTTTGGACTACTGTAAGGACGATTGCTTTGTTATCCGGTCCGAGGATTGTCGGGAAGGGCCCCCGAATCTGTTTTACGTGGACTTATCGTGTGCTGTTCCAGTGTTCTTGTGAATAAACCTGTTGGATCGTCCCTCGGCCTCGTCCATCCTTTGCTCTGTTGTACACTCCCGTCACAATCTGCCCATGTTACTTTTTGCACATTGTTCCTAAAAAACACTATGAAGATTCTTACGTTCTTATTATGTGGAAACCTACAACTTATTAAAAGATTTTCTTAAAATAGCAGAGAGGATAAGTAATATTACATCCAAGAGCCAGAACATAATGTCAAGTGCCATGAATTACATGCTGCCCCACCTTCTCGTTTTTAGCTCCATTAGCCAGTAAAGAGTGCCAAAACCGTTGATGATAAAGAGTGAGGCTGGCACTGGATTCAGTCCTGCTGCCATACCTCAGATTTGATCTGGAAGTTTCCTGAGCTGTAGTTTGTTTCCCTCTCCATTGAGCCACAATGCGGTTCAGTCACTGTCCTGGTTCTGAACACTTTGTTTGTGTTCATTGCCTTTCTACCAACAAGTGTTTCCAATGCTGTAATTCAGTCTGCCCTATCACCCGGAGGGTGTATATATTTAAAGCTTCCCCGAGCTTCCTTTTCCCACTGGTGATATTTCTGAAGTAGACCCTGCTTGAAATTACAGCCTGGTGGCCAAGTGCTTTCCTGGCAGACTTGTTACGCTTGGTTTACCTTATTTTTTACTCTGAAACTGACCCTGGATTCTTAAGAAAGTATGTGATACCCTTGATGACCGCTTAGGAAGCAAAGGTCCGAGTGGTCATATTAGACATCCAGTTAATGTTGTTTCAGCCTGCACATGGGCCTTTACGGACTGCCCTGCTAGTACTTCTAGTCTGACCATGAACTGAGCGAGTCAGGTGCAGTATTGAGTTAGACCTTACTTTATTTTCCACATGTGCACATAACATTATCACCAGCCCACCCTATTTTTCATGTGTGCTTAGACATCACTATGGACGCTATGAACGCCTTGGCCGCACAATTGCAATCCCAAACTTTGGAACTGACGGGGACTCAACAACAACAACAACATGCACTTGCCACCGCCGGAGAAGTTTTGTCCCATCCAAAGGTTGTCTCCAAACCTAAGGTAAAAATTCCAGATTGCTTTTGTCGCGGGCGGAGGAGGGGACGCCGCGCTCTCCCACTGCTCGGGTCAAGCCTCTGCTGCTGCGGCTGCTCGGTGGTGGCTCGAGCGGAGGGCCGGATCCCGGGGACTCGAGCGGCGCTCCTCGCCCGTGAATGAAAGGGGGGGTTGATTGTGGGGATTTATTGTCCGTGACGCCACCCACGGTTGTGGTGATTTAGGTGACACCACCGCTGCTCTGGACGGGGATCCCGGGAGCGGTGACAGGGAGCAGCTGAGTTGTTAGTTCTCCCCTCCGTGGGTAGGGGGTTGGTTGTCCCGGCGCCCGGTGATGGGGTAGGGATGGATGATGGCAGGCGGGTTGCGGGGCCTGGCGAGGTGCAGGGTCGCAGGGGCAGCGCTGTGCCGCACGGCACGGTAGTACTCACTCAGCCTGAGACGATGACACAGTTCTCGATAAAACACACGGCTGGAAAGACGGGTCCCATGGACGGCTGCTGTTGCTTTTCCCCGGCAGGTTGACGGTGACTTCCTTTCCCTGCACCTACGTACTTCTGACGGTTCCAATGGGTTCCCAGCGGTAACCCGCTCCCCGGCTTGGATATGGGCTGGAGGAGCCCCTTTTGCCCGCAGGCGCTGGCCCTCAGAAACTGTTGCCTTTGGCGGTGGCGGTGTCTCTCTCACTGGGTTGGACTGTTGCCTTCTGTCGGGACTTGACTGTTTGGAAACCCAGGAGGTCCCCTTCGCTAACGGATTCGGCAAATTCACGGCGACTCCTAGCCTTGCCGGGGTCCGAAAAGCCCCTGCCAATGGTGCTGGCTTCTCCTTGTGTACCGGTCCGGTACCGCCGGGCCACCGCCCGTCCACGGTCCTTATGGCAACTCCGATAGGCCACTCCTGCAGACGGTCACCACCGTCTGCCAACCTTGCTGTCTCGCCCGGGCCACACACCCGGATGCTGTCAGTCAGTTGCTCTACTGCCACACTTTCCTCCTTCCACTTTCACTGTCAAAACTAATCTGAGCTCTTTTCCCGCCTCCAGGACTGTGAACTCCTCGGTGGGCGGGACCAACCGCCTGGCCCACCCCCTGGTGTGAACATCAGCCCCTGGAGGAAGGCAACAAGGGTTTTGTGTCTGGCTTAGATGTGCCTAACCGGGGTGTAGGGTGTGGTGGTGTAATTACCTGTGACCCCTGGCTTGTCCAGGGCGTCACACTTTGACGGGGACAGAAGTAAGTTTTCAATTTTTTCCTCCATTAATATGTCTCCGCAGTCAGTTTTGTCAGGGACTTTAGAATTGTGGAACACATTCAAGTAAATTGTAAAGTCCTAACTTAAGAGACTACATACATGTAATTGTGTAGGTTTTGTGCCCAAGTTGCATTTTTATGTGCAGACAATCTGCACATAAAAACGCATGTTTTTGCAGGAAAAAAACAGTTCAGTTTGCATGTTTTTCTCACATGCTTTTTTCCATGCTTCTTTTTGTGTTTTTTAATCATGGCGCCCGCGGGGGTTCAGGCACGGTACCCCCACAGTTGCCGCCGGAGCCGAGACCCGACTCTCGCTGCCAGGAGCCGTGCTCACGCCACTTCCGGCAGTTTAACCTCCTAAATGCTGTGATCAGTGCGATCGTAGCATTCAGGAGGCAGGGAGAGGAATCGCTTACCTCTCCCTGGCAATCGGGTCCCTGTAATGTGATCACAGGGAAACGATCACTGCCATGGTAACTCTGGGTCGTCACCTTGACGACCCTGGGTTTCTGAGGTAAGGATCGCCTCACGCACCAGGGCACCTATGTAACTAAAGTTCCCTGCAGCAAGGTGCTGCAGCAAAGACCACAAGGCCTAGGTGCAGGGAACTCTGGTGATGTCACAAGGTGAACCGACTTTATGCTAGCAGATCACCGGGGTTTCCTGCAGATCTGCCAACATAAACTCGGTTCACCTTGTGAAGTCACCAGGGTTCCCTGCAGCAAGGTCCCATGGTAAAGACTGCAAGATGAGGAAATGGCTGCAAGCAACCCCAGGGACTTTAAAAAAAGCAAAACGCACAAAAAAGAAACATGTACATTACACATGTGATTTTTTTTTCTGTGCTTTTCACTGACTCCATTGTAGTCAATTGGTGAACAGAGGAAGAAAAAACACAAATGAAATGCTGCTTCTTTTTTTTCAGCAGCAAAAACTGCAAGAAAACAAGAAGTAACATGAGCACAGCAAATCAGGATTCTCATAGACTTTGCTGGGATGCGTTTTCCTTACTTTTATTGGTTAAAAAAAAGCATGAAAAAAGCAACGTAGGCACAAGACCTTATAGTAGAAAGTAGAATATTTAGCACTACACATATAGTGTGTGTATATATATAAATTAGATATATATATATATATATATATATAAAATGTGTATAATATATATATGTGTATAATATATATATATATATATATATATTCGTGTGTGTGTGTGTATAATATATATATATATATATATATATATATATATATATATATATATATATATATATATACAGTTCCTACAAGTAGTATTCAACCCCCTGCAGATTTAGCAGGTTTACATATTCGGAATTAACTTGGCATTGGGACATTTGGACTGTAGATCAGCCTGGAAGTGTGAAACGCACTGCAGCAAAAAAGAATGTTATTTCTTTTTTTTTTTTTTTTTTAAATTGTGAAAAGTTTATTCAGAGGGTCATTTATTATTCAACCCCTCAAACCACCAGAATTCTGTTTGGTTCCCCTAAAGTATTAAGAAGTATTTCAGGCACAAAGAACAATGAGCTTCACATGTTTGGATTAATTATCTCTTTTTCCAGCCTTTTCTGACTAATTAAGACCCTCCCCAAACTTGTGAACAGCACTCATACTTGGTCAACATGGGAAAGACAAAGGAGCATTCCAAGGCCATCAGAGACAAGATCGTGGAGGGTCACAAGGCTGGCAAGGGGTACAAAACCCTTTCCAAGGAGTTGGGCCTACCTGTCTCCACTGTTGGGAGCATCATCCGGAAGTGGAAGGCTTATGGAACTACTGTTAGCCTTCCACGGCCTGGATAGCCTTTGAACGTTTCCACCCGTGCCGAGGTCAGGCTTGTCCGAAGAGTCAAGGCTAACCCAAGGACAACAAGGAAGGAGCTCCGGGAAGATCTCATGGCAGTGGTGACATTGGTTTCAGTCAATACCATAAGTAACGTACTCCACCGCAATGGTCTCCGTTCCAGACGAGCCCGTAAGGTACCTTTACTTTCAAAGCGTCATGTCAAGGCTCGTCTACAGTTTGCTCATGATCACTTGGAGGACTCTGAGACAGACTGGTTCAAGGTTCACTGGTCTGATGAGACCAAGATCGAGATCTTTGGTGCCAACCACACACGTGACGTTTGGAGACTGGATGGCACTGCATACGACCCCAAGAATACCATCCCTACAGTCAAGCATGGTGGTGGCAGCATCATGCTGTGGGGCTGTTTCTCAGCCAAGGGGCCTGGCCATCTGGTCCGCATCCATGGGAAGATGGATAGCACGGCCTACCTGGAGATTTTGGCCAAGAACCTCCGCTCCTCCATCAAGGATCTTAGGATGGGTCGTCATTTCATCTTCCAACAAGACAACGACCCAAAGCACACAGCCAAGAAAACCAAGGCCTGGTTCAAGAGGGAAAAAATCAAGGTGTTGCAGTGGCCTAGTCAGTCTCCTGACCTTAACCCAATTGAAAACTTGTGGAAGGAGCTCAAGATTAAAGTCCACATGAGACACCCAAAGAACCTAGATAACTTGGAGAAGATCTGCATGGAGGAGTGGGCCAAGATAACTCCAGAGACCTGTGCCGGCCTGATCAGGTCTTATAAAAGACGATTATTAGCTGTAATTGCAAACAAGGGTTGTTCCACAAAATATTAAACCTAGGGGTTGAATAATAATTGACCCACACTTTTATGTTGAAAATGTATTAAAATTTAACTGAGCAACATAACTTGTTGGTTTGTAAGATTTATGCATCTGTTAATAAATCCTGCTCTTGTTTGAAGTTTGCAGGCTCTAACTTATTTTCATCTTATCAAACCTGCTAAATCTGCAGGGGGTTGAAGACTACTTGTAGGCACTGTATATATATATATATATATATATATATATATATATATATATATATACATACATATATACAGTTAGGTCCAGAAATATTTGGACAGTGACGCAATTTTCGCGAGTTGGGCTCTGCATGCCACCACATTGGATTTGAAATGAAATCTCTACAACAGAATTCAAGTGCAGATTGTAACGTTTAATTTGAAGGTTTGAACAAAAATATCTGATAGAAATTGTAGGAATTGTACACATTTCTTTACAAACACTCCACATTTTAGGAGGTCAAAAGTAATTGGACAAATAAACCAAACCCAAACAAAATATGTTTATTTTCAATATTTTGTTGCGAATCCTTTGGAGGCAATCACTGCCTTAAGTCTGGAACCCATGGACATCACCAAACGCTGGGTTTCCTCCTTCTTAATGCTTTGCCAGGCCTTTACAGCCGCAGCCTTCAGGTCTTGCTTGTTTGTGGGTCTTTCTGTCTTAAGTCTGGATTTGAGCAAGTGAAATGCATGCTCAATTGGGTTAAGATCTGGTGATTGACTTGGCCATTGCAGAATGTTCCACTTTTTTGCACTCATGAACTCCTGGGTAGCTTTGGCTGTATGCTTGGGGTCATTGTCCATCTGTACTATGAAGCGCCGTCCGATCAACTTTCTGGCATTTGGCTAAATCTGGGCTGAAAGTATATCCCGGTACACTTCAGAATTCATCCAGCTACTCTTGTCTACTGTTATGTCATCAATAAACACAAGTGACCCAGTGCCATTGAAAGCCATGCATGCCCATGCCATCACGTTGCCTCCACCATGTTTTACAGAGGATGTGGTGTGCCTTGGATCATGTGCTGTTCCCTTTCTTCTCCAAACTTTTTTCTTCCCATCATTCTGGTACAGGTTGATCTTGGTCTCATCTGTCCATAGAATACTTTTCCAGAACTGAGTTGGCTTCATGAGGTGTTTTTCAGCAAATTTAACTCTGGCCTGTCTATTTTTGGAATTGATGAATGGTTTGCATCTAGATGTGAACCCTTTCTATTTACTTTCATGGAGTCTTCTCTTTACTGTTGACTTAGAGACAGATACACCTACTTCACTGAGAGTGTTCTGGACTTCAGTTGATGTTGTGAACGGGTTCTTCTTCACCAAAGAAAGTATGCGGCGATCATCCACCACTGTTGTCATCCGTGGACGCCCAGGCCTTTTTGAGTTCCCAAGCTCACCAGTCAATTCCTTTTTTCTCAGAATGTACCCGACTGTTGATTTTGCTACTCCAAGCATGTCTGCTATCTCTCTGATGGATTTTTTCAGCCTCAGGATGTTCTGCTTCACCTCAATTGAGAGTTCCTTAGACCGCATGTTGTCTGGTCACAGCAACAACTTCCAAATGCAAAACCACACACCTGTAATCAACCCCAGACCTTTTAACTACTTCATTGATTACAGGTTAACGAGGGAGACACCTTCAGAGTTTATTGCAGCCCTTAGAGTCCCTTGTCCAATTACTTTTGGTCCCTTGAAAAAGAGGAGGCTATGCATTACAGAGCTGTGATTCCTAAACCCTTTCTCCGATTTGGATGTGAAAACTCTCATATTGCAGCTGGGAGTGTGCACTTTCAGCCCATATTATATATATAATTGTATTTCTGAACATGTTTTTGTAAACAGCTAAAATAACAAAACTTGTGTCACTGTCCAAATATTTCTGGCCCTGACTGTATATATATATATATATATATATATATATATATATATATATATATATATAAAGCCGAACTGCAAGTAGAGGATCAGAATAGCAAGTAAATCAGTGGATGCTCGTTTCCCCCAAGGCTTGACTTTGGAAGCGTATCTCCTTTAGTGCAGGATGAGGTTTCCTTGCACGTTAAATGAAATGTCCTCTGAGATTTTGGAAACTTTAGCATCCAATAGTCACTTTTGCATCTTTTCATTCATCTGTGATGCTTTACATGGTTTACTAGAGGGTGACAAGTGCATGAAAGATGTCACACAGCCCATAGCAATGAAAATCACAATGGGCAAGCTACTCATATGGCTGCCTGCTCTGCGGTGTATGACAGATGCTGCCCCAGGGTGAAACACATCAGGCTGATCACCGCTGTCGAATTGACAGCCATTTGTATACTGTGATCATCAGACACATCGTTCACATACTCATGAGGAAGAATGCAGTGATTTGTGGTGTTGCACACAATATTTAAAATCGTGTCCTTTATTATAAAGCACAACTTTAGGGCAATTTTTGCCTAAATGTGGAGACTAAAGGAAATTGCAGGCTCTTTATTCACAACTTGGCTCCATTGGTTTGTCAATGGTGAACATAGAAATCATGGGGCCCAATAGAAGAAGTTCTAATTCCCGAAAAAGAAAAAATAAATTCAGTAATATTTGGATCGGTCACAAAAGAACATATCTCATAACTTTATAGCCCTCAC
The DNA here is from genome assembly GCF_048569485.1 of Anomaloglossus baeobatrachus. Taxonomy (NCBI): domain Eukaryota; kingdom Metazoa; phylum Chordata; class Amphibia; order Anura; family Aromobatidae; genus Anomaloglossus; species Anomaloglossus baeobatrachus. The sequence continues at coordinate 195,195,886 of NC_134360.1, read as the reverse complement.
AAAGTAATTTTCCTCCTAATGAAGCCCCTATATTACCTTTTCTTTTCTTTGCACCCATAATGTATGATGCCAACAAAAGTTCGCATAAAAATTGTATGATACCCTACAGTGAATTTGTCCACAGTACCCTCCACACACGCACTATGATGACCCCACTGTACGCCCCACTCACCTACCCCAGCAAATTATGGTGACCCAAACACAGTATAATCCCCATAAACAACTGTGACACAACACATCTCTCCTTTCAGTATAATAGGCCTACATACAGTACAATGGCCCCCACACCTCTTCACACTGTATAATGGCCCCCACACCTCTTCACACTGTATAATGGCCCCCACACCTCTTCACACTGTATAATGGCCCCCACTAGCCCTCCGAACAGTATAATGGTCCATACACACCCTCTTCATAGTGTGATGGACCCCACACAAACCTTAACACTGTATAATTGCTTGAAAACAGTATAATGGCCCTCAAATAGTCCTTCATAAAGTATAAAGACTGCCTCATAGCCATCCAAATATTATAATAGCTCTCCAAATAGTATAATGGCCTCCACATCGCGCTCCAAATATTATAATGGCCCCCACTTAGCCTTCCATATAATTTAATGAGCCCCACATTCCCTTCTATATAATATAGTGCACTAGTCCTCCATATATTATAATAGGCCCCACATTACCTTCAATCTACTGTAATGCACCCACATAGTCCTCCATATAATATAATGCACCCCATAGTCCTCCATATAATATAATGCACCCCCATGGTCCTCCATATAGTATAATGCAGCCCCCATAGTCCTCCATATAGTATAATGCAGCCCCCTTAGTCCTCCATATAGTATAATACAGCCCCCATAGTCCTCCATATAGTATAATGCAGCCCCCATAGTCCTCCATATAGTATAACGCAGCCCCTATAGTCCTCCATATAGTATAATGCAGCCGCCATAGTCCTCAATATAGTATAATGCAGCCCCCATAGTCCTCCATATAGTATAATGCAACCCCCATAGTCCTCCATATAGTATAATGCAGCCCCCATAGTCATCCATATAGTATAATGCCCCCCCATAGTCCTCCGTATAGTATAATGCCCCCCCATAGTCCTCCGTATTGTATAAGCCCCCCCATAGTCCTCCGTATAGTATAATCCCCCCCATAGTCCTCAGTATAGTATAATGAACCCTCCTTAGTCCTCCTTATAGTATAATGCACCCCCCCCCATAGTCCGCCGTATAGTATAATGCACCCCCCATAGTCCTCCATATAGTATAATGCACCCCCCATAGTCCTCCATATAGTATAATGCACCCCCCATAGTCCTCCATATAGTATAATGCACCCCCATAGTCCTCCGTATAATATAATGCCCCCCCGATAGTCCTCCGTATAGTATAATGAACCCCCTTAGTCCTCCGTATAGTATAATGCACCCCCCCATAGTCCTCCGTATAGTATAATGCACCCCCATAGTCCTCCGTATAATATAATGCACCCCCATAGTCCTCCTTATAGTATAATGCACCCCCCATAGTCCTCCATATAGTATAATGCACCCCCCATATTCCTCCTTATAGTGTCTCCATATATAATGTCTTTACCTCTCTCCCTCCCCCTCCCCTCTCTCCCTCTCCCTCCCCTCACTCCCTCTCCTCTCTCCCTCCCCTCTCACCCTCCCCCTGTCCCTCACATCTCTCTCTCCTTCTCTCTCTCCCTCCCCTCTGTCTCTCTCTCTCCTTTCTCTCCTCCCCTCTCTCTCGTCTCTCCCCCCTCTCTCTCTCTTACCTCTCTCTATCCTCTCTATCCTCTCTCTCTCCTCTCTCTCTCCCCTCTCCCCCCCTCTCTCTCCCCCCTCTCTCTCCCCTCTCCCTCCCCTATCTCTCTCCACTGTCTCTCTCCTTTCCCTCTCTCTCTCCCCTCTCTCTCGTCTCTCCCCCTCTCTCTCTCTTACCTCTCTCTCTCTTCTTTTTCTCTCTCTCTCCCCCCCTCTCTCTCTCTCCCCTCTCTATCTCTCTCCCCCCTCTCTCTCTTCTTTCTCTCTCGTCTCTCCCCCCTCTCTCTTACCTCTCTCTACCCTCTCTCTCTTTTCTCTCTCTTCTCTTTCCACCTCTCTCTCCCCTCTCTCCTCTCTCTCTCCCCCTCTCTCTCTCCCCCCCTCTCTCTCCCCTCTCCCTCCCCTATCCCTCCCCTATCTCTCCCCCCGTCTCTCTCTTTTCCCTCTCTCTCTCTCTCGTCTCCCCCCCTCTCTCTTACCTCTCTCTCTCCACCTCTCTCTCTCCCTCCCCTCCTCCCCTCTCTCTCCCCCTCTCTCTCCCCTCTCTCTCCTTTCCCTCTCTCTCTCCCTCTCTCTCCCCTCTCTCTCTCCCTATCTCCCCTCTCTCTCCCCCTCTCTCTCCCCTCCCTCTCTATTCTTTCTCTCTCTCCCCCTCTCTCTCGTCTCTCCCCCCTCTCTCGTCTCTCCACCCTCTCTTCTCTCTCTTTCCCCCTCTCTCTCTCACCTCTCTCTTGTCTCTCCCCCCTCTCTCGTCTCTCCACCCTCTCTTCTCTCTCTTTCCCCCTCTCTCTCTCCTCTCTCTCATCTCCCCCCTCTCTCTTACCTCTCTCTCTCCACCTCTCTCTCTCCCTCCCCTCCCTCCCCACTCTCTCTCCCCCTCTATCTCCCCTCTCTCTCCTTTCCCTCTCTCTCCCCCCTCTCTATTCTTTCTCTCTCTCCCCTCTCTATTCTTTCTCTCTCTCCCCTCTCTCTCGTCTCTCCACCCTCTCTTCTCTCTCTTTCCCCCCTCTCTCTCTCCCCTCTCTCTCGTCTTTCTATCTCCCCTCACTCTCGTCTCTCCCCCCTCTTACCTCTCTCTCTACCTTCTCTGTTCTCTCTCTACCCTCTCTTTTCTGTCTCTCTCTACTCTCTCTCTCTTCTATCTCTCTCCCTCTCTCTCTTCTCTCTCTCCCCCTCTCTCTTCTCTCTCTCCCTCTCCCTTCTCTCACTCCCTCTCTCTCTTCTATCTCTCCCCCTCCCTTCTCTCTCTCTACCCTCTCTTCTATCTCCCCCCTCTCTCTTCTCTCTCCCTCTCCCTTCTCTCTCTCTCCCCCTCTCTCTCTCTCCCTCCCCCTCTCTTCTCTCTCCCCTCTCTCTCCCGTCTCTCACCCCCCTCTCTCTCTTTTTGCATCACTTTTGCCACAATCTGCAACGGATTATGGCATCAGGCACAAACCGGATTGTGCCTGATTGCAAAAAACTGATGTGTGAAAGAGCCCTAAGGTACAGTTTTCATGTCCTGAAGGCTTCTTTTATTCTCCATTCTATGTAACCTCTGTACAAGTATCTTGTATTTACAAACAAACAGTAGTAACACTAGCAGCTCCTGCAGGTCAGCCTGTGCACAATGGGCAGTAAGTGTATGTATGTGCCCTGTGTGTAGTGCAGGACAGAGTTGGGTCATCATATGGAAATGAGAAGCCCCAAGCTCATCATCATCATCATCATCACAGCAGCAGCAGCAGCAGGCAGGGCTGGGGAGTGGCTGCCAAGTGCTGAGCCTGCCCTGAGCTGCTGTGTGTAGTGTGAGCTGCTGGGGATCTGCTGCTGGATCAAAACTGGGGAATGTGAGAAGATTGAGGACTGGAGAGCACTGACATTACTGAGGAAGGGCTTATACTGGACCTGGGCTGTACACTATGCTGGCTGGATAGCACTCCCATCATACACACAGGTGAGGGGTTATCTACACTGGGGCAGGCTTTCATGGGTGGCTAGCATGGGGCCAGTTACTAGAGTCTTTACAAAACTGTAAAACTCATTGTTATAGAGCAACTAGTGCTGTGATTGATGACTGCAATTCTCAAAAAACACTGCACCTATAACCATGAAGAACCGCAAGGTGTGAACAAAGTCTTAATATTATTCCCTACATGATACAAATATTTTACTTGTAACTAAACTAAAGCTATCCATATATAATAATATTTATTCATTTATATAGCGCTATTAATTCCCCAGCGCTTTACAAATATTGGCAGCACTGTCCCCATTGGGGCTCACAATCTAAATCCCCTATCTATATGTCTTTGAAGTGTGGGAGGAAGCCCACAAAACGAGAACATACAAACTCCTTGCAGGTGTTGTCATTGGTGGGATATGAACCCAGGACCCAAGTGCTACAAGACTGCAGTGCTAACCACTGAGCCACCGTGCCACATGTAATGTTAACATTATACAACCAATGACCATCATTAATTCTAGTAGTTTTTTATTACTATAGTGCCATCTTATTCCATGGTACTTTAAATGTGAAAAGTGGTATAATAATCATGAACAATACAAGGCATAGACTTGTACAGGAGGAGAGAGAAGTTACATCTATGGCACAAATACATTGTGACCCGCGGCTCATAAATACTAGCCCATTAGGTGACCGCTTAGACAGCAGGTTCTGGTACCTCCAGGTATTTCTTTAGGCTACACTTCTAAGGCTTTGAAGTCACCCAGGGATTTGCACTCTGGTCCAGCCATAAAGATTGGAATTTGCAAACACTACATACAGATAATACAGTTATATTCCAGTTTACTGAGCGCAGGAGTATTTCTGATAAGGAATTGGGTCACATAACTGGGTCATTCACTGTGACCTTTTATTGAAAATTCAGTGGATTATCTTCTATAGTTATTGATTCTCACTGTATACTATGTCGTTCTACTTTACTAACATATACAATGTTACATGTGTAGTGGAGGCAGCTGGATAGCAGAATTGTGCTGGCTGTGGGCAAACATATATAATGAGTGATACAACCATTAGTATTTGGAACAATCTTTCCAGAACCGAGCAATTGTTTACAGGTGGAAAGTGTATCACTGCATTTCATTATTCAGTATGGTGCACTATGTTATATAGTTAATTGAAAAAACACAAATATTTATGAAGTTCATGTAATTAGTAATAATGATCAAGCACTACCATGCTCAGGTGTTCAATACTAGTAACTAGTGATGAGTGAACACTACCATGGTCGGGTGCTCGGTCCACGTAACTAGTGATGAGCGAGCACTGCCGTGCTCGGTACTCGTAACTAGTGATGAGCGGGCACTACCATGCTCGGGGGCTCGGTACTCGTAACTAGTGATGAGCGAGCACTGCCATGCTCGGGGGCTCGGTACTCGTAACTAGTGATGAGCGAGCACTGCCATGCTCGGGGGCTCGGTACTCGTAACTAGTGATGAGCGAGCACTACCATGCTCGGGGGCTCGGTACTCGTAACTAGTGATGAGCGAGCACTACCATGCTCGGGTGCTCAGTACTGGTAACTAGTGATGAGCAGGCACTACCATGCTCGGGTTATCTGTACTTGTATCTAGGGATGAGTGAGCACTACCATGCTCAGGTGCTCTGTACTCGTAACTAGTGAGCGGGCACTACCATGCTCAGGGGCTCTGTACTGGTAACTAGTGATGAGTGAGCACTACCATGCTCGGGTGCTCAGTACTTGTATCTAGTTATGAGCGGGCACTACCGTGCTCGGTACTAGTAACTAGTGATGAGCGGGCACTACCATGCTCAGGTGCTCGGTACTTGTAACTAGTGATGAATGAGCACTACCATGCTCGGGTGCTCAGTACTTGTATCTAGTGATGAGCGGGCACTACCATGCTCGGGTGCTCGGTACTAGTAACTAGTGATGAGTGGGCACTACCATGCTCGGGTGCTCGGTACTAGTAACTAGTGATGAGCGGGCACTACCATGCTCGGGTGCTCGGTACTAGTAACTAGTGATGAGCGGGCACTACCATGCTCGGGTCTTGTAAATAGTGCTAAGCGGGCACTACCATGCTCGGGTGCTCGGTACTCGTAACTAGTGATGAGCGGGCACTACCATGCTCAGGTGCTCAGTACTTGTAACTAGTGATGAGCGGGCACTACCATGCTCGGGTGCTCAGTACTTGTAACTAGTGATGAGCGAACACTACCATGCTCGGGTGCTCAGTACTTGTAACTAGTGATGAGCGGGCACTACCATGCTCGGGTGCTCGGTACTAGTAACTAGTGATGAGCGGGCACTACCATGCTCGGGTGCTCGGTACTAGTAACTAGTGATGAGCGGGCACTACCATGCTCGGGTCTTGTAAATGGTGCTAAGCGGGCACTACCATGCTCGGGTGCTCGGTACTCGTAACTAGTGATGAGCGGGCACTACCATGCTCAGGTGCTCAGTACTTGTAACTAGTGATGAGCGGGCACTACCATGCTCGGGTACTCAGTACTTGTAACTAGTGATGAGCGAGCACTACCATGCTTGGGTGCTCGGTACTCGTAACTAGTGATGAGCGAGCACTACCATGCTCGGGTGCTCGGTACTCGTAACTAGTGATGAGCGAGCACTACCATGCTCGGGTGATCTTAACGGGCAGGTCAGACTCTTGGACGGGCTCGACTTGTGTACCGAGTATAATGGAAGGCAATGGATAACTCAAGCATTTTTCTGTAGAGCTTCCAGAAAAATGCTCGCGTTCCCCATTGACTTCCATTATACAGTACAGGAGTCATGCCCAATCTGAGCGTCTGACTGCTTGTTCCTATCACCCGAGCATGGTAGTGCTCGCTCATCAATAGTAATTAGTAATGGGATGGTACCGGACTATGTGACCAGTGCATTTGTACTATGATTGCAGAAGATGAATTGTTTGGGCTTCGCAGCATTGCTTTTGGCATACGGAGCGTTCTGTGTATCTATCGCCAGGATAAGCCACTGAATAATTAGTTGTAGAAGGTCCAATTTAATTTCCAGAAGTTGTGCGCTGTGGGGTCTGTCCTCTGTGACTTCATTGCCGCTGACAGCTGTGATGTATTCTCCGCTACTGTGCACATTAGCAAATGAAACCTCGGTGGTGTTCCAAATTATAATGCCCTGAATACTGAGGTAATGTAGATCACAGCTCAGTGCAGTCTAACGTTTGCTGAGAAACCCCCATGGTTTTATGTGTTTACGAAAATCTTCTACATCGGGTCAAATATCAGAGGCAAATTTGGCAACCTGTGGCTTGTCCTATGTAAGACGCATGTTACAGCATGGACTGTGCCATACGCTGGGGCAATGCAATCATTAGGCACATGATTGCTCCCTGTGTGGCCAGCCATGTGTCACTTCTCATTAGCACAATTACATTCTTGTGAATTTTCCACCTTTGGACAATCACTTTTTGTTAACCTTTGTCACTAAAGCTTTTGCTTTTTGTAAATCTTCCCACCTTCCGTGAACCCTAACTTTTTAGCACTGTAATGGTGCTTTTAATCTAAGCCCCCTGCCCCCGCTCTAATTCTCACCCTCTGGGGTCTTCATCTTTTATCAGCGTGGCTTGGGTCCTGCGGCGCCATCTTGTGACGTAACTCTTGACTGGCCGGAAGTCAGAAGTTACATCAAAAGCGATCAATGCATCTCTGTGAGAGCCAGAACGAGGCTCATAGACTTGTATTGAGTTGTGACCTCCGGCGCCTCCATCAAACACTGAAGCAGCCAGCAGGTCACAAATCGCCAGAGACCAATGGGAGCAGCGGCGATAAAAGGTGAAGTCGTCGGATACAAGGGACAGGGGGCTTAGGGTTTGGGCCCAGGATCAGGACTCACTGCGTTCAGAACACAGCAAGTCCTGACCTGCGGGGCCGCGAGTGTCCTCCGCAGGAGAATGCAGAAGACCGCAGCTGCTCGTCCCCACAATCAGGGTTCAGTGTGCTGCGGTCTTTCGCTTGTGTGTTCCCTACAGAGGATACATGCGAATCCGCAGCAAACAATTGACATGCTGCTGTCTGGAAGGACGCACTGCAGGTCAGTGTTTGCTGCGGGAAAAAAAAACCACAGTGGGCATGGGATTACTAGAAATCCTGTCCACTATACTTATACTGTACAACGCAGCGTTTTTGACGCAGCTGACATATGCTGCGTCTAAAACGATGCAAACACTGATCGTGGGCACGCACCCTTAGATTTAAAGCACCACTCCTGCGATAAAATAAAAATGAAAAAAAAATGTATTCAATCAATGAAGTTGTGTGAAGTTGTTTTATTTTTAAAGTTTTATTTTTAGGATGAGTTGTGGTTTTTTTTTTAATTGATATACATATGACACTGTGATAATTTTTTATTGTATTTTTGGGGGAGCTGTAGTGACCAAAAGCAGTAATTATATTTTTTATGTCCTCTACCTTGATACATATGTAGCATTATGGATGCAGGAAAACTAAATATGTTTATTTTTAAACTAGTGTTTTGTCTTTTATTTTAAACTAGCTGTAGTAGCCAGCGTTGCCCAGGATAGTAACTGTCTCTGTCTCTCTCTCAGGCTCTGTCTGTCTCTGTCCGTCTGTCTCTCCGTCTTTCTCTTTCCCTGTCTGTCTTTGTCTGTCTCTGTGTATCTGTCTGTGTCTCTCTGTCTGTCTCTGTATCCATCTCTCTGTCTCTATCTCTGTCTGTCTCTCTCTATCTCTGTGTCTGTCTGTCTCTTTCCCGGGTTTGTCTCTTTGCCGGGTTTGTCTCTTTCCCGGGTTTGTCTCTTTCCCGGGTTTGTCTCTTTCCCGGGTTTGTCTCTTTCCCAAGTCTGTCTCTTTCCCAAGTCTGTCTCTTTCCCAAGTCTGTCTCTTTCCCAAGTCTGTCTCTTTCCCAAGTCTGTCTCTTTCCCAAGTCTGTCTCTTTCCCAGGTTTGTCTCTTTTCCAGGTTTGTCTCTTTTCCAGGTTTGTCTCTTTTCCAGGTTTGTCTCTTTTCCAGGTTTGTCTCTTTTCCAGGTTTGTCTCTTTTCCAAGTCTGTCTCTTTCCCAAGTCTGTCTCTTTCCCAAGTCTGTCTCTTTCCCAAGTCTGTCTCTTTCCCAGGTTTGTCTCTTTTCCAGGTTTGTCTCTTTTCCAGGTTTGTCTCTTTTCCAGGTTTGTCTCTTTTCCAGGTTTGTCTCTTTTCCAGGTTTGTCTCTTTTCCAGGTTTGTCTCTTTTCCAGGTTTGTCTCTTTTCCAGGTTTGTCTCTTTTCCAGGTTTGTCTCTTTTCCAGGTTTGTCTCTTTTCCAGGTTTGTCTCTTTTCCAGGTTTGTCTCTTTTCCAGGTTTGTCTCTTTTCCAGGTTTGTCTCTTTCCCTTTACCTGTCTGTCTTTGTCTATATCTCTGTCTGTCTCTTTCCCTGTCTCTGTCTCTATCTCTGTCTTTTTCATTGTCTCTATTTCCCCGCCTGTCTGTCTCTTTCCCTGTCTGTGTCTGTCTGCCTCTGTCTCTTTCCCTGTCCCTATGTCTGTCTCTTTCCCTGTCTGCCTCTTACTCTGTCTGTGCCTATGTCTGTCTGGCTCTGTCTGTCTCTATCCGTTTCCCCACCGACATCTTATTACCTCATACATAACCTTGTTATACTATGAATATCTTTCATTCCTATAAACCAATCACAGCTACTATTAATAACCTGTGGCTTACAGCTCCATTGACTTTAATGGAGGCAAATTTTTTGGAGAGTAACTGTAAAGCGCAGGGTTAAATTTTCCCGTCAATACATAGTCTATGACGTTCCCGGAGTCGCATGAGGCATCTGCAAAATTTCATGATTGTAAATGCGACGGTGTGGTTTCCTTTAGTAGACAGACAGACACACACTCAGCTTTATATATTAGTTAATGTATACATTTTTAAAGGGAATCTGTCAAAACACTTGACCTATTGTAACTAAACTATTAATATGAGCAGACAGGTTGTAGACTGCTGAAAAAAGACATTATTGTATGCCTCAATTCAGAAGTATTGTCTATAAATCATCTTTTATTACTTTATGTAAATGAGCTCTTCCAGGCTATGGGGCGTATGCGGACTAAAAGATGACTCCGCCTGCAGAGATTATGTTAAATAGTAGGGGGAGTTACCAGTGTAATGTGTGATGGCCGCTCTCTGCTCTCCTGATCTCACTGCAGAGCTGTGTGTGATTATAAGGCCTAAACCACACGGCGAGAAAAACGGTGCGAGTGGAGTGCGATAAAACATCGCATTCCCCTCGGACCAATTCTAGCCTGTGTGTCAGCGCACATGAGCAATTATTTTCTCAGCCCTAATCGGATCGAGAAAACAATAGCAGCATGCTGCGTCTGTAATACAAGACTTTCTCTCGCACCCATTCAAGTGTATGGGGCGAGAGAAAAATCGCACTGCACTCGCGGTACACCAGTGTACCGCGCGTGCAGAGCGAGAATTGCAATAGCCGGCTACGGAGGAGAGAGGAAGATAAATCCCTCACTCCCCTCCACAGTGCCGGCCCGCCCCCTGCAGCTGAGGTCTGCTCACACAGTCGGACCTCAGTCGCAGGTACACTCGCATGACACTCGGCTCCCACTGTGCTGCCAGCGGGAGCCGAGTGTCATGCGAGGATCGCACTAGTGCCTCGTGTGGCCCCGGCCTTAGGATACGGTTCCACTTGCGCACAGCGATATGCTAATGACACTCGCTGCGGGTGTCAGCCGAGGGTCATGCGATCTTGCGATCGCATCACAGGTGCGGGGTAGAGGGAGGGAGCATTTTCTCCCCATCTCCTCCGCTGCCTGTCTCGCTGTACATTGCACTGCACTCGGATTATATGTGAGTGCAGTGCGATGTTTCACACGCTCCCATAGTCTTGTTTGGGGGTGCGTGAGCCGAGAATCGCTGCCAAACATAATGTACGGTGATCCATTCCCCTTGCCGCTATGGCATGAGAAATCAATCGCAGATGGACACTGCCCCATAGTTTTGCACTCGCAAGTCTGACTCCAGCTCGACTGACACGTCTGCAGGTTCCTCTCAGCTTCAGCCTCCATCTCACAGGCAGACAGGGTTGCAACACTGTTACAATACAGCAGAGCTGTGAGAGCTGCAGAAAATGTTTTTGGAAGAAGTTAAAGTTCATTTTTCCTGTTCTGTGTTAGTTACTCGTCTCACACTGATAATGCCTCCTTTTATTTGATATAAGCTCTGGAGGCGAAGTTATCTTCCAGGTAGCATACGCCCCATAGCCTGGAAGAGCTCATTTATAAACATGGATTTATCTGGAATAAAACATCAGATCACAGACATCAAGGTATCATTTTACTGAGCTTCCTATGATCTACATGTCCATATAGACAGCTTGATCCTACTTTCAGATTCGCTTTAAAATGTTGTTGTTTTTTTTTTGTTGTTTTTTTATATCTGTGTATTGTCCTGGCATGGTTCTCTTATCAAAGAGCCTAATAGGAGATGGCAGGTCTTTGGTTGTCATGATGCTCCCCATCAGCACTGATGATCACATTACAAAGGGAGTTGATGGGATGACTGAGATGGCCTCTCTGTCTGATTGCTAAGGTTAAGTTTACGTGTGTTTTTGTTGTTTGTTGGTTTGTTTTTTTTTGTTTTCGGTTTTTTCACATTCATCTTGAAGCAGATCTGCTTTAAAATCCCCATCAAAGGGTATTTAAAGAGCATTCAAATCAGTTTTTCATATAGATTTTTAAGCACATCAGAACACACCCGATTCGGGGGTAAAGTGCCGCGGTCAGAGTTATTGCCAATGCCCGCAGTTGCGGGCAGAGTTGGCGTTCTCAGATCCTGTATATAACACCAAAGTCTGTGTCTTCTCCATACACAAAATAATTCAATCCTTTCATTTTCCCACAAGTATTACAGCGGGGGGTCTGAGGGCTATGAGCCACCTTCTTTACATTCTACAGGAGACATCTCCCCATGTGTGCTCAGTTTCGTAAAAATGACATCTAAACTTTTATTGGTTGCTATAAACCAAAAGCCTCCTTATTCACCTCGTAATAATAAATCCCCGGAACTCTAAATATTTTATTGTTACGACCTGACCTTCCAAATGGTAAGGACTGATGAGTTTTCCAGAGGAAAAAAAAAATCGAGAAAATACTCACTGATCCATATCAGAGACATGAACTAGGGCAGCCTGGTTACATAGATGTCTCCTGCAAAGTAATGATCAGACCTCAGGGTTATTGGAGGCCAGATTAGATTTATGACCTTCTTCTTCTTTGTAGCTTTCTAGTACATGTTGTTATAGTCAACATAAAATGACGTCATTCCTTCTCTTTCTTAATATATTTCCAAGTACGAAGACTATAATTGCGAGGGTCAATTTATACATAACTTTATTTTTGGAAAAATAATAAAAAAAAAGCCATTTATAAAAACACATGTAGATTTCTGGCAAGTAAAGATTACCAGTTGTAATGTAGTATACAATTTTAGTAAATGTTGTATATCGAATATGAACATAATATTTTTAAGCGATGTACAAGCATATAATAATAATAATAATAATAATATATTTAGTTTCAAAGCACCATTAATTACAGGGTGTTGTACATGTGAAAAGGGTTTTATATATATATATATATATATATATATATATATATATATATATAATCTCTTCTTTGTGGTGGATCTTCACTAACTTACAAAAGACAAGTTTGCTGGGCATTAGTAGACAAGATAAGACAAAGGGACGGTGAGGCTATCCTATGCCCGAACACTATAAGTTACCATACGCATTGTAGCGCTGCGTCCCTGCACTCCTTGCTCTCCCCTCCGGCAGGGATACACTGTCACTCACTACCGCGGCCGGCTCCCTGAACACTGCCTTTCGTCCCTGCGCTCCTCCACGATGGTGCTCCCTCCTTCCCCCTCCTGGAGTCTGTGTGCGCATCACAGGACATCTGAGAGTACTCCTAGGGTGTTTGCACTCTCGCCACTGCCCCTATCTTAATGGGCCAGCGTGCCACTTCTAGGAAGTGCCTCTCAGCCTATAGCTGAGAGGCACTGGGTATTTAAGGCATGCTCCCTCTAGGGGAGGTGCCTGTTCAACACCCTAAATTTAGTCAATTGAGTTCGGTCTAGTTAGTTGTCATGTCATACGTCCCATCCTGTCCTTCTTGTCCTGGCCTGTACCTGGTTCCAGCCTATCTTGCCTATTGGCACCTGCTTCCAGTCCTGTTCCTGGCTTTACCTGGTCCATCCTGCCTGTTGGCACTTGGATCCAGTCATGTCCTGCCCTGTACCTGGTCCCAGCTCGTTCTCCCTTTTGGTACCTGCTGCCTGTCCGTTCTGCCCTGCTGGTGCTAGATACTCTGCCTGTCCATCCTGCCTGTGCTGTCTGCCTTGAGCCACCCTGGTGGTCCCTGTCTGTACTGCAGACTCTGTCCTGTCTTTTCCTGTGTCCTGTGTGTCAGCTGTTACAGTCCCGGTCCTCTACTCCACGTAAAGGTAGGCCCTGGGTTCACCTGTGGTCCAATGGGTCCACTTTTGCTTGCCGCAGTACCATCCCAGCGGCGAGCGTTACACACATTAGACTAAGGTCAGCCAAACCTGCCAATATTATTGGGACCTGGCTGACAATCTAATCTTTTTTTGAGTCCCCCAGCTCTCTCCCAACAGAAGATGTCGACGAGGATAAGGGTTCAACCTGTTTGATTTTTGGACTCCTGTGAGATATGCTGCCATCAGTCTGGCAGCGGCTCTTTCATAGATATCACAGGAGCTCCACAAGGTTAACAATCCTAAGGGAAAGTCAGGAGAGTAAACTACCGGCTGAAGGATTGGCCAAACCATCATTCGACCGACAGTCATCTATTGTGTATGGGGCCAGTTTGGGGTCTGTTTACACAGACAAACTAGCAGAATATGATTGTCAATTGGTAACTTTGACTTATTGGGGGTGGTTAGACTTTCCTGTTTACACAGACAGATGAAATAAAACGATGCGCACTGAGCAAGTTATACTATGGTAGATCACTTACTGTGCATAGGCTGCCGTAGTTTTCCGGCAGAGCAAGTACTGTTTACACAAGACGTTGCACGACTTTGAATGATAATCGTTTATGTTGCATAAAAGATAATTTCACCCCATAAATAAGCATGTTGCTCATTCATCAGGTGATCGACTGCCAGTTTACACGGCAAGAAGATGAAATGAGTATTTTTAACAATGCTTGTTCTTAATTATCCTCCTGTGTCAATGCTTCTTAAACCATAAAAGCCACCAATCCACGGTGTGCGAAAGGGAAAGCCAAAGACTCGGGACCATTGACATTTCGAGTAAATGGGGACACAGTAAAGCAGAGAATGTCACTGGGACTTGTTCATCACCAAATGACTGTTCAAACCAAGCACAGTTACACGGTTCACCATGGCATGGAAAAACATGTAACTGCACCTTCCCACCTGCTTCTATTATCTCAATCCTCAATTCTTCTTTGATTGGAGCCAAAAAAGTACCAAGATAGAGGGAAAACAAACAGGTGGGGAGGTGCACTTGTATGTTTGGCCCCGCCATGGTGCACGAGCGCCTGTGCTTGAACAGTCATTGTGTTCCGACAGAGTCCCTTTAACATAGTGTAAAGCTCAGTAGAGAGGGGATGATGAGATTTCACAAAAAGCATATGCACATTAGTAAACCTATATAGTAGTATGAACATTATGGCATTAAAATCTCTGAGAACAATCAACGATTAGTCACAGGCCATGAGCTTAATCAGTCCACGGAGGAGATGGTGAGGGGAATCCAAGTGATGTTCCCACATGATGTAAAAAGCTGTGAGTCCAAGACTGTCCCGTGTCAAAGTGTAATGCACCTCTGATCAAGGCAAGAGGGTCAGATCCATCTAGCTTGAAGTGGCTGGATGATTAATGATAAGGATGATAAACTGTGGAGGAGGCCACTTGGGGCCATTGCGCCATCATTGAGAGGGGGCTAGTGTGACGGCAAAAGGTCTGTGGTTTTTAGTGATAACACAGCGGTGGCAACTAAATTTCAAAGTCAATTCCAGAGAGAGAGGATGGTCAGGTCACAGGCCAGTAGCCTTGAGATTTTTGGAATGCCCTGATCATGTAAGTATCTGGTAGTAGGGTTTGGATTTGAGATCTTAAGTGTGGGCCACAAATGATAGTCAATAGCTGGTACCTCCCCAGAAAACTCAACCGTAGATAATACATTTTGCAGTGCACTCGGTGTAGGAGATCAAAGGTAGAAACCATTGTAGAAAGCTAAAAAAAAACCCCAGTGTACAAAAAAGTGAAAGCACTGCGCACGGTTTACCATGTCCTCCTTATATACTCAACTTTCATTTACATAAAAATATAGTTTAGTTTTACTTTTGCTTGTTTATTTGAAATCTAATAATTAATAATACATTGGCAATGCACTTGTTCCTGAGAAAGTATTTCTAAGTACTATAAGTGGAGTAACTGGGAGTGCCGAAATCCTTACATTCCTTGCATTAACCAGATGATGATCCGCGCCGTCCTGGATGATGCTGTTTACCCCACATTTTGTGGCTTGGTTAGAGAGAGACTTTGTGCTCACATATTTCTATACAAACAGCTGTTGCTCACAGTGAGTGAAGTGACTAATAAATATTAGGGATGGACAAACCCGAACTGTAAAGTTTGGGGTCTCTACCGGAAGACCCATTATCCGGTGCTCAAACTCAAATGTGGACTTCTAATGGAAATCTAAGGTTGAGTTCAAATGCTGTTCGTATGCTGCATCTAGGTTGTTGAAAGGCTGTACCATAGACCAGCCAATAAACAAGATTTTTGGCTGTGGGCACTTCTGTAGCCATCACAGCAATGCTGCGCACTGGCATACCTGTGATTGGCAGGCTGCATTATGTCATTGGGTCTATATATTACCCGGTGACTCGATGCTCGGCACACGCTGTCCTCTGGAAGTTGACAAAGGCAAAGTAAGTTGCCCTTACATATTGTACCCTTGCACCCTTTAGTGCCTTTCATGGGGCACTAAAGGGTGTTTTTAGCCTTGTTTAACTAATAAATGAATAACTAGGGTAAACCAGACAGCTGGGGACTGGTATTATCAGGTTGGGAAGGCCCATGGTTTTTGGTCCTTCCCAGCCTACAAATAGCAGCCTACAGTCACCCCAGAAGTGGCACATACATTAGATGTGCTAACTCTGGCTCTTCACCCCAGCCTTTCCTGTAAATTGACAGCTGGCATCAAGCTCAGGGGTTAGTAATGGAGAGGCGTCTATTAGGCACCCTAATTACTAATCTAGTAAGTGGAAAGTAAAAAAAAAAAAAAAGCAAAAACACACACAGGGAAAAATAGTTTTATTTGAATAATGACTCCCCTGCACTCCCTCATTCACCAATTTATTAATTTGAAAATCCTCGAATGGTCCAACTTGATCCAATGGTGTAATGTCCCACAACGTCCATCAAATCCTATGGAGCCCTGAGCTTAATGCCAGCTGACATTACACAGCTGACATCAACCCCATTAACAATTAACCTGATTGCCACCGCCCCATGGCAGTCGAGAAGAACTGGACAAAGTGCCAGAACTGGCACATCTAATAGACGCACCACTTCTGGAGCTGCTGCGGGCTGCGATTTTTAAGCTGGGCAGGGCCAAATAACCATGGACCTTCCCAGACTGATACCAGCCCCCAGCTGTCTGCTTTACCTTAGCTGGTTATTAAAAATAAGGTGAGACCCCACACTGTTTTTTTTTCAATTATTTATTCCTTATCCACGTTTGTTTGCAGGGCAATTTTCCCTGCTCTTACCCCCATTTTGCTTCCTTTTGCAGCCCCCTAGCCCTTACTATGACCATTTTACGGCAACAAAGTTTGGGTTTCCATTGACTTCTAGTTGAAGGTGTGAGGTCAAGTCCAGGTACCAAACCAATCTTTTAACTAATGTTTGGCTGAACACAGGGAACCCGAACATCCAGGAGTCCACTCATCCCTAATAAATATAAAAAAAATTGTTTAAAAGAACAGAGTCCTCAGTGGTTGATACCTTTTAATGGCTGGTAATAATTGCAAGCTTTCGAGACTACTCAGGTCTCTTCATCAGGCATGGTATAACACAAAATCTGAAGAGTCACGTATTTATACACAACAGGACTTAGAATAGTGCAGTAAAAAAAAAAAAAAAAAAAAGAACAAGTTATATGAAACAGAACTAGATATATTTTACTTGTGTGTATAAATACGTGACTCTTCAGATTTTGTGTTATACCATGCCTGATGAAGAGACCTGAGTAGTCTCGAAAGCTTGCAATTATTACCATCTTTTCAGTCAGCCATTAAAAGGTATCAACCACTGAGGACTCTGTTCTTTTAAACAATTTTTTTTATCTCTACTGGCTAACACGGTACAAAGATATATTTTACTTGTAATAAATATAGTCATTTTTTTCAAACACCAAAAATTGTTAATACATTTGCGCTTATTATCCGAATCCTCACCTAGATTCTATGTAGAGGTAGTTTTGGAAATTCAGTTGATATTCCCTGACTGCTCTGATGCCGGCACTCATCACTCGATTCTGCTCATGTGTTCCGTGTCCCTCAACTCAATGACTGCCTACTGCAAATGACCATGTACCATAAAAAGTATATAGGAAATTATTTCAACATATTGGAATTTCACAAAGATGTTTATCAATGAGCGTAACTGTGCGATGTTGTTCTGTGAGGGCCTCAAGAAGATTACCGTAGTTGGTCGATTAAAGAACATGATGGAAACAGATGACTAATCACCAGAATAATCCACTGCCATCAGATACGAAAACTAGCAAATCTATTGAAAAATGTCCCCTTGTGTAGCCAGCAATACACTTACATCAGTACTTGCAATGGTCATTTGGATTGGGGATAACCAACAATTTTTAGGGAATCTTCAGATCACTGGTGGTTAGGGAGGCCAGCGGCTGGGACCACTTAAGTCATTACATTGAACGTCAACGGTTGAAGATTCCCATGGCTCTTTTCTAGGCACAGATAATTTTGTATGTCTGGGTCATGTGTTAATATTACCTTTTACTATAATTTGCAATATGTTTCATTACCTGTTCTGCACATTTGCACCCTATGAAGCCACAACATTGTGATGAAAACCGTCATCCACAAGTGGCTAGATGCCATATCGTTTGGCACGTATACTATTTATAAAAGTGTTGCAGTATATTCATTCTGTAATGTAAGATTTTGTATCTGGTGATTATGTGATTTACATATTCGGGAGTGAAATTGCAGCTAATAAAACATCAGAACATGACCCAGTTGAAACCTCCAGGGTCCTCCCCCACCACCACCCAAACCACTCGTAATCCTCTCTATGCGGCTGCATTAGTAGTCATACAATTGTACTAATGAGCACGTTGGCACCTTTAACTTTTGCATTTCACTTAGAGCACAGAGGATGTTCTGTTAACAGGAGTGGCTGCTTGTAGAGGGTTTTAGCGCGCCCGTCTGTGTGTGCTCAAATGCCCTTTTGTGCTAGAATGCATTTGAAGTTTGTCCCTTTTACAGGGCATTGCTCTGGCCATCTGGCTTATTGTTGGCTTACCATGCCTCTGATAGGGGTTTGTAGTTTTCTGCAGTTGGGAGACAGTTGTAGGAGACGCACATTCCAATCAGCCTCTTTAGTACGAGCGGCCCAAACAAGTAGGCTGCATCGAAATGTCTGGGTTGTTCTGCGGCATTGTTCTGCTGACATGAATGGGACGTTGTGTCTTCAGTTTGGTCACACTGGTTGCAATATCATTCCCAGAGAGACCACGTAGCAAAGCCGAATGTGTCAGTGTGGTAGAGACAAGCCCAACATTCTATATTTATAAATATTCTATTTGTGGATTCCATGGCTTTATAGGTAAATCCTGCTGCTACATTGTAAAAGAATGCAGTGAGAATGCAGTGACCAATCCAGCTCATATTGGTGACAAAATCCTATGTATAAATCATGGATACATTATATATCATCATGGTATACAGATAAATTTTCCCATTACAAATGTTTTTCCCCACAGTTATCTCAGGATGGGGCCTCCCTAGCTTGTACATAGCTGTGACTGATGTGAACCACAGTTATGCCGGCGGGCCGTGTTTATCCGTACGACATGCTGGTTCAGTCTCCTGTTTACTGTTATAGTCATATCAAAATGTTGGAGGATTTGATTGATTACAGTTCGGGCTTCGGACATGATTAAGTGCACATTTATTCTGTAAAGCTAACACCAGCAGGCTTGTTCACGGTTAAAGGGTTTTCAAGTTTCAGAAAACCCCTCTTCTCTTATTGCAGATTAAGAAAAATTAAAAATTAGCACTTTACCAACCTCAGCCAGGGTCTGGTGCTCAGACCCCACTTCTTCTCTCAGTGTCTTATTGAATGCAGCGCTGCAGTCAGTCAGTGAGCTCAGCGGCTCAAGCAGATAACTCATGAGTTCTGAAGTCCAATTCTACCAATGTTTTGCAGGATTGTCTAGCTATGTGATGTGTATGAGGGTCTCCTATCTCTTCTTCAATAGCAGATATCAGTGGTGATGGTGATGAGGCATATTGGATTTCAATATGTCTGATCCTTAGTTATAAGCCATTGTCAAGCAGCGTCTTTTTGTCCTCTCCACATCTTGGTTGAAGGAGTGTTTGACTAAAGGAGCATTCCTAGCTTGGACATTTGTCATATCCCTTGACTATGCCTTCAGAGTATAATGCATACAGGTCCTACTGCTGGAAATTATATCTACAGTATGTTGGAAGTGAGACATGCATACTTGTCTCTCTCCATTCACTTCCCAAATGTGTATGTATTCCAACTTATCCATTCCAATACCTACCCCAGTAGTGTTTCCTCCATAAGATAATTATGGCTCCAGTGAATATACAGTTCCAGAAAATGAAGAATTTGTCCAAGAAAATTATTACACGTTGTGTCATACAATGTTTATTGTCTTTGTGTGTAGTGGAACAACACAGAAAAAAAAGGCAAATTGGACATAATTTCACACAAAACCACAAAAATAGGACAGACAAAATAGATTTTAACCTTTCTCAAATTATGGATGAAAAACTTTGTTTCAAGCATGCGCATTCAAACTCACCTTTGGCAAGTAACAGATGTGGGCAATATGAAAATCACACCTGAAACCAGATAAAAAGGAGAGAAGTTTATTCATTCTTTGCATTGTGTGTGCATAATAAGCATGCAGAACAGAAAGAGAAGAAGAGAACAGTCTGAGGACTTGAGAATCAAAACTGTTGAAAAATATCAACATTCTCAAGGTTACATGTCCATCTTCAGAGATCTTGATGTTCCTTTGTCAACAGTGCACAACATATTCTAGAAGTTCACAACCCACGGCACTGTAGCTAATCTCCTTGGACGTGGATGGCAGAGTAAAATTGATGAAAGGCTGCAGGATAGTCTGGATGGTGGATAAGCTGCTCCAATTAAGTTCCAAGGAAATTCAAGCTGTCCTGCAGGCTGATGGTGCATCAGTGTCAGCACAAAATCTCCATCAACATTTGAAATTAAACACTATGGCAGGAGATCCAGGAGGACCCCCACTGCTGACACAGAGACATAAAAAAGATAGACTGCAGTTTACCAAAATGTTCATGAGTAAGCCAAAATCCTTCTGGGAAGCATCTTGTGGACAGATGAGACCAAGATAGAGCTTTTTGGTAACACACATCATTCTACTGTTTACCAAAAATGGAAGGAGGCCTACAAAGAAAAGAACACCGCACCTACAGTCAAATCTGGTGGAGGTTCAAAGATATTTTGGGGTTGTTTTGCTGTCTCTGGGACTTGACACTGTGCAAGGGACCATGAAATCTGAAAATTACTAAAGGATTTTGGGTGGAAATGTAGTGCCTAGTGTCAGAATGCTGGGTTTGCCTGCAAGTTCATGGGTTTTCCAGCAGGACAATGACCCCAGAAATACTGTATAGGGAAACAAAGCACTGGAGAGTTCTGAAGTTTGAGCAATGAGTCCAGAGATAAATCCTATTGAACACTTGTGGAGAGACATTGATATTGCTGTTGCGAGAAGACTCCTTCAAATATGAGACACCTGGAGCAGGTTGCAAAGTAGAGTCCAAAATTCCAGTTGAAAGGTATAAGAAGCTTCTTGATGGTTATAAGAAGAGATTGATTGCAGCTATTTATTTCAAAGGATGTGCAACCAAACATTAAGTAGAGGGTGCCAACAATTTTTGTCCTGCCCAGTTTTGGAGTTTTGTGTGAAATTATGTCCAATTTGCCTTTTTCTTGCTTTTTTTTGTGTGTTGTTCCAATGCATGCAAATGAAATGTCTATAACAAAACATGGAATTGCAATAATTTTCTCGGAGAAATACTTGAGTTTCTAGAACAATTTAAAGGGTGCCAAGATTTTCGGCCATAACTGTATAAATATATACCTTTATAAGGAATCTGTTATACTGTTCACGCAGTCCCATCTGTGGGCAGTATGGTCTAGTGCTAGAGTTGCAGAACAATTGATGTATTGTTTTGTGGGAGGAGATTTGGTATAACCTGTACTTTGTTAATTTGAATCCCTGCTTGTTGGTAGTCCAGTGGGCGGAGCTACTTCATGATTGACAGATAGCTTTGTATACATTCAGGGAAAGCTATACGTTCATGGGAAAATGTCCTCTATGAAAACAAATGAGATTCACCTGTAGGACCTCGTATAACTTTTTCCAAGGACACTTGGAATGTCGGATGAAACACTTCACAAACCACCAAAGCAAAAGGTCACTAGACAACTACTCAGAGGTTAAACTCATTTTCTGTAAGGCTGCCAGGTTAACACGCATATGTTAAAGGGGGCACAGAATGAGTTTATCCTCTGTCGTTACCAGTTTAGAGGAGTAGATAGATGGTGTAACTGATGTGATTGGAATGTAAGATGTCCTAACGAGGTGAGGATGGCTCACATATAAAGGGCTTGTGTATAGAATGGGGGATGCTATGCAACAATAGTGCTGCCTAAGAAAGACAAAACCTTCTGCTGCAACAGGGAGACATGCTAATCTTCAAGGAATCCCTATATTATGTTGTTGTCCTAAGTCAGATCATTGAATGTCCTTGTGATGGATCCTAATTAAGACTATGTGGGTCTAAAGCCCTTATACACATAGATCTTGTTCGGCCAGCATCTGTACCACCTGACCACGTATTCTCAGTGTCCATGTCTTATCAATGGGGAGAGAGGAGTAGGTTTCTATTAAACAACATTTTTGCAGTGGCTTAAGAACAAATGGATTAAACATCTCCTTTCACCCCAACATTATCTGTTGGTGAACAGTCAGGAAGGACGCATAAAAAATGGGATAGTCAGCCGGTCTCTTTTAGATCGGCCAACTTTTCTGCATTGCCTATAGAGAATTTTTTGTGAACCTGCAGATTTCAGTGAGACTGGACAATTATTTTATATAAATAATGGGTCTTCAACCAAGAGATGATGTTGGGGGAATGAAGGAATATGTTGACTTTCAATCCTGGATACCTTTTATTTTTCCATTCTTCAACATGGTCTCAGTTGACCCCCAGTAGGATTTCATTTTTTAATTTAGGTATCGTTAACAGCTCCCTACCATTAGCATTTTAGCTTTCACCAAAAAACTTGTGATCCAAATCCGTTGATACCAGTTTGCTGTATATTGGCTTCCATATCGACACCGCTAATAGATGCTGCCCTTCCGGATTGCAGGTGGCCCCTATGTAGACCTCCTCAGTCGGCCCCTAGAAGCGCGGGTAATGTTTAGTACTAATGCCACGTCTCCACACCAGGGTGAGAGGTGCAATGTTGTTCTAGGGGCACGTGTTTCATCTCACTTCACAGACAATAATGTAACCAACATTTGCTCTTCCTGTCTTTAAGGGGATGAGAAGATCTGAAAGGTTTAGGTTTTTAGGCTTTTACATGTAAGTAAACAACATAGACGCTTTTAGTCTGTAGGATACGGTGATCAGATAGGATGATCAAGGAAGGAAAAGGAATTTGTAAAGCTTCTGGAAATCAGCTTGATAGTTCTTTAAAGATAAAGCAGAGAGGCCTTTAAGCTCCTACATATGTGGTGCTGGCAGTTGTTTTCTCAGGAGAATTACTCATCTGTATCGGAGCTTATTCTACTCACTGGACTTCCCTCACACAATGATACCTGTCAACACGAGTCATACACGCAAGAAATGGGCCAAACTGCAAGATTCTTACCATCTACATTACATGTACATACGTGAAAAAATAAACTAAATCCTATATACACGCATATTACACCACATGGACAGACGTAATGTGACATACTTCGTAATCATTGACTTCAGATTTTTCATTCAGTCCCATTGCCCCCTTCCCCCCCTCCCCACCCCCGATGCATGACATCTGGCCCCTCGCTATCCAATCTGCCTTAACTACCGTAATATGTGGCAGAACGGTTCATTTTAAATACCTCACTGATACCAGCGCAGTCCTAGGAGCCACCGGTATACCAGTCAGTTTGACATTTCCTTCCTCTTCACCATTATCTGTGAACAATCTTATAGAAAAATGGAAGAAAATGCCGCAACACATAAAGTAACGGAGCGGCATCACCGAGTGCTGAGGAGCAGAAGTCACCAACGGCTTGCTGACTCCATAACCGCAGAGTCCAAGTCTCCTCTGGCAATCACATCAACACAAACACCGGCCGTCACCGAGAGCTTCATGTCCTGGCTTTCCCTTGACCAAGCAGCTGCATGCATGCCTTATATTACCATGCACAATCCCAAGTGTCAGATGCAGTGGTGTAAACCATGCCGCAACCACTGGATTCTGGAGCAGTGGAAATGGGTTCTGTGGGAATGAACAATCACACATTTTTTATATGGCTTGTGCTAAACGAGTAGAGTTGAGCGCGGTTCGTGGTTCGTGGTTCTCCAGTTCTAGGCTCGAGTGATTTTTGGGCTGTTCGAGATCGAACTAGAACTCGAGCTTTTTGCTAAAAGCTCGATAGTTCTAGATACGTTCGAGAACGGTTCTAGCAGCAAAAAGCAGGGCTTTTTACAGCTACAGTGAGCAGGAGCCATCGCTGGCAGCCTGCCACAAGCTGGTAACCAAGATAAACATCGGGTATCCAAGCAAAGCGCTTTGGTTAGTAACCCGATGTTTATCTTAGTTACGTGCAGGAAGCCCACACTTTCCCGCTCAGCTCGCTCCACCCCCTCCTGCCCGCGGCATGTACACATACATACACATACACAAACACACACACACACACACACAACCACCCCCCCCCCCCGCCCGCCCGCCCGCTCGCTCGCTCGCTCGGCTTACCTGCGGTGATGAAGTCCCGCCATCCCGACCTCAGCGCTGTCACTGTCCTCCATGGCCGCCGCTTGTCACATCACCTATCGCTTCCGACCCGAGACTGACACTGGCGGTGACGTCACGGACCTCTCGCGATACTTGATGTGAAGGCGCCGGTCATTGACCTCAGTGACAGGGGCTGTCAGTGTGCTGCAGATCAGCGCAGGTAATGTACCTCACTGACAGCAGCACTTGTCACCCCCCTGCAGTGACCTGGGCTGACCCATTGATGTTAGCTCAGGTCACTGCACTGCTCTCCCAGCCAATGGGGAACATCCTGCTCTTCATTGACTGGGACAGTGTGCATCGTCATGGCAACCCCTTGGATTACACCAGACCTGGATTTGTTTTTCAATCTAATAAATTGGTTAAAGAGGGAATGTTTTGGGGAGTGTTTTTTCAAATAAAAATGTGTTTGTCGTCTATTTTTTTTTTATTACTGACTGGGTTGGTGATGTCGGGTATCTGATAGACGCCTGACCTCACCAACCCCAGGGCTTGATGCCAGGTGACATTACACATCTGGTATTAACCCCAAATATTACCCCGTTTGCCACCGCACCAGGGCGCGGGATGAGCTGGGGCGAAGCACCAGGATTGGCACATCTAATGGATGCGCCACTTCTGGGGCGGCTGCGGCCTGCTATTTTTAGGCTGGGGAGATTCCAATAACCATGGACCTCCCTAGTCTGAGAATATCAGGCCCCAGCTGTCTGCTTTACCTTGGCTGGTGATCCAATTTTGGGGGACCCCTACGTGTTTTTTTTTTTAATTATTTATTTAATTTAAAATAACAGCGTGGGGTGCCCTCAGTTTTGGATTACCAGCCAAGGTGAGGTTGCCAGCTGTGGTCTGCAGGCTGCAGCCGTCTGCTTTACCCTAGCTGGCTACAAAACTAGGGGGAACCCTATGTCATTTTTTTTTCATTTTTTTGGCTAAATACAAAGCTAAGCACCCCTTAGTGCCACATGAAAGGTACCAAAGGGTGTTCCACTTTTTCTCCATTTTTTTCTCCACTTTCTCTCCACTTTTTCTCCACTTTTTCTCCATTTTTTTCTCCACTTATTCTCCACTTTTTCTCCTCTTATTCTCCACTTTTTCTCCACTTTTTCTCCACTTTTTCTCCTCTTATTCTCCACTTTTTCTCCACTTTTTCTCCACTTTTTCTCCATTTTTTTCTCCACTTTCTCCACTTTTTCTCCACTTTTTTCTCCACTTTTTCTCCTCTTATGCTCCACTTTTTCTCCTCTTAATCTCCACTTTTTCTCCACTTTTTCTCCACTTTTTCTCCACTTTTTTCTCCACTTTTTCTCCTCTTATGCTCCACTTTTTCTCCACTTTTTCTCCACTTTTTCTCCACTTTTTTCTCCACTTTTTTCTCCTCTTAATCTCCACTTTTTCTCCTCTTATGCTCCACTTTTTCTCCACTTTTTCTCCACTTTTTTTCTCCACTTTTTCTCCTCTCATGCTCCACTTTTTCTCCACTTTTTCTCCACTTTTTCTCCACTTTTTCTCCACGTTTTCTCCACGTTTTCTCCACTTTTTTCTCCACTTTTTCTCCTCTTATGCTCCACTTTTTCTCCACTTTTTCTCCTCTTAATCTCCACTTTTTCTCCACTTTTTCTCCACTTTTTCTCCACTTTTTCTCCACTTTTTCTCCACTTTTTCTCCACTTTTTCTCCACTTTTTCTCCACTTTTTTCTCCACTTTTTCTCCACTTTTTCTCCTCTTATGCTCCACTTTTTCTCCACTTTTTCTCCACTTTTTCTCCACTTTTTCTCCTCTTATGCTCCACTTTTTCTCCACTTTTTCTCCACTTTTTCTCCTCTTATGCTCCACTTTTTCTCCACTTTTTCTCCACTTTTTTCTCCACTTTTTCTCCTCTTATGCTCCACTTTTTCTCCACTTTTTCTCCACTTTTTCTCCACTTTTTCTCCTCTTATGCTCCACTTTTTCTCCACTTTTTCTCCATTTTTTTCTCCACTTATTCTCCACTTTTTCTCCTCTTATTCTCCACTTTTTCTCCACTTTTTCTCCACTTTTTCTCCACTTTTTCTCCACTTTTTCTCCACTTTTTCTCCACTTTTTCTCCACTTTTTCTCCATTTTTTTCTCCACTTTCTCCACTTTTTCTCCACTTTTTTCTCCACTTTTTCTCCTCTTATGCTCCACTTTTTCTCCTCTTAATCTCCACTTTTTCTCCACTTTTTCTCCACTTTTTCTCCACTTTTTTCTCCACTTTTTCTCCTCTTATGCTCCACTTTTTCTCCACTTTTTCTCCTCTTAATCTCCACTTTTTCTCCACTTTTTCTCCACTTTTTCTCCTCTTATGCTCCACTTTTTCTCCACTTTTTCTCCTCTTAATCTCCACTTTTTCTCCTCTTATGCTCCACTTTTTCTCCACTTTTTCTCCACTTTTTCTCCTCTTATGCTCCACTTTTTCTCCACTTTTTCTCCACTTTTTCTCCTCTTATTCTCCACTTTTTCTCCACTTTTTCTCCACTTTTTCTCCATTTTTTTCTCCACTTTCTCCACTTTTTCTCCACTTTTTTCTCCACTTTTTCTCCTCTTATGCTCCACTTTTTCTCCTCTTAATCTCCACTTTTTCTCCACTTTTTCTCCACTTTTTTCTCCACTTTTTCTCCTCTTATGCTCCACTTTTTCTCCACTTTTTCTCCTCTTAATCTCCACTTTTTCTCCTCTTATGCTCCACTTTTTCTCCACTTTTTCTCCACTTTTTCTCCACTTTTTCTCCACTTTTTCTCCACTTTTTCTCCTCTTATGCTCCACTTTTTCTCCACTTTTTCTCCTCTTAATCTCCACTTTTTCTCCTCTTATGCTCCACTTTTTCTCCACTTTTTCTCCACTTTTTCTCCTCTTATGCTCCACTTTTTCTCCACTTTTTCTCCACTTTTTCTCCTCTTATGCTCCACTTTTTCTCCACTTTTTCTCCACTTTTTTCTCCACTTTTTCTCCTCTTATGCTCCACTTTTTCTCCACTTTTTCTCCACTTTTTCTCCACTTTTTCTCCACTTTTTCTCCACTTTTTCTCCACTTATGCTCCACTTTTTCTCCACTTTTTCTCCACTTTTTTCTCCACTTTTTCTCCTCTTAATCTCCACTTTTTCTCCACTTTTTCTCCACTTTTTTCTCCACTTTTTCTCCACTTTTTCCTCCACTTTTTCTCCACTTTTTCTCCTCTTATGTTCCACTTATTCTCCACTTTTTCTCCACTTTTTCTCTACTTTTTCTATGGTCGGTCTACCCATTAGCTCTGCCATGCATAGTGTAGCTCTACACCTACTGCACATGTTACTTTATGATTGACATCTCTTTCGTACCAGAGCTGTCTAAGTCTACCCCATATTTGTCATTAATATATTGTCCTTGTACTGTATTATGACATTTGTATCATGTGTTTCATTTCTTGCTGTGTTGCAATTTTTTTGCTGCATCCCAATTGTACCTCTACATTGTTCGAGTTTATGTTATTGTTCTCTCACTCTTATGTGATACTGATTATTGTCATTTTTCATGATTACATGCAGATAAGTCCAATCTGACGAAGGCTCAGGCCGAAACGTCATTTGTAACTTGTTTTGGACAAAAACATATATGCTTATGAAAAAAAATTTTTCTTAATACGGACCAATAAAGAGTGATTTTGCATTACTATCCGTTGTGACTTACTGACTTAGTCTGGGAGATTTAGAGTGCCGAGGTTACTCACTAATTTTATCTATTATTACCTCTGAGCACCTATATACCAGTGAGCAGAGCTTCCTCTACAGTAGTTCTCCTGATTAGGCATGCCCTTACCTCATGAGCAGGGCATTGCAGCTTTGGTAGCAACCATTACGACATGGACTCTGCTGCTGTGGACCCGGGGAGAGTGAGTGCAGATTCATTGCACCCACACTCCTCACATGAAGGGTCCGCACTCCTAGAAAATGGGGGATACGTTCCCTGAGTGTCTCCCCCCCATATTCTAGACGGTCCAGAGTCGTCGTGGGACCCCTTTATTTTTTTTCTTACAATAAATTGGTGAAAGAGGAAATGTTTTGGGGACTGTTTTTTCAAATAAATTTCTTTTGTCGATTTTTTTGTTTTTTAGTACTGACAGTTTATGATGTTGAGTATCTAATAGACGCCATGACATCACAAACTGCTGGGCTTGATCTCAGGTGACTTTACAGCTAGTATCAACCCGATTTATTACCCCGTTTGCCACTGCACCAGGGCACGGGATGAGCTGGGGTGAAGCGCCAGGATTGGCGCATCTAGTGGATGCGCCACGTCTGGGGTGCCTGCGGCCTGCTATTTTTAGGCTGTGAAGGCCCAATAACTATGGACCTTCCCACCCTGAGAATACCAGACCACAGCTGTCCGCTTTACCTTGGCTGGTGATCCAATTTGGGGGGTCCCCTACTTTTATTGTGTAATTATTAATATTTATAAAATAATTATAAAAAAGAGCCTGAGGGGACCTCCACATTGGATCCCCAACCACGGTAAAGCTGCCAGCTGTGGTTTTCAGGCTACAGCCGTCTGCTTTACCCTAGCTGGCTATCAAAAATGGGGGGACCCAACGTAATTTTTTTTTTTTAACTATTTTTTAAATAGAAAAAAATAATGGGCTTCCCTGTATTTTGATTGCCAACCAAGGTAACGGCAGGCAGATGGGGGTGGCAACCCATAGCTGTCTGCTTTATCTGCGCTGAGAATCAAAAATACCGCGGAGCGCTACGTCATTTTTTTAAAGATTTATTTTTACAGCACTGTGATGTCCAGCAATCAAAATACAGGGAAGCCCATTTTATTTTTAGTTATTTAAATAAATAATTAAAAAAAATATATGTTAGCTCCCACTGCATTTTTTGTATTGCTAGCTAAGGGTAATCCAAGCAGCTACTGGCTGCTAACCCCCACTGCTTGGTGTTACCTTCACTGGCAATGGAAAATCCAGGGAAGCATTTTTTTTTTTTTGCCAAAAAGCTACAAAAAAAGGACGTGAGCTTCGCCATATTTTTGTATGCTAGCCAGGTATAGCAGGCAGGTGCTGGAAGAGTTGGATACAGCGCCAGAAGATGGCGCTTCTATGAAAATGCCATTTTCTGAGGTGGCTGCAGACTGCAATTCGCAGCAGTGGGGCCCAGAAAGCTCAGGCCAACCGGTGGTGCGGATTCCAATCCCAGCTGCCTAGTTGTACCTGGCTGGACACAAAAATGGGGCAAAGCCTACGTCATTTGTTTTCTAATTATTTCATGAAATTCATGAAATAATAAAAAAAGGGCTTCCCTTTATTTTTGGTTCCCAGCCGGGTACAAATAGGCAACTGGGGGTTGGGGGCAGCCGTACCTGCCTGCTGTACCTGGCTAGCATACAAAAATATGGCAAAGCCACATAATTTTTTCAGGATGCAAAAAACTTCTGCATACAGTCCTGGATGGAGTATGCTGAGCCTTGTAGTTCTGCAGCTGCTGTCTGTCTGTATGGAGAAGAGCAGACAACAGCTGCAGAACTACAAGGCTCAGCATACTCCATCCAGGACTGTATGCAGAAGTTTTTTGCCCACCAAAAAAATGACGTGGGCTTCGCCATATTTTTGTATGCTAGCCAGGTACAGCTGGCAGCCACGGGCTGCCTCCAACCCCCAGTTGCCTATTTGTACCCGGCTGGGAACCAAAAATATAGGGAAGCCCGTTTTTTTTAATTATTTCACTTATTTCATGAAATAATTAAAAAACAAATGACGTGGGCTTCGCCCTATTTTTGTGTCCAGCCGGGTACAACTAGGCAGCTGGGGATTGGAATCCGCAGCACAGGTTAGCCCGAGGTTTGTGGGCGCCTCTGCTGCGGATTTCAGTCTGCAGCCGTCCCAGAAAATGGCGCTCTCATAGAAGCGCCATCATCTGGCGCTGTATCCAACTCTTCCAACAGCCCTGGAGCCGGGTGGCTTGTTGGGTAATCATGAGTTAATACTGGCTTTGTTTTACCAGCCAGTATTAAGCCAGAGATTCTTAATGTCAGGCACGTTTGACCCGGCCATTAAGAATCTCCAATAAAGGGTTAAAAAAAGACACCACACAGAGAAAAAATACTTTAATAGAAATAAATACACAGACACATTAGAGACTCCATCTTTATTACCCATGTCAGCCCTCCACGATCCTGCTCTTCTGTCTTCTTTCTTTCTAGTGTAGTAGTAGTGACGATTGTAGTGAGGGGCATCACTTGGGGCTGGGGAACCTCCATCCTAACTACAATGCTCACTACAATCGGGAAGCAGCGTGCAGCCTTCACTCCGTGAGTGATCACTGCTGGCTGCTAGCGGTAACGCTGACAGACGCGTTACCATAGCAACGGTGCTCCCGGAGCCGCGGTTAGCGGTGACGTCACCGCTAACTGCGTTGCTATGGCAACGGTGATCTCCGTTAATGACCGGCTGTGTCAGCCGGTCCCTAACGGAACGGGGAGTCGACCGTGTGCTAGAGCATGTCGCCGGTACACGGCGATACACATATGTGCACCGTGTACCGGAGAGATGCACTCGCAGGTCCTACATGACGTGTCATAGTCATGTGACCAGTCTGTAGCCAATGAGATAATAGCCACGTGACTGGTCACATGGCTATTTTGACGTCACGATAGGTCCTGCTTCTCTGCTGGCAGTGCAGGTCACCGGGAGGATTCAGCGATCATCGGATGGAATAGCGGCAGGAGACAGAGTGCAGAAGGGATCGCGAGGACCGGTAAGTGTTATGGCAATGTTTATTAACTGTTTGTGTACATTTATAATGCATTTTTATGTGTTTGTGATTGCCTCCCATTATAGCCTATACGTTCGAGTTCGGTTCGTCGAACGTTCGACGAACCGAACTCGAACGGGACCCCCGTTCGGCGAACCGGCCTCGAGCCGAACCGGGACCGGTTCGCTCATCTCTATAAACGAGATTTTAATCTAGATTTCGTGAATGCCAGGAGAACCTTACTGATTGCATTGTGCTAGCTGTTATGTTTGATGGAGGAGGACTAATGGTAAGGGATTGTTTTTCAGGGGTCGGGTCAGGATCCTTAGTATTTAGATTTTGTGACGCCTGCCTGCAGCCACAGACTCAGGATCGGTGAAACAGGTGGATAGAGGCAACCGCCCACAAAGCAGGAACCCGGACCCCACAGCCCTTTAACCCCTATACAGGGATTTGGAATTACGACAGAGCCCAGGTGATCACTGCCCATGGAAGACTTCAGTCCTGAGAAGAGTAGTAACCAGGCAGGGTCAAATCCAGAAGGTAGAACAGGGATAAAAACAGATGGGAGGCAGGAGAGTGGTCAGATATCAAGCTAAGGGTCAAAACCGGAGATGGCAGCGAAGTACAGAAACGGCAGGCAGAAGAGTGGTCAGGTAATCAAGCTAAGGTGAATATACGGGATTACAAGCAAACAGCAAGGAACCAGAGACTAGCAGGGAATTACAGGACTATATCTGGCACCTGCCAGCATAAGGGAGAAAGCATAAGAGGGGTGGGGTGCCTTCCCATTAGCCCCAGCTGAAAGGTAGTTACTCCAGCCGGAAGGCACACACCACCACAGTCAACCAGTGGTACTGCAGGTCCTAGTGAAACCCAGCTTAATAGATGAGCGGAGCCTGCACCCAGCAGAGCCACTGACTGCTCCCCCATCCCCAGCGCCGCACACAGTGATGAAGCGTCGTCGTCTGGTGATTGAAGCAGAAGTCGACTCTGGTGGAGACATGACAGATTTTTATTCAAAGGAACCCCATACACAATAGATAACTCTTGGCCCATCATTTTGTAAGCAGCTGTCTTTCCTGACTCCTTCATACATAGGAGAGCTTCTGTGTTTTCTATGGGAAATCTCCTTCCAAACTCTCTAAAGACGGCTTATCTCATCGAGAAGAAAAGGTTCAGCAGTCTGAAATTGGACATGCCAGAACCTTATGTTCCTTCATGTCCTCTGTCAGGGAGAGGTCCTATGTCGGGGAGAATCAGAAGGCCCCCATACCTATTAGACTGCTGGCCGATCCTGCCTATATCCAGTTCAGCCAACGTTCTTCTAATGTGTATGGTGGCCTTAAGATATTTTGAATCAATATATGCTTTCAATTTTGTGAGAACAGTTTAAGAAAGTCCTTTTTCTGTTCAAACAAGTCCATAAAGGCATCATTGAGTGAATTTGGCTACATAGACCCCTGACCTCAACCCCATCAAAAACCTGCGGAATTGTGTGCCCGGCCATCTCTCCCAACATTCATGTCTGACCTCACAAATGTTCTTCTGGTTGAATTGTCAACATTTCCCAAAGACATGCTCCAAAATTTTGTAGAAAGTCTTCCAAGAAAAATTAAAGTTATAGCTGCAAAGGGTTCGACCCCATATGAATTCCTATGGATTTAGAATGGGACACCATAAAATCTCATTTGATTTTACAATACTTTGGTCTTTATAGCATAGTAAATAATAATAATAGTTTAGTATATATCAAGCAACTGATATGCATCGTAGAAGCTTACCTGCGCATTAAATTAATAATGACATATACATTAGTAGATTTTTGCTAATTGAGTATGTAATTTCATGCTCTATTCGTGAATCTGTTAGTTACAGCTTTCTGTTTGTGCCATAGATCTGTTGATCTTCAGTGTAAGGACACGACAACCCTGTGTTGAATTGTTAACCTGCTGTAAAATTCCAGGAATCTTAGTTGGAAGGAGCATGCTTGAATGTGAAAGTACATTATTCACGTTGCTGGTGACAGCTGCACACTTTCCGCCTAATTTTTGTGAGTGCACAGCTGTGCTGGACAGCAGCTCTTGCTCAGAAGGGTCTGCTGGATTTACTCCCACTCCTAAAAATCCCCCCAGAAAAAGTGTGTAATGCCTGATAACATCCATACTTACAATGTGAACCACATCAGCCCATTGTGGTCTCTTATCACCCCTGTAATGGCCACGGGGTGCCTTCCTTTGCAGTATTTTAATATATGCAGCTGTTCGGGTAGAATAGGGACATGTTGTTTCCATTCTATTTTTGTTAACAGTGTTAAGAAACGTTCCCAGAGTTGATTGAGAATTGCATATGTAATTGATAGAAGTGTACATTTGCCTAATTTTCCAAAATATTGGCAAGAAATCGATTATTGCATAAGGTGATTATAAAACACAACAACCAAACCACAGCCACAAAAAAGAGTCAGTAACAAGTTTCCACAGCAAACAATCAAATTCTTAGGCCTCCTTCACACATCCGTGTCTCCGGTACGTGTGACGTTTGTTTTCACACGTACCGGACACACGGACTCCTGTAGACCTATTAAAATTAATGGGCTTGGTCAGACATCTGTGATTTTCATGCCCGTTTTCTGCCGGCAGCACGCATGTCACACGGACTGCACACTGATGTGATCTATGTGACATCAGTGTAACACGTACCGAAGAAAACACATTTCTTACAAAAATAAAGAATTTTTATACTTATCTGTCTCCGGCGCTGCTGTTGCTTCCGGGTCCTGCTCATTATGCCTCATGAATGCTCACTGCACTGACCGCAGACCCGGAAGTAACAGCAGCGCCGGACACAGGTTAGTATACAAGTTAATGCTGTCCGTTTGCTATCCGGATGTCACACGGAATACATACGTATGCACTTTCGCAATGGACTGTGCAAAATATTCGTGTTTTGCACTGATGTGGGAAAGAAGTCTAAAGCGGGCTTTACACGCTACAGCGATCTCGTTGGGGTCATGGATTTTGTGACGCACATCCGGCCGCTGTAGCGATCTCGTTGTGTGTGACTCCTAGGAGCGATTTTGGATCGTTGCAAAAACGTCCAAAATTGCTCCTCGTTGACATGGGGGTCCATTCTCAAATATCGCTGCTGTCGCGTGGGCAAAGTTGATCCTCGACCCTGCGGCAGCACACATCGCTACGTGTGACGCCGCAGGAATGAGGAACCTCTCCTTACCTGCCACACGCCAGCAATGAGGAAGGAAGGAGGTGGGTGGGATGTTCGTCCCGCTCATCTCCGCCCCTCCGCTTTGATTGGCCGGCCGCTTAGTGACGTCGCTGTGATGCCGAACGTCCCTCCCCCTTAAGGGAGGGATTGTTCGACAGTCACAGCGACGTCGCCGACCAGGTAAGTGCGTGTGACGCTGCCGTAGCGATAATGTTCGCTGCGGCAGCGATCACCAAATATCGGCATAACGATAGGGGCGGGTGCTATCACGCTCGACATCGCTAGCATCGGCTAGCGATGTCGCAGCGTGTAAAGCCCGCTTAACTCTTAATTTTCATACGGCTTTTGTAAACTTAACCTGATAGACACAAGCTCCACCTTTTCCTTGCAATATTTTTAATTAGTAATAACAATAATAAATTTAATATGGTAACTCATAAAAATAAATATTATATGGCAACTCATATATTCTTATCAACTCATTTTTTACAACCGGCAATCATGGAACAAAAAGGCTATAGAATAGCCTCATATGAGCCGGAACTGAGGAAATAAAATTGAAGCTGACTTCGTAATAAAGATAGAGACTTCTATGACTAATTGCTAACTGTAAAAAATTATACCGTACATAAGTGATTCACTGGTTGTATGGACCTTATATATGCCCTGGTGTATATATTTTGAGCCATTACTTGTAATATAATTGTTTCCTTTAGACCACATGCACACTTTGAATATTTGGTGAGGGTTTTTTTTACCTCAGTGTTTGGTGAGTTTTTTTACCTCAGTGTTTGGTGAGGTTTTTTTACCTCAGTGTTTGGTGAGTTTTTTTACCTCAGTGTTTGGTGAGGTTTTTTTACCTCAGTGTTTGGTGAGTTTTTTTTACCTCAGTGTTTGGTGAGGTTTTTTTACCTCAGTGTTTGGTGAGGGTTTTTTTATCTCAGTATTTGTAGCCAATACCAGGAGAGCAACAATCAGAGGAGAAGTATAATAAAAACACGGGCACCACTGCTGCATTTATCACTCACTCCTAGTTTTGGCTTACAAATACTGAGGTAAAAAACTCACCAAATACTCATCATGTGCACTTAGCCTTAAAGAGAAGGATCATAAAAATAAATGAAATCATTGCATCTTTTATCTCCTAGTTTTAAAGGAGTAAACCGGCTCTGCTCACTTCCACTTCTGCAGGTGAGTTAGGCTGGTGACGTCGTGTGTGCAGATATCTGAGCAGCAACAAGTATGGTACATGTGTCCCATTCATTAGGACAGGTGCGCCATACCTGCCACTCGTATACATGACCTGACAGATATGGGTAGACATGATTGTCCTCACTCACCTCCAGACACTGGCGGGCACAGACAGAAGAGGGCCCCTGTGCAAGAACAGTATAGGAGTCCTTTTTAGCCCAATAACTCACCATAATACACAATTGCACATGCTTTGGAGATAGAAATGGGCCCCCTCACCTCTTGGGCCCCTGAGCGGCTGCACCAATGATTTCTCTGTCCCTGCCTCCAGATGTTGTAGGAAGCAGAGCCTTTTGAGCCCAGTAGGCCAACATGCAAGTGTTTGCCATGATATAGAAAGTCACTGTTCATAACCACTTTGTCAGCAACTGGGATTGGCTCACTAGCGCGGCCTACCCTCCAGTCTGAGAAACACTGCTACAAGTGGTGTGGTCAGCTGACAGATGTTTTTCAAATTACTCAGATGTGGCCATTATCTGTGAAATCCGAATTGGTAGTAGATCAGGTTGTCCATTCCCTAGACCAGAGGTGCCCAACCTTTCTGACCTCATGAGCCACATTCAGCTCCGAGAAAGGGTTACAAGCTATATCCAGCTCCCGACACCTTATAGTAGTGAGACCCAGAGCCCCCATTACTGATAAAATGACAGCCAAAGCTTTTCCACAGAAATCACAATGAGGTGGTATGCCAAGATCCAGAGGTTCCTACCTTACCCCCATTCAGACCTGCTCTTTTATGCTGGGCTAATCACAATGTCACCATCTGAAGATCTGCTGTTCATAGTTATTTGCTAGTCATTGTGTTAAGGCACCAAGCTGGCAAACAGTCGCAAGCCACAAATCATAGGCTTGCAAGCCACATGTGGCTTCCGAGTTACTGTTGGGGACCCTTACCTAGACAATGACAATGAGTTCACATTCAATTTTTGTTAGGGTCCTCCTGAAGTTTTGGGACAATAAGTCCAAGGATGTACATATCATTGGTGCAATCTGTGAGGCCCAAGAGGTTAAGGTGGCCCATTTCTACCTCCAAAACCTTGCAAAATTGTACAATTTGATGACCTCTTGGACTGAAAAGGGTCCATATATTGTTCTTGCACAGGTGCCCTGTCTGTGTCCACCAATGGATCAGTCAGTCCACCAATGGCAGTGTGACGCCCTGGGTAAGCCAGGGGTTACAGGTCATAACACCACCACACCTTACACCCCAGTTAGGAACACCAAGGCTAATCTAAAATCCTTGTTGCCTTCCTCCAGGGGCTGATGTCCACACCAGGGGGTGGGCCAGGCGGTTGGCTCCGCCCACCGAGGAGTTCACAGCCCTGGAGGCGGGAGAACCAGGCAGTTCAAGCTAGGGGAGTGAAGTAGGAGGAAGTGGTAGAGGAGCTTGAGAGAGGAGTTAAAGTGGAAGACTAAGTGAGAGGAGTGACAGAAAAAGGAACAGTTAAGAAAGCCTGAAGCTGGTCCTGGTGTGTGCCCCGGACTGAGACAGCAAGGTCAGCAGACGGCGGTGACTGTCTGCAGGGGTGACTGCTTGGAGGTTGCTGGAAGGACCGCGGACGGGTGGTGGCCCGGCGGTACTGGAGCGGTATACGAAGAGCAGTCAGCACCAGTGGCAGGGGCCTTTCGGATCCCGGCAAGGCTAGGAGTCGCCGTGAATTTGCCAAATCCGTTAGTGAAGGGGACCTCTGGGTCTCCCAACAAGCAAGTCCCGATTGAAGGCAACAGTCCAACCGTTACAGAGAGACACCGCCACCGCCAGGGCACCAGTTTCTCAGGGCCAGCGCCTGCGGGCAAAGTAGGGCTCCTCCGGCACATATCCAAGCCGGGGAGCGGGTTACCGGTGGGAACCCATCGCAACCATCATCATCTTAGGTGCAGGAAAAGGGACCGTCACCGTCAACTACTGGGGAAAAGCAAGTGCAGCCGTCCGTGGGAACCGTCTTTCCAGCCGTGTGTTTTACCGAGAACTGTGTCATCGTCTCAGGCTGAGTGAGTACCACAGTGCCGCAAGGCACAGCGCTGCCCCCGCGTCCCTGCACCCCACCAAGCCCTGCATCACCCACCTCATCACTGGGCCCCGGGACAACCAACCCCCTACCCACGGAGGGGAGGACTAACATCTAGCTGCTCCATACCATCACTCCCGGGATCCCCATACAGAGCAGCGGTGGTGTCAACACAATCACCACAACCGTGGGTGGCGTCACGGACAATAAACTATCCCAAAACACCCAATCCCCCTTTCACTCACGGGCGAGGAGCGCCGCTCGAGTCCCCGGGATCCGGCCCATCGCTCGAGCCACCGAGCAGCGGCAGCAGGCCGCAGCAGCCGCAGTGGCAGCCGGACCCGAGCAGTGGGAGAGCGCGGCGTCCCCTCCTCCGCCCGCGACAGCAGCTTTTTGAAAATCATTATTCAGGAATGACCACTGTTTACCTTCCTGATGTGTTTGAAAAGACTCATCTCCCATATTTTATATCCAAGGTAAATGTGTTTGCTATCTAATGCTAAGGCCACTTGACGTTGGGGCAGGATCATTAGTGACCTCCTCAATCATGAGAATTTCTACACACAGGGATAACAATGCCTGAATGAACACTGCCGGCAAGTTTTCTTTACTTTTTGTGTTGCTTGATCACAATCCTTTATCTTCTCAGATACAAAGAAATGTAATGTTTGACATTCTGAGATGGCGAGTTCCTTTCTAGATGTTAGTAAAGATTGGGAGACAATGGTGTTTTGATGTTCTGCCATAATTTTTTGGATTAGATGGACGTAACAGTCAGTGCTATAGTAACGGCCGTTAGCACATGAGTGTAGAGGAAGGTACCGACAGACGCCAAGCAAATCATCACTTATCGAACGCGAGATACTAAATATTTACACAGCGCAGCCTGGCACACTCCATGTTCCCAGAGCCTTTGTGGGGAGTCAGCGAAATATTAAACAATTGCATGTTCTATCTCCCCTGCAACCCACCATGTGGATTTCATGATTTATACTGTTGTGCATTTATCTAAATGATTCCATAGTAATATGTGCAGATTTGGTTACTAGCCATCGTTTATCTAAGAAGAGTGACAGTGTTTAAGGTTTTATAATGCAGGTTAGTTCATACATACGCTTCCTATAAAAGAACTGTCTGGCAAGTTCCACCTAATAGATCTCCCAAGTTTGGTGCATGGATTCACATGACTCCAGTCCATCAGAAATCTGTGACCACTGGAAGGGAGCCCTGCGAATCTCCTTGCCTCCTGGTATTTCCAACGAGCTGGTGCAACATTGTGCCAAACGAAGTGCCAGGAATGCTGAGAGGTACGGAGAGCCACAGACCCCCTCCCCCCCTTCCCGTCCAACGATTACTGCCTTGGCCAAAGGACCGGAGTCCTGAAAATACATCCTCCTATATGTACTTTCTACCTATATAAAGACCCTTGGATTGGCCAATTATCTAATATATATGGGAGCCTCCTGACAGATTATGTTGGGGGACATAAGAATCAGGCAGTTGGAATTCACTTTTCACTTGCCCAATTGTTTTGTTCTGCGGGAGATAAGCGGCTACCAGATGATTGCGAATGGCGAAGAGATAAGACTTGGCTACAGATGGAATCCTATAACGATTGTCTTAATCTACCAGATATTGAGGTGATCTCATTCACTCTATACCTAAGATTTATCAAGCCTCTCCCTCATTCTGTAAAACAAAACAAAAAAGGAACAAGCCAAGACACTCACAATAGGAAAGCAATGGTAGACAAGTTTATATGCACAAATTCTTTTTATTATACTTACAAGAGATAAAATAACCATCAGTATAAAATATCACCTGAAAAGCCCAACTCTAGTTTCACCATACCGGCTTCTTCTGGGGGCATGGTTCTACAATGGTAATAATAGGTTCCACGGTTTCGGGAAATCTCCTTCCAGTAAGAGTCTGCTGAAAGTCAAATCGAAAGTAACTGAACGCTAACAGGAGGAATTCAGACCGATGGTATAAACTCCGCTATCAGTAGGAGGTGCACACCCGTTGGGCTTTATTGTTACAAGTCTTCTTATAGAGCAATAGTGGGTTCATCTCTTAGCAAAATTTCTAGCAGTATGCCATCGGTTATACTAGAAGCATATGCAGAAAGCATGTGATGTTTATGTTCAGATTTGGGATTTCCTCTTCAGTCCTTCCATTGCTCGCAGGGCCCTTGTCACATAGCTCACCGGTCATGGATCCGAACTTGCGCAGATGCAGCCAGTCATCATCATCATCTTCATTCTGTTCCCTTGTATTAGACATCAGCTGCATACCTTGGTGTACACATACTTGCTCCCTGATACACAGCAATAATCAGGAAACGGGCTCCAACTTGTTACTGATATACAAAAGAAAGCTTCGTTATAGAAAAGCATATAGAAAAAAAAAATAAAATATATATTTGTACTCTCACAGTAGAAAAGCATATGGAAAAATATATTATATCCCCACATTAACAGCTCCCATTTACATATACCAACATCAATAACACAAGTTGATAATGAGGGACAGAGACCCCCAAAACAGCTATAGGCCCTGTCACACACAGAGATAAATCTGTGGCAGATCTGTGGTTGCAGTGAAATGGTGGACAATCAGTGCCAGGTTTGTGACTGTGTACAAATGGAACAATATGTCCATGATTTCACTGCAACCACAGATCTGCCAAAGATTTATCTCTGTGTGTGATGGGGCCTTATCTGTTGATTAGGTGGATTAGGATTCCTGCTTGACTAATAGACTAATATTCGTGGTCATGTTAAAGTATCTAGTATTGATTTATAGTAGTGTTCCTCAACTCCAGTCTTCCAAGAGCCACCAACACTGCATGTTTTCTGGATTTCCTTAGTATTGGACTTTTGATCATTTAATCAGCTGCACAGATGATGAGTCCAACACTTGCTATACTTAGCAAAATTCTGAAACATGCACTGTTGAGGGCTCTTGAGGACTAGAGTTGGGAAAACATTGATTTATAGGGTAGCTACATCCAATAATTGTAATTAGAATTGTAACTTTAGTTTTTTCCTTGAGTGACAGCTAATTGCCTACTTTTTTTTTTCTATGGAGCATTGCTTATAAGACTCAACTGCTTATAAGGCCCTCTTCACATGTCCGTTTGCATACTCATTAAAATCTATGGTGATCTTCATACCTCCATATTTTCACATAGACCGTGTGTTCGTGGGATTCACACGGAGATATGTCTGTTTTTTTCAGTAGTACGAACACAAGGACACATACGAGTCTGTGAGAAACATGAACGGCCCATTGATCGCATATATGGACAAAATGGAACGTGCCACATCAATAGGAGGCAGATGTGCAGTACCCAGCTGTGGCCACTATCAGAAGACGGAGCAGCTCTGGAGCTGAGCATTTCCGGCCTCCGCCAGCACAGAGTGCAGCTGATTGGTGCGGTGTCGGACACCGGCCGATCATCATCAATCTTAAAGTAGTGGACAAACTTTTTTTAAAGTTTATTCCAGTTTCAAAAAGCTCATGTCCCTGGGTGCAGTTTGTTTTAATAAAAAAAAAAGCATGTCCATTATTCACCCTCCCTGTGTCCAGCGCTGAGTTTCCATTGCTTCTCCTGTTGCCTGATACAGTTTGTAGCACTGATGTCATATCAACAACAGATGTGACAACAGAGCAGTGGTGGAGACTCAGCGGCGGAGACTCACATGTGCAATAAAAAACGTACTTGGAAAATCGGTACCAGTGTTTTCCATAAGTGTGCTATCAATTTGTCATCCATGTGCCATCAGTATTTTTTCCGGTATGGCTAATATTCAATATTACACATTTACAGCACACTTACAGTACACATTGACAGCACACAGATATCATCCGTGTGCTGTATGTGTTTTTCACTGACCCATAGTAACAAAAAAGGAGACAGCTGCACTCTTTAGTGTTGAGATATATGGAACAATAAATATGTGAATATATAGACATGCATTACTGCTATGAAAAACATGTAAAAATTGAGATATTTAGCACACAAAATTGGCCAGTTTTATGTGTGCCCAACAGCAAGGTGACCTCTTTTTAGGGACCCAACAAAAATTAGGTCTCCTTGCCACTGGCTGTTGGGCTCAGATAAAACTGGCGAATTATCTCAATTTTTACATAGCAGTAATGCATGTCTATATTCCCATATTCATTATTCCACATATCTTAGCATTACAGAGTGCGGCTGTCTCCTTTTTGTTGCTATGTTTCATTTTCAGTTTGCACCTGTTCATATTAGAAAGGTAGGATGTGCTATCAGTTTTTTTTCGTTCACTGACCTATACGCTTATATTTCTCCGGAAAAAAACCCAGACATGTTCCTGTGTGATTCACACTAACTCGTGATCTGTGTGAAAATACGGATATGTGAGCAGCCCCATAGATTATAATGGGTATGTGTGCTCTCCATGAATGCCACACGTAGTGGAAACACTGACCTGTGAAGGAGGCCTAAAGCACAGTTTTGGAGTGGTGTTTTTTTTTTTTTTTTTTTTTTGTAAAGTAACTGTGCTTTGGGGCAGGTTTTCTGAAACCCCCATAAGGAAAACTAGTCCTTCTTCAAACTTTCATTTTTCTAAAGTACAAAGAAACCCAATTAACATAGGCAAAACATGATGGCGGACTATTCTCTCACAATCCCATTTTAGTCAATACAGTTTGTCAGAGATCGGACATTCTAAAAATGTATGATACTGTGTATGTGCCATTTATAGAAACAAAATTACACATCCCATTACACAGACGTTTCACACATGGGACCCCGTCCTGCATAAGGATATGGCCACTTCCAAATAACATGCTCCAGTTGAATAGAGAACTCAAATGTTTTTTCTGTGGCCTCGGGAGCTTTAAGAGACTCCGACCACCAAACGCAGATTCCTATGTATTTAGGTCAGAGAAACGTCCCGTAAAAGAAGCGTAGTGAGTATTTATTTAGTTCGGAAGTGTTCGGTTTTAGGAAATGGATTTCTAGGTCACAGATCTAAAGCAGCAGTGACATAATTAGTCAAA
Source organism: Anomaloglossus baeobatrachus (assembly GCF_048569485.1). Classification (NCBI taxonomy): domain Eukaryota; kingdom Metazoa; phylum Chordata; class Amphibia; order Anura; family Aromobatidae; genus Anomaloglossus; species Anomaloglossus baeobatrachus. The sequence continues at coordinate 195,153,468 of NC_134360.1, read as the reverse complement.
ACCGGTAACAAAACCCAGTCGTAAAAGCTCGAAAGACTTGTCAAGATGTAGCTGGGACTGTGATGGAGAGTAGCCAAAGTCACATCGGAGAACAGAGGCCCGGTGAATGGGAAACGTCTCACATTCTGCCTTGAGCACAAGAGACCGCTCTGTAAAGGGAAATTTGTTTCTTTCTTTCACCTGACATGGCATTTGCTTGGCCTCTTGAAAATGGAGAATTCTGTGTTGTTTTTTTTTTTGTCTCATCCTGTATGAAAACTGTTCTGTTCTTTCTTTTTTTGTTAGGACTGAAGAATGATGGCTGCCGGGAAATTTGCCAGTTACCCTAGAAACGTGCAAACGAACCATTCTTTCCCACTGGTATCATCAATGGATCTTCTAAGCACCAAATCCCCACTTGCTGAGCGGCGGGCCGATTCGTTTCAGGATGTATGTATCCATGGCACGTTACCACGAAAAAAGAAGGACAGGACTCCAATTAGATCCAGTGACATGTTCAGCCACATGGGAACATTGCCTCACTTCAAGTCACACCGGCTACCCTCCCCGAAAATGCAAGACATAATAGAGGAATATCCATTTCAGGACAGGAGGACAGCGATGTATCCCACAAGGTAATGTAGAGAATGTCCAACTGATTGTTACATGGAAACCATAAAAGTTTTATGCAACATTTTAAAAACTTGTGCAAAAGTGATAAAACCAAAATAAATTGTACTCTCCTCTTCTTTCCCTGGTGATCAGGCGCTGATGCACCTGCAGTGTTCCCAGTGTTTGTTTACAAGCAGCCATCACGTGACCACTGCAGTCAGTCATTGAGTGCAGAGGTCATAATGACATCACAGCTCAGAAAAGGGAGCCGTGATGTCAGTGGGGTGATACAGGACATCTGAGTCGGCTGGATACTTGCAAGCTGCTTGTAAAGAAAGACTGAGGACCAGTAGATGATCAGTTGGGGAAGGACAATTGGAATATTGCTATCACGGCCGTCTCTCTGTATTTTGAGACTAGTGACAGCATTACGACTGGAGTCTCTCATTGTCATCTGAGACTCTACATATTAAAAGTGTTTTCTTTCTTTGGGTGTGGGAAGGGTTAATGTCAGTTTTCCTTGCCAGCAGCTTTGACTCCTAGTCAGGTGTTTCCAGTTTGGGACCTCTTATCAGTCCCTTTATATATACCTTTGCTTCTAGCAAAGGGTGCCAGTTATTCTTTTTGCCATTTGGATTCTAGGCATGAAGGTGGAAGGAGCTGCTGGAGCCCTTGCTGTTGGTTGTGGTGTAGGCTGCAGTTCTGGTGCCTGACTGCAGATTAGTTGTTGGAGTTGCTCTGTTGTTTTCACCCCTATCTGTCTTACCTTCCCTTGGTGTGTTGTTTTAGTGCAGCAGTGGGACTAGTGATCCTTATGTCCCTACTCACTAGCCAGGGTTTACTGCAGGGTCCCTCAGGGCTTCAGGTTCCTGCTCAGCAACAGGTGACGAACCTGTATAGGGACTCGCTAGGAGTGCAGACTACAGCGGCAGGTAAGTGGAGGAAGTTGCCATTTTCCCTCTCACTAGCATCAGGGCCCACCATTATTATTGTGTCCCCGGTGTACCTTTTGTTTGTCTTGGTAAAACCCCTGTCTGTTGTATGTTTTACCTCACGCCAGACCTTCCCTAAATCCGTGTCGTGACAATTGCTTCTTTCTGGCCATGCACATTACTGTTGGATGTGTAGAGAAGGATGGCAGAAGTCTGTTTTAATATTCCTGCAGATCTTAAGCCCAGAACACAGAAGTCCAAAGGCCCCATAGTCACTGGCGGAGACAGACAGAGAACAATACATGGGCCCTTTGCAGTCCAGTAGCTCATCAAAATGCACAATTCCACCTGCATTGGAGGCAGAAATGGGCCCCCTTTTCTCTTGGGTCCCTTTGTGGCTGCACCAATGATATGTCCGCCCCTGCCCCATATACATTAGAAAAGTCAGCCCCACTTCTAATGAGTATAGGGGCCTCCCTATAATCCCGCAACAGATGTTGTCAAGGGAAATAAGAATCCCGAATAATGAAAATCAATGTCCTATCCATTTCTTTTAAGTGAAGAAACACCACAACCTGTGGCGCCATTCTCCCATTCCCCTTTGAAAACACATGTATTGTTTGGCCGAAACATACAGTATCTGTGTCGCGGGCGGAGGGGTTGGGAACGCCGCTCGCCTGGGAATCGCTGGCGCTCGGGTCCGGTGCTTCTGCTCCTTGGTGGCTCGAGCACGGGGCCGGACCCGGGGCTCGAGCAGCGCCTCCTTGCCCATGAATGAAGAGGGGGGAGGTTTGTGGTGGGATGTCGGTTGTGACGCCACCCACTGGTTGTGGGGATGGTGGGCACCACCGCTGCTGGTGACGGGGGATCCCGGGAGCGATGGCGGAGGGCAGCTAAGGTGTTGACCTCTCCGTGGGTAGGGGCTGTTGGTCCCGGGGCCCCAGTTGGGGAGGTAGGGAGGAGGGTACAGGTGCAGGTGCCGATGCAGGGAGGCAGCGTGGGCGCGGTTGCAACGTTGCAGTGCAGCGCGGTGCCGGATGGCACTGTTGTACTCACTCAGACACAGAAGGACAGAGTCTCTGGATGGACGGGGCCCACAGCCGGCTGCGGTGTTCTCGCTCTCCCCGGACGGGTTGATGGTGGCTGTCGATTCCTGCACCTATGTATGTGTATTTGACTCCTATGGCTTCCCACGGGTAGTCCACTCCCCGGCGTGTACGTGTCGGGAGAGCCCGGTTGCCCCCTGGCCCTTGGATCTCTGGCCCTTGGCGGTGGCTCTTATCCGGACGGGTTGGGCTGTTGCCTTCTGACGGGACTTGGTTGGGAATGAACCCCTGAGGTCCACACCGCAATCAGAGAATTTGACCTTTTCGGCGGCTCCTAGCCTAGTCGGGGTCTGAGTACCCTGCCTTGGTGCTTGGCTTCAATCTGCTCCCCGGTTCGGTACCGGCGGGCCACCGCCCGACCCCGGTCCTACGGTTCCGCTGACCTCCACCAACTCTTGCAGACGGCCACCACCGTCTGCCGACCTTGCTGATCGTGCCTGGGCTCCAACCCAGACACACACAGTCCTTACTCCTCACACTTCCACTCTCAACTCCTCAACTCTACTAATTCTCTACTTTTTCCCGCCTCCAGGCCTGTGAACTCCTCGGTGGGTGCGATTAACCGCCTGGCGCCGCCCCACCTGGTGTGGACATCAGACCCTGGAGGGTGTTAACAAGGATTTTGTTTGACTGGTGTCACCTAACCAGGGGAGGGGGGTGTGTGTGTGTGATGTTATACTGTGACCCCTGGGGGTCCAGGGCGTCACATGTGTATGGAGGAACTGGGGTTATAGCCATCTTCTGAGGTGTATAGAGATATTTGGACACCTTACACCAGGATGAATCTGCCCAACCTTTAAAAGGTTGGTTTTCATTAATGACAATTGAATATCTGAAAGAATAAGCATGTTATATATTAATGGAGTAATGTGTGTAGAGTTCTCTGCCGAAAACTGCACCTTTAGAAGAAGAGGAGCTGATATGCATTTCTCTGCTGCGGCTGCTACACATTGAACAATGCTGATCTTCAGTACCTGGCAGCGGCCACTATACAGAGTACAAAGATGAGCAGCAGTACCTGATAGTGACCAATACAGAGTACAAAGCTGATTTGCAGTACCTGGCAGCGGCCACTACACAGAGTACAAAGATGAGCAGCAGTACCTAGCAGTGGCCACTACAGAGTATAAAGCTGATCTGCAGTACCTAAGAAGTAGTAGGAGAAAGACAGGCGCATAGGGTTTTAACCGATAAACAACAGTAGGGGGATTGTAAGGTGCACTCGCCTATGGATGTTGTGAGACAGTCACAACACCTGATGGAGCATTGAGGCTGGTGGAGACAGCTGCGGACCCGTCAGATAGGAACAGGAAACTTCTAAAGAAAATCGGAGATCATCGCCGTGCTTATCACCATTGAATCCAATGAATAGTTTTCATTTATTGAAGAAGTACAAGTCTACGCGTTTCAGGGCTCTCTGCCCCCTTCCTCAGGATAAGTAAATGATGACTTGTAAGATCTTCTGTGTCATCATTTACTTGTTTACTCTTTAGAAGTTTCCTGATCTGCACTACCTGGCAGTGGCCACTACACAGAATACAAAACTGAGCTGCAGTACCTGGCAGCGGCCACTGCACAGGGTACAATGCTGAGCAGCAGTACCTGGCAGTGATGACTACACAGAGTACAAAGCTTCTCTGTTCACTGTTTGCATCCAACCACCTCTGTACTAGCAGCTGATCAGTGGGTTTACCAGGTGTTAAACCCCCACCGATCTGAATTTGATAATCTAAAATCTGGATAGATCATCGATGTTGATGATGAATGGGACAACTACCTAATGCAAAGATTAGCATACCTCCCAACTTTGGAAGAGCTGAAAGAGGGACAAATGCTGAATGCTAAGACCGCCATTGCAAATGTTGACCACGCCATTAGCCACACCAATTTATTTATTTCTACCCTGGCAGGAGGAGATGTCAGAGGGGTGGTGGCATTCAGCAGATGCCCGAGACCTCAGGGCGTAAACCCAAGTCCAAGACTGTCCCTCTATATCCAGGACAGTTAGGACTAGAGATGAGCGGATTGATTCACAGTACTCCTGTCCAGCATCCAGGTCAGTGGTACCTGGAGGTCGGACAGGAGGTTCCAAATCTCTTACCTTCTGGCAACCCAGCATGTCTTTTGATTAGTCAGGACTGATGTGATGTCATCTGTGTGTCATGCTCCTCTCTAGTTGGCGCCTGTGGATTCATATCTTGTTTATTCATAGTTGTAGCAGCCAGAACTTTCTCATTTAAGGCCTCCATCCTTAAGGTACCGTCACACATAACGAGATCGCTAGCGAGGTCGCTGCTGAGTCACGGTTTCTGTGACGCAGTAGCGATCCCATTAGCGATCTCGTTATGTGTGACACCTACCAGCGATCAGGCCCCTGCTGTGAGATCTCTAGTCGTTGCAGAATGGTCCAGGACATTTTTTTCAAAGGCGATGTCCTGCTGGGCAGCACACATCGCTGTGTTTGACACTGTGTGACAGGGTCACAGTGACTGCTGAGATCGTTATACAGGTCGCTACTGCGATCTGTATTGTTCCTGCATCGCTGGTAAGATCTGACTGTGTGACATCTCACCAGCGACCTCCCAGCGACTTACCAGCGATCCCTATCAGGTCGCATCGTTTTCGGGATCGCTGGTAAGTCGTTGTGTGTGACTGGGCCTTTTAATTTGGGCTCCATTAATAGCTACATTGTTATCTGTAGTAGTTAAAACCCTTTATGCATTCTTATCTATCAGCCATATTTAAGGCCATAGAACCTTTTAAGTAAATACTTACAGCAAATATTTGGGAGACATGATAGTCACAATGCAGAAGCTGAGTCTTCGCCCAAGTATTTTTATGAGCCTTTACTCAGTTGTCAGAACTTTTGAATCCTGGCTACCAAGAGCTTTATAGAAAACAAAGGGTCTATTAGAGTTATAGGTTTACAACAAATGGGTAAACACCGAGCAGGTTTGTGCTCCGTAATAGACAGCAAAGTGCTGCTCCTGAGCCTGTCCAGTCTAGTCTACACATTTATTACACCGTACATTCGGCCTATGACCAGAAGCTGAAAATACCAGATGTTATCAGCATACGACAACTGGAGCGTGCTTCTATGCAGTAATTATGTCCTACAACCTAGAGGTAAAAGAAGGTCAACCAGAAAATATGCGCAACACTTCAGTGGAAAGTTCTGAAGGTCTTGTTCTGTCAAAGTACAATGCCAACAGGACAACGGTATACCCACAAGGTGATTTGGCTCCATTGATGTAAGAGCAGTGATGGTAGAGATGATATTCTCAGTAGACCTCCCCAGAAATGGAGTGTTGGTGACATCGTGTTATTGGAATATGTAGGGACTTAGATTTAGGAACTATAGTCATTGTCAGGTTCACATTATCCTTTCAGCCTCTCTAAACTCAATCTCATCACCTATTTAAAGCGCACCAATCACCAGGATTTTCCTATATAACCTAAAGCTATACTGGCGCTATCATGCTGATTCTATACATACCTTTAGTTGTCAGCTCAGATGTATAGGTTTTGAAACAAGCAAGTAAAGTTTGTAAAATGAGCAGCTTTTTGAATGACAGCAGCTGCTGATCAGCTGATAGTTGGGGTGGGTATTCATAGTTATTCCCGTCCCCTCTACCTATCCATCCTCCCCCTATCTTTTATTTATGCTAATTCTATTATGGAATCGTTTTACTAACTGACTAGAAGAACCTGTGCTGACGTCATACCCACTCTCCTGTAGAGTGTAAGCTCTTATGGTCAGCAGAGCTCTCTCTATCTCCTGTAGTGTGTTAGCTCTTATGATCAACGAGATCTTCTCTTTCTCCTTCTCATCTGTAGAGTATAAGCTCTTATGGTCAACGGGGTTCTCTCTCCTGTAGCATATAAGCTCTTTTGATCAATGAGGTACCCTCTTTCACTCTCTCCTGTAAATTGTAAGCTCTCATGGTCAATAGGGATCTTTATGTGTGTATCTGTGTGTCTGTCTTTGCTCTCCATCACGTATATTTTCTGAGCTTAACAGTATTGAAATTTGCACAAATTTTTTGCTGCAAATTTAATTTTTTGGAAGGAAAATATACCAAAGTCTGAACTTCAAATGATCCACTCATCTCTAGTCTTTCCAGAATTTTACAGCCTTCATTACAAACTATCTACTTCAATAAGGTTCTGTTCACATCAGTGTTGTCTTAGGACATAACACTTGTCATAAATATATCTAATTTAGACGTATCCTCAATGTCTGGGTCCATGTGAGTAGAATTTAAGCAGCAGAAACATATGGCGATGGTGCAGCAGGGTAGATTAGCTGGTATACCGAGGTGTGGATGTAGTGAGGTGCAGTAAGGAAATTTTGCTAATATAGCAATATATGCTTGGTGCTGAAACATGTACCCTCAAAGTGAACGTATATCTAACTGCAAATGAGTTGTCACCTTTTCAGCAACGCTGTCACTCCAGAGTGTACAGGCAACACAAAGGTGACATCGGGGATGGTATAGAAGGAAGTGCCTGGTGATTGGGAGAGAGGACACCTCCTGCAACTCACCTGAGTCTGTACCCTAAGCTCCCTTATGTCCCTATTCAGGTCCTTCCTGTGCCTAGGCCTTTGTTTGCCCTGAACTCACCCTGGCTAATGAGAAGGCCAGTGAGAGCACTGGTCTCACCACTGCAATAATACAACATAAGGTAAGGGAAATGGACAGAGGGAAAAAAATACAAAAAGAAAACACAAGTTTCTTCAATTCAACAAAACACCACCGCTAAAATAGTCATGACTCCTCAGCTTCTTCCATAGACTTGCTCATTTCAAAGTAGACCGCATAAGAATAAGATTCTATAACCGGCATCAGATGGAAAAACATGTGACTTTTTATAGGGCAGGGGAGTGGTCACAAAAGAGCTGCACCTGTGATTAAGGCTACAAAAAACATCCAGATAGGAAAGAGTCCTTAACCCCTGCAGCACTAAAAGAAAGTAAACACATTCAAATATTAGTTGTAGATCTGTGAACAATAAGGCATTGTGACCTTCTGCTCCCAGACTCGCCCAGAGCGGACACACTCATGACAAGCGCCAATGATTTTTTTTTTTTTTTCCTCTACAAGCTACAAAAATGACATATTTATGAAAAATTGAGTAAATTAACCTTTTAAAAATGTGGTTCAATAACTACTTGCAGCCAACTTTTTATATGTCTTCTAAACGGTCACTTGTAAAATGTATAGCTCAAAGTTGATATTCTGTAGTTCCCAGCATTTGCAGAGCCGGTCACTACAATCCACTATTCCTTTTTGTAGTTGGTGAATTTTCTTTGGCAATTTGAAGGACTTTCGGAGATCTGCAATGTCCATTACATCAGCAGCATGGAAGCTGCACACAGACAATAGCCGCTCCTAAAACAGTCATCTGGTTACATTGTATTTCATCTGACATCAGCAAACTATAAACAAGGCTTTGTGAGATTGTGAGTGACTTGGCATAGTTCTCATCATGGATGCCACTCGCAGTTTACCCCTTTGCCAACTTTATGTTCTTATGCTAAGAAATGATGTACAAGTATAAAATCCAATGTATAATGTTATGTTCTAAAGCCGTATCAGAGATTATACTGTGACGTGGACCAGATTCCGAAAATGCACATTTTATTCCTGAATTGGCACATGATTACAAATAATGCCGGCCAATGACGGCTATCAGCCCCGAGGCTGCAATGGACAAGCATGCTTGAAGATTCCTAGAAAAAAAAAGTACATCTTCATAGTATTTTCCAAATATCTGCGCATCTTAACAAGTAGTACTCGTCTATTCCAGATATGCCAAGTATTAGAGGACAAAGGACGAGCAGCCCTGTGTGAAGCCATTCCATGTCAAGCACCATCCACAGCGAGTGATTCACGAGGAATTAATTCATCGCCCTGAGAAAAGAGGAACCATAGGATCACATTTATTCACGAAAATAGAATAGACTCAAAAGGGCTTTTTTGTGACTCAAATGAGTGGTTTTCCAGGGGAAGAAAATATTTTTAAAAGAGCTCAGACTGGGAAAACAAGATATAGACTCATCCTCATCGATTCCTCGCAGATGCCATTTTGACACTTACCTGGTTTTCTACTTCCTGCTCCCATCCTGGCACACACCGCTAACGGCAAGAAATACCCGCTCAGCCAAGAAGGGTTAAGCTGGGTTCACACTAAGCGACAGCGACAACGACGTCGCTGTTACGTCACCATTTTCGGTGACGTAACAGCGACCTTGTAAGTCGCTGTTATGATCGCTGCTTAGCTGTCAAACACAGCAGAAGCAGCGATCATAACGTCGCTGTGCTACATGTGCAGAGAGCAGGGAGCCGCGCTTAGCGCTGGCTCCTTGCTCTCCTAGGTACAGTACACATCGGGTTAATTAACCCGATGTGTGCTGCAGCTACATGTCACAGTGCAGAGAGCAGGGAGCCGCGCGCACTGCTTAGCGCTGGCTCCTTGCTCTCCTTGCTACAGTATACATCGGGTTAATTACCCGATGTGTACTGCAGCCACATGTGCACAGAGCAGGAGCCGGCGCTGGCAGCAAGAGCAGAGGCTGGTAACGAAGGTAAATATCGGGTAACCAGGGAAAGGTCTTCCCTTGGTTACCCGATGTTTATGCTGGTTACAGCTTAGCGCAGCTGCCAGTGCCGGCTCCTGCTCGCTTCATTTCGTCGCTCTCTCGCTGTCACACACAGCGATGTGTCTGTCACAGCGGGAGAGTGACGCCAAAAAAATGAAGCTGGACATTCAGCAACGACCGGCGACCTCACAGCAGGGGCCAGGTCGTTGCTGGATGTCACAGCGACGGGACGTCGCTGCAACGTCACAGAAAATGGTGACGTAGCAGCGACGTCGTTGTCATTGTCGCTGTGTGTGACACCAGCTTTAGGCTATGTTCACACATCAGTTTTTTGGCATCAGGCACAATCCGGTGTGTGCCTGATGCAACTGATCTGGCGCAGACTATGCAAAAACAGATGCGCCGGATTCTTTTTTTTTTACGGATCCGGTATACCGGATCCGTCAACAAATGGATCTAAGGCATCCGTTTTTTGCATCCGTTTCATCCGTTTTTTTTTACAATAAGTTGGAGCATGCTCAGTTTAAAAAACTGATCCGTGGGCCACATCCGTTTTTTGCCGGATCCGGCGTCCACAGGTTTCCATTGTAAATCACGCCATATCCGGCGCGATACGTTTTTTTTCCAGAGACAAAAACGTTCAATGAGACGTTTTATCTGGTCGCCGCATTGAGTAATTACGCCGGCTCCGTCAAAAGCTGGATGCAACGCAAAGCCATCAGGCACAATCCGGCGCTAATACAAATCAATGGGGATAAAACGGATCCGGCGCCGAATCAGTTTTATCAGTTTTTTTTCCGGATTGTGCCTGATGGAAAAAAACTGATGTGTGAACGTAGCTTTACTGGTGTGCCCTGTAATTAATTGAATGCATTACAGCATAGTAAACCAAACAACATTATTTCAGCATGACAGGCCTATTCCTGTTAAACGTACATGCATGCTCAGCCAAGCTGAGCGTACATGTGTGTAATAGTGTTTCCCTACTGGGGTGTCGTGGCACCCCAATGTTCCACAGAAATCTTCTCTGGGTGTTGTGACACTCCGCCTAAAAATATTGTGGACCTCAAGGAGCAAGGAAGGATCTACTCAATGGCCTTCGCGTCTTAAAAACACAGACATAATCATGTAATTTCGCCTCCGCATCATTCAGCAAGAAATCCGGCAGAACACAGGGCACCATGAGCGCATCCAATATGAAGTGAATGTTTTTTTCTTTTATTTCACTATCCCTTAATATAGCCTTATAATCAGGGTGCGCAATGTGTATATATACATATACATACCATGAGTGGGCAGATTATAGGTTTTTATGGTCATTTTTAAAGAATTATTGGATAACTCGACAATGTAATTTTTTTTCACCATCACTGCCTCAAGGACAGAAGGGTATAATGGTATCAGGAGGGATAGCTGTCAAGTGAACAAGTGTTCAGACAACAGCTATTAGAGGTCTATAGACCCCTCTAATTGAAAAGTAATCCCATACATCTTTTTTGGGTTAGTTAGTAGTCTGTTCTTCTTCAATGCAGTAAAATTCCAATCTTCACAGTAAGTTATAGATACAAATATACTTACGCGTTTCAGGCAACTAATCTATGTCTTTACTCATAGCCAATGCTTCATACAGTGAAGGAAATAATTATTTGATCCCTTGCTGATTTTGTAAGTTTGCCCACTGACAAAGACATGACCAGTCTATAATTGTAAGGGTAGGTTAATTTTAACAGTGAGAAATAGAATATAAAAAATAAAATCCAGAAAATCACATTGTATAAATTATATAAATGTATTTGCATTTTGCAGAGAGGAATAAGTATTTGATCCCTCTGGCAAACAAGACTTAATACTTGGTGGCAAACCCTTGTTGGCAAGAGAAAAAGAGAGGGTTTTCAGCTCACCTGATCCATGGATTCCAGGACTTGTGGGGTGCACGCGGTCCCTCAGACAGGCCAGTCCGATATAGAGAACAGCAGAAGGGAAAATTTGGGCCCAGCACCAGTATCCAATTAATAATGTAATTCTGCTCATATCTTGAAACAATATGTTCATTATTATTTATTTTTTACATATATATTACCATTATCCTTCATTCACATGTACTTAGTTATGATTAATGACTTATGATTTTTAATATGTAAAGTCCGAAATGTGTCAAGTTTCATGCCCATTTTTTGTATGTCGTGGATTCTCATCCCTACTAATTTTTTAAATATGTTGAATTAAAGAATTTTTTTACATTACTAATTGGATACTAGTGCTGGGCCCAATTTTTCCCTTCCCTTGTTGGTAAGCACAGCAGTCAGACGTTTTTTGTAGTTGATGATGAGGTTTGCGCACATGTCAGGAGGAATTTTGCTCCACTCCTCTTTGCAGATCATCTATACATCATTAAGATTTTGAAGCTGTTTCTTGGCAACTCAGAGCTTCAGCTCCCTCCATAGGTTTTCTATGGGTGTTAGGTCTGGAGACTGGCTAGCCCACCCCATGACCTTAATGTGCTTCTTTTTGAGCCACTCCTTTGTTGTGTTGGCTGTATGTTTTGGGTCATTGTCATGCTGGAAGACCCTGTCACAACCCATTGTTAATGTCCTGGAGGAGGGAAGGAGGTTGTCATTCAAGATTTTACGGTACATGGCTCAATCCATTGTCCCATTGATGCGGGAAAGTAGTCCTGTGCCCTTAGCAGAGAAACAGCCCAAAAACATAATGTTTCCACCTCCATGCTTGACAGTGGGGACTGTGTTTTGTGTCATAGGCAGAATTTCTCTTCCTCCAAGCACGGCGAGTTGAGTTAAGGCCAAAGAGCTCAATTTTTGTCTCATCTAACCACAGCATCTTCTCCTAATGACTCTCAGAATCATCAAGATGTTCATTGGCAAACTTCAGATGGGCCTGCACATGTGCCTTCTTGAGCAGTGGTACTTTGCAGGCACTGCAGGATTTTAAGCCATTATGGCATAATGTGTTACCAATGGTTTTCTTGGTGACAGTGGTACCAGCTGCCTTGAGATCATTAACAAGTTCCCCCATGTAGTTTTAGGTAACATTTTGCATGGTGCCCCAGATCGATGTTGATTGACACTCATTTTGTATTTCTTCCATTTTCTTACTATTGCACCAACAGTTGTCTCCTTCTCACCCAGTGTCTTACTTATGGTTTTGTAGCCCATTCCAGCCTTGTGCAGGTCTAAGGGTTACTTCTCACATAGCGAGATCGCTGCTGAGTCACAAGTTTTGTGACGTACCAGTGACCTCATCAGCGATCTCGCTGTGTGTGACACTAAGCAGCGACCTGGCCCCTGCTGTGAAATCGCTGATCATTACACACTGTTCTGGTTCATTTTTTGCTCGTTGGTCTCCTGCCATGCAGCACACATTTGACGGCGGGAGACCAACGAGCACTGACTCTGTGTAAGCAGTGTACACTGGTAACCAGGGTAAATATCGGGTAACCAAGCAAAGCGCTTTGCTTAGTTAACCAATATTTACCCTGGTTACCAAGCGCAGCATCGTTACACGAATCGCTGGTGGCTGGTCGCTGGTGAGATCTGCCTGATTGTCAGCTCACCAGCGACCAAGTAGCAATGCACCAGTGATCCTGACCAGGTCGTATCGTGGTCGGAATCGCTGGTACGTCGTTTAGTGAGACAATACCCTATGATCTTATACCTGACATCCTTAGAAAGCTCTTTAGTCTTGCCCATGTTGTAGAGGTTAGAGTCTGATTAATTGAGTCTGTGGACAGGAGTCTTTTATACAGGTGAAATTTTAAGATATATGTCTGTAACGCAGGTAACGAGTTTATTGGGAGTGTCTAACTGGTCTATAGGAGTCAGAACTCTTAATAGTTTGTAGGAAATCAAATACTTATTACTGTCTGCAAAATGCAAATACATTTTTACGATTTTTACAATGTGATTTTCTGTATTTTATTTTGGATATTCTATCACTATTAAAATTAACCTACTTTTAAAATTATAGACTGTTCATGTAAATTTACAAAATCAGCAAGGGATCAAATAATTATTTCCTTTAGGTGGTAATCTACAACTGAATACCATTTATACTTAAGGTGTATGAGGTATTATGGCACTGTATCTATTGTACTTTCTTTTTAACCGCCTTCAGCTCAATCTCGTGCCATGGCGACTTTATGAATGATCATTCTGTAGGAAGATCGATCTTGTACAGCTCAGATAGATCCACCAAGGTCTTTTCCGACGTTTCCTTGAGAGTATCACGGTATCGGACTGCTGGTCTTACTCTTCACCTTGTTGCTTCTTTTCTTCTGACCATGATGTCCTTCTCCATTGATTGCTCTCTTTGTATGATGTGTCCAAAGTAGGCAAGTCGTAGCTTGGTGATCTTTGCTTCGAATGACATGTCTGGCTTGATTTGTTCCAAAATTGATTTGCCATCCATGGTATTGATGATATCCTTCTCCAGCACCACATTTAAAAGCTGTTGATTCTTCTTTTGTCTTGTTACTTTTATCTCCAGGTTTCGCAACCATATATTACCACAGAAAAGACCAGACTATGTACGAGCCATGTCTTCATCACCAGTAAAATGTTCCTCAATTTTAGGACCTTCTCCATTGACGACATTATTTTTTTATTGTCTCTATTGTATTAGCATGTATTATTAGACTAACATGATACTGGTAACCAGCAAAGAAAATACTTCCCTTGGTCAATATTACCCAATCTGTTCCAAAATTCACCAAAAAAGGAGAAGGAAATGAGATAGAAGCAAACCCTACAGATGTTTTCTCAGAGACACTCATCGTTCAATCAATAAGTCTATGTGAAGCGTCAGATATAAATATGTGCTACATATTTTTGAGAATTATGAAAGGTGGTTGAGTCACGACGTTCCAGGCAGGTGGAATGTGAGGTTTCTATATAAATATGTTGATAAAGTCTTATCCTTCAGGCTGTTGAAATTCACAGCAGCTTGTTACATACCGCTCCAGCAAGGAAACTATTCACTAGTTATCTCGGAACTATTCAACCATCGTAGAGTTTATTTGAACAAAGAAATCCAGATTTTCTTAATCCAGCATACTTCAAGCCTGGCATACTTCACCAGTGAGTAAGTCTGTGGTCGCCTCTCCACAGCAATTCAAGATTGTTTGCCCTCAAGACCATTCATATACAGAAGAGTAGTAATTACGGCGTATTTCCAGTAATGCGAACACAAACTCTTCTGGGTAATGCCTGAAGGAGGACAATAAAAACATTTGTTTATTAAAAAGGTGGCCATACATATTAGATTAATGTTGGATGAACCTGCGGATTTAGGTGGGATCAGCCGTCCATATAATCTGTATGGGGGTGCCCTGACTCTTCAATGGCAAATGTCAGGAGAAGGAGGAATCGCATGTCTTGGATTTCAATATTGCCCAGTCTTTTTTTTTTTTTTTTTTTTCGTACAGGAGATATGCTACCACTAGAGGTGTTTGCCGAGGCTTATTCCCCTTTTTCCATTGAGTACACATGCATGCGCAATCAAGAAAAGCATGCATGTGCACAGGATGGAGGTCAGGAGGAATAGAGTTCAGCTGACCACCAACAATAGGGGTATAGCAAACTTTATTATTATTTTCATGCATTTATGTCCCAGGCTGCCATGTATATATGTTTCTTACGTTTACCAAGTAGAGGATGGTAGTGCTCTCTTTCACTCCATTGAATTATATACCAGAATTTTTAGTTTTCAGTCTGTTAAACCCTAGAGTTTTTCAGGCTATTAAAAGAGGTGACTATTTTGAGTTGTCTGACCTATGTTTGTTTAGACTCAGATTCCGTCTTGTATCTGTAGAACGCGTGGAATAGGATGAAGAAAGTGCCTTGGATAATGGAGCGAGGGGATAAGGACCCTCGAACTGAGCAAATCAGAGATACATGAGAGGTAGCATAGCTATCTGATGAATATCAATATGCTCGACTCTTTGGGGCACTTTGCACGTTGCGACATCGCTACAGTGATATCGTCGGGGTTAAAAGTGACGCACATCCGGCGCCGGTAACAACGTCGCAACGTGTAAAGCCTAGATGCGGTGATAAACTATCGCAAAAGTGTCGTAAATCGGTGATCTGTGTAGCGTCGGACATTTTCATAATGTCGCACCAATAGGAGATACGATGTTGTTCCTCGTTCCTGCGGCAGCACACATCGCTGTGTGTGAAGCCGCAGGAGCGAGGAACATCTCCTTACCTGCCTCCACCGGCTATGCGGAAGGAAGGAGGTGGGCGGGATATTTACGTCCCGCTCATCTCCGCCCCTCCGCTTCTTTTGGCCGCCTGCCATGTGACGTCGCTGTGACTCCGCACGACCCGCCCCCTTAGGAAGGAGGCGGGTCGCCGGCCAGAGCGACGTCTCAGGACAGGTAAGTGTGTGTGAAGCTGCCGTAGCGATAATGTTCGCTACGGCAGTTATCACAAGATATCGCATGTGCGACGGGGGTGGGTACTATCGCGCTCAGCATCGCTAGCATCGGCTAGCGATGTCGCAGCGTGCAAAGTACCCCTTTGTTTTCAAGGGTCCTGAGTCACCAACAGAGGACCCTGACAATTAGCCTTTTCCCCTAAGAGTGCATGGGGCATACTAAATTAAAGGATATGTTTAAGCTGAACAGGTATTTGGACAATAAGAACTGAATGGAACATAAACAGGAGGGATAACGTCTTGGCTCCTGGGCACCAATGTAGAATTTGTAATAGTGCTCACCACCTACATTGTTCTATTAATAATATCATATCAGGCCTTGAGTCAGCTGCTACCTTTGCCCCCCTTTGCTACCTTGCACAATTGAGCGCATAGGTAATAAAATACCTCACTTAGGGTATGTGCACACAATGTGTTTTATATAAACCTGTTCCATCTTATGTCACTTCTTTTAACTTTGTTAGGGATCGGAAACCATGAAGTGGTTAAAAAAAAAGTAATATGTTCATTCCGGGAAGCCGCCCACGGTCTATACTGAGAGTATAGAGAGGGACCACAGAAATGACCGTGAACCAGAAAGGGACTTCACCTAAGAAAACTGTGTGTGTGTGTGTGTGTGTGTGTGTGTGTGTGTGTGTGTGTGTGTGTGTATATATATATATATATATATATATCTCAGTGCCTACAAGTGGTATTCAACCCCCTGCAGATTTAGCAGGTTTGATAAGATGCAAATAAGTTAGAGCCTGCAATCTTCAAACAAGAGCAGTGTATGTTTGCAATTACAGATAATAATCGTCTTTTATAAGACCTGATCAGGCCGGCACAGGTCTCTGGAGTTATCTTGGCCCACTCGTCCATGCAGATCTTCTCCAAGTTATCTAGGTTCTTTGGGTGTCTCATGTGGACTTTAATCGTGAGCTCCTTCCACAAGTTTTCAATTGGGTTAAGGTCAGGAGACTGACTAGGCCACTGCAACACCTTGATTTTTTCCCTCTTGAACCAGGCCTTGGTTTTCTTGGCTGTGTGCTTTGGGTCGTTGTCTTGTTGGAAGATGAAATGACGACCCATCTTAAGATCTTTGATGGCGGAGCGGAGGTTCTTGGCCAAAATCTCCAGGTAGGCCTTGCTATCCATCTTCCCATGGATGCGGACCAGATGGCCAGGCCCCTTGGCTGAGAAACAGGCCCACAGCATGATGCTGCCACCACCATGCTTGACTGTAGGGATGGTATTCTTGGGGTCGTATGCAGTGCCATCCAGTCTCCAAACGTCACGTGTGTGGTTGGCACCAAAGATCTCGATCTTGGTCTCATCAGACCAGAGAACCTTGAACCAGTCTGTCTCAGAGTCCTCCAAGTGATCATGAGCAAACTGTAGACGAGCCTTGACATGACGCTTTGAAAGTAAAGGTACCTTACGGGCTCGTCTGGAACGGAGACCATTGCGGTGGAGTACGTTACTTATGGTATTGACTGAAACCAATGTCCCCACTGCCATGAGATCTTCCCGGAGCTCCTGCCTTGTTGTCCTTGGGTTAGCCTTGACTCTTCGGACAAGCCTGGCCTCAGCACGGGTGGAAACTTTCAAAGGCTGTCCAGGCCGTGGAAGGCTAACAGTAGTTCCATAAAGGTCCAGTCACACTAAGCAACTTACCAGCGATCCCAACAACGATAGGGATCGCTGGTAAGTTGCTAGGAGGTTGCTGGTGAGATGTCACACTGCGACGCTCCAGCGATCCCACCAGCAACCTGACCTGGCAGGGATCGCTGGAGCGTGGCTACACGAGTTGCTGGTGAGCTCACCAGCAACCAGTGACAAGCCCCCAGCGCTGCGTGGAAGATGCTGCGCTTGGTAACTAAGGTAAATATCGGGTAACCAACCCGATATTTACCTTGGTTACCAGCGCACGCAGCTACACGTGCAGAGAGCAGGGAGCAGCGCACACTGAGCGCTGGCTCCCTGCTCTCCTACAGCACACATCGGGTTAATTACCCGATGTGTGCTGCAGCTAAATGTGCACAGAGCAGGGAGCAGCGCACAATGCTTAGCGCTGGCTCCCTGCTCTCCTAGCTACAGCACACATCGTGTTAATTAACCCGATGTGTGCTGCAGCTACATGTGCACAGAGCAGGAGCCGGCAGCACAGGCAGTGAGAGCGGCGGAGGCTGGTAACAAAGGTAAATATCGGGTAACCAAGGACAGGGCTTCTTGGTTACCCGATGTTTACATTGGTTACCAGCCTCCGCAGAAGCCGGCTCCTGCTGCCTGCACATTTAGTTGTTGCTGTCTCGCTGTCACACACAGCGATCTGCGCTTCACAGCAGGACAGCAACAACTAAAAAATGGCCCAGGACATTCAGCAACAACCAACGACCTCACAGCAGGGGCCAGGTTGTTGCTGGATGTCACACACAGCAACATCGCTAGCAACGTCACAAAAGTTGTTTGTTAGCAGCGATGTTGCTAGCGATGTTGCTTAGTGTGACGGGGCCTTAAGCCTTTCACTTCCGAATGATGCTCCCAATAGTAGAGACAGGTAGGCCCAACTCCTTGGAAAGGGTTTTGTACCCCTTGCCAGCCTTGTGACCCTCCACGATCTTGTCTCTGATGGCCTTGGAATGCTCCTTTGTCTTTCCCATGTTGACCAAGTATGAGTGCTGTTCACAAGTTTGGGGAGGGTCTTAATTAGTCAGAAAAGGCTGGAAAAAGAGATAATTAATCCAAACATGTGAAGCTCATTGTTCTTTGTGCCTGAAATACTTCTTAATACTTTAGGGGAACCAAACAGAATTCTGTTGGTTTGAGGGGTTGAATAATAAATGACCCACTGAATAAACTTTTCACAATTTAAAAAAAAAGAAAACATTATTTTTTGCTGCAGTACATTTCACACTTCCAGGCTGATCTACAGTCCAAATGTCACAATGCCAAGTTAATTCCGAATGTGTAAACCTGCTAAATCTGCAGGGGGTTGAATACTAGTTGTAGGCACTGTATGTGTGTGTGTGTGTGTGTATGTATGTATATATATATATATATATATATATATATATATATATATATATGTGTGTGTGTGTGTGTATATATATATATATATATATATATATATACATATATATATATATATATATATACCGTATGTTTCGGACTATAAGACGCACCGGACTATAAGACGCACCCTGGTTTTAGAGGAGGAAAATAGGAAAATAAAATTTTAAGCAAAAAATGTGGTCATGACACACTGTTATGGGTCGAGGATCTGCTGCCTACACTGTTATGGGGGTAATGTCCCCAAATTCTCTACTAAGGTGCCGCATCCTGGTAATGATCCTCCTGCCTTGTATATACAGTATATGTCCCTCATCCTGCTATATACCGTCATCCTGCCATATGGCCGCATCCTGCTATATAACCCATCATGGCATATGCGCCCATCCTGCTGATATGACCCCATCCTACTCAGATGACCCCATCCTGCTCAGATGACCCCATCCTGCTCAGATGACCCCATCCTGCTCAGATGACCCCATCCTGCTCAGATGACCCCATCCTGCTCAGATGACCCCATCCTGCTCAGATGACCCCATCCTGCTCATATTATACCCCCATCCTGCTCATATTATACCCCCATCCTGGTGTATTGCCGCATCCTGTGGCACATAAAAAAAAATAAACGTTCATACTCACCTCAGCTCACCTCACTCCCTGCAGCATCGCTCGTCCTCCGGTCTGTGTCAGCGGCAGCGCCGCTGAGTGGTGCCGTCCCCGTTCTCCTGCAGCATCACTTGTCCTCCCATCTGTGTCAGCGGCAGCGCCGCTGAGAGGAGCCGTCCCCGTTCTCCTGCAGCATCACTTGTTCTCCCGTCTGTGTCAGCGGCAGCGCCACTGAGAGGAGCCGTCCCCGTTCTCCTGCAGCATCACTTGTTCTCCCGTCTGTGTCAGCGGCAGCGCCACTGAGAGGAGCCGTCCCCGTTACCCTGCTGCATCGCGATCATCTCCTGTGTCTGTGCCGGTGGCGGCTGCGTGTGGACACGTGCGCACAGCGATGACGTCATCGCTGTGCGCGCCGCTAGTCTCCACCCAGCCGCCGGCACAGGAGATGATCGCGATACAGCAAGGTAACGGGGATGGCTCCACTCAGCGGCGCTGCCGCTGACACAGACGGGAGAACGAGCGATGCTGCAGGGGAAAGGTGAGTACTGTACACTGATTCACTGCTCCACGCGCTGATGATGACGCGCGGGGGGCAGTGAATACAGCCGCACATGATCACTCCAGGCCGTAGTTGCCAGGGGTGATCATGCGGGCCGGCTGTTTATCCCCCGCCCATCATCCCGCCCACCTGTCAGTGCCTGCTTCAGCGCTGAGGGATGATGGGCGTGCATATTAAATGAGCGGGTCCACGTGGTCACGGCAGGCTGCTACAGCCTGCTCGTGTCCCCGATGACCCGCTCCACCGCAGCACCCTCATTCCCCGCAGTCACATTCAGACCATAAGACGCACCCCCCACTTTCCCCCAACATTTGGGGGGAAAAAAGTGCGTCTTATGGTCCGAAAAATACGGTATATATATATATATATATATATATATATATATATATATGTGTATGTAATAAAAATTTTAATTTTATAGTGAAGAATCAACAAGTGGGACACAATTATGAAGTTACGATACGATATTTATTGCTTATTTTAAATTTTTGTAAAAAATAAAAAAACTGAAAATTGGGGCGTGCAATATTATTCGGCCCCTTTACTTTCAGTGCAGCAAACTCACTCCAGAAGTTCATTGAGTATCTCTGAATAATCCAATGTTGTCCTAAATAACTGATGATGATGATAAATATAAGCCACCTGTGTGTAATCTAGTCTCCGTATAAATGCATCTGCTCTGTGATAGTCTGTGTTCTCTTTAACGCACAGAAAGCATCATGAAGACCAAGGAACACAACAAGCAGGTCTGTGATACTGTTGTGGAGAAGTTTAAAGCTGGATTTGGTTGCAAAAAGATTTCCAAAACCTTAAACATCCCAGGAAGCACTGTGCAAGCGATCATATTGAAATGGAAGAGTATCATACCATTGCAAATCTACAAAGACCCGGTCGCCCCTCAAAAATTCAAACAAGGAGAAGACTGATCAGAGATGCAGCCAAGAGGCCCATGATCATTCTGGATGAACTGCAGAGATCTACAGCTGAGGTGGGAGAGTCTGTCCATAGGACAACAATCAGTTGTACACTGCACAAATCTGGCCTTTATGGAAGAGTGGCAAGGAGAAAGCCATTTCTCAAAGATATCCATAAAAAGTGTCATTTAAAGTTTGCCACAAGCCACCTGGGAGACACGCCAAACATGTGGAAGAAGGTGCTCTGGTCAGATGAAACCAAAATCAAACTATTTGGGCACAATGCCAAACAATATGTTTGGCGTAAAAACAACACAGCTCATCACCCTGGACACACCATCCCCACTGTCAAACATGGTGGTGGCAACATCATGGTTTGGGCCTGCTTTTCTTCAGCAGGGACAGGGAAGATGGTTAAAATTGATGGGAAGATGGATGGAGCCAAATACAGGACTTTTCTTGAAGAAAACCTATTGGAGTCTGCAAAAGACCTGAGACTGGGACGGAGCTTTGTCTTTCAACAAGACAGTGATCCAAAACATAAAGCAAAATCTACAATGGAATGTTCACAAATAACTGTATCCAGGTGTTAGAATGGCCAAGTCACAGTCCAGACCTGAATCCAATCGAGAATCTGTGGAAAGAGCTGAAAACTGCTGTTTACAAACGCTCTCCATCCAACCTCACTCAGCTCCAGCTGTTTACAAAGGAAGAATGGGCAAGAATTTCAGTCTCTCGATGTGCAAAACTGATAGACACATACCCCAAGCGACTTGTGCTATAATCGCAGTAAAAAGTGGTACTACAAAGTATTAACCTAAAGGGGATGGATAATATTGTACGCCCCACTTTTCTATTATTTACAAAAATTTAAAATAAGCAATAATTATCATTCTACTTCACAATTGTGTCCCACTTGTTGTTGATGCTTCACCATAAAATTTACATTTTTATCTTAATGTTTGAAGCCTGAAATGTGGGAAAAGGTTGAAAAATTCAAGGGGCCGAATATTTTCACAAGGCACTGTATATAAGAAAGAAAACGAGGTAAGGCCACCATATCCGCCATGTGATATCTTTGGCTGAGTTTTATAAGAGGTGGTGGAACAAGCTCATTCTGTTAGCTCCGCTTCCTTTTTTGCGGCTTATTTTCCTGCAAATCAAACTACCCGATCTTACTCTTCCCAGACATAATAGTTAGTAAAGAGTTAGGGTCTTTTAGAGGACAGGTATATTTTTATATTAGGCTGGGGATATATATTAATTGACAGAATGAAGGTTTTCTGGTACAAGTGTAACTGAAGACCTTGCACATTGGAGACTACATATCCATCAGGCTGTGTGTGCCAGCTTAATGTACAATCATAAGGGTAAATTCATATAAATATTACAAATACATTTTATATTTTTTAATTCCTAATTTTCTTACAATCTCATACCCTCTTAATATTTTTGTTTAGTAGGAATTGGAGAAATATAAGGATTTGGGGCGCCTCCTTTAATGACATTACTGTAATCACTGGGGTAATTCTTTTAGATACTTTTATTGTATCACGTTAGGGTTTGATCCTTCAGCCATGATTTCCCCTTTTTATTTTGTGGGGGTAGTTTTTCCTTTAAGTGAATCAGCACTTCCATGGTAATCATTGATTTCCACGGTCCATTGTAACTGAGATCCAAAACCAGCCGACATCAACAGCTGCCTATTTCGTCTCCTTCGCTCATGTGGTATCTTATTGGAGACGCAGTCATCCATCAGGACAAATATCATTTCCAGAGACAAAAAAAATACAGTATTTGCAGGACGTAAGCCACCTCGGGGCTGATCTTAGGGCACCAATGGATTGTTTGTTAGATTTTTAGTATTTTACAGCGTCCACCTTTTGGGAAAGCTTGGAATTTATGGATCTGTAATGACACAGAATGCTGCCTCACCCTGAAATAACAAGATCCAGTATGTGAATGATCCCACCCACCCGGAGAAAGCTATGTCACTACCAGGAGCCCCTTTAAAAATGGCAACTGCTGCAGCTGTATATACACGCCAAGCCCGCAGTGTTTGATGATTGTGGGGTAATGTAGGACACTTGTGGGACTGCAAGCCGCCAGTGCCAAATGCAGATTCTTGGTCACAACTGGAGACGGTATTGCTGTTTGAAAAAGTATTTGAGAAGGAATTACAAAGCGCAGAAAGAAAGTCACTTCCGACCGCTCTGTGGTTTTCGCCTCTGATCTGATGCCACTTTTACTGTCACAAATAATGCTTGCCCTGTGCCCCAGGAACACGTGTGAGGGAGGCTTTATATTCCAATTCATTTTTATGGAGTTTTTTGTTGCCATATGTAAGTAATAATAATTGTCATAAGTTATACCCTTTCCTCTCCTCCTCTATTAATTAATAGCCTTTATCTCTACATGTTAAGGATTTGCCGCAGACATTTCTGCATCAAAAACAGGAAAAATGCTTCATAAAAATCTCACGTTTTTGCGTGCGTTTTTAAAACGTTTTTAAAGCGTTTTTTACTGCATTTTTTTCCTATTTTATTAGTATAGGTGAAAAAATGCTAAAAGAATTGATATGCTGCAGAATTGAAACTGCTACAAATTTGCAAGAAAAAATAATCAGCGTCTGCATCAAACTTCAAGAATCTCATTCATTTTGCTGAGAAGATAAAATGCTGCAGTTTTTGCAGCAAAAAAGCGCAGTAAAAATACATGTCAACATACCCTTAGCAGTGGTGTTAATAGAAATCATGGGGCCACATAACAACAAAAGCTGTAATTGGGTCCCCCCACAAAAAAAACCCTTCTGTGACCCCACCAAATATATATAATCTCACAACTTTGCATCCCTTACAAAGTAATTTTCCTCCTATTCAAGCCCCCAAATACTTTTTCTTTGGACCCATAAAGTATGATGCCACAGAAGTGCCCCACAAATAGTGTATCATATCCCCACAGTACCTTCTACATGCACAATATGATGACCAAACTCTACCCCCCTCAATTCCTCCAAAGTATGGTGACCCTAAGGCCCGTTTCAGACGTCAGTGATTCTGGGACGCTTGTGCTTTTTTTTTTTTTTTTTATACGTACCAGAATCACTGACATACGCAGACCCATTATAATGAATGGATCTGCGCACACATCAGTGATTTTACACTGACTGTGTCTCCGTTCAGCGTACACGCGTGTCCATGATTGCTGCTCGGAGACATGTCCGTTTTTTTATGGCATCACTGATGTCCCACGGACCACGCAGTGGTGTGATCCGTGAAACACATACCAGAAAAGCACGGACTTTTAAAATAATAAACATTTTCAACTCACCTTTCCAGCGATGCTCTGTGCAGGCTCTGCAGCTTCCTGGCCGGCTCATGAATATACATGAATGCAACCAGAACCGACCCGGAAGTAGCTGCAGAGAGCGGTCGGCGGACGCTGCAGAGCTGGAGACTTCAGCACCTTGGAGAGCAGAAACAGGACAGGTGAGCATACGTCCATATGCAATCACGGATCATGGAACCCACGTGTGCCGTGAATCACGGAACACGGAGGGAGATGTGCGTGTTTTACACGTCAGTGAAGAACATCTGTGTTTTTCACTGACGTGGGAAACGGGTCTAACATAGTACGATCCCCCAACTATGACCCTCACACAGCCGTCCATGCAGTATAATGGGCCTACATACAGTATAGTGGCCCCCAGTTGTCTTCACACTGTATAATGGCCCCCACTAGTCCTCCAAACAGTATAATGGCCCCCACACAGTATGATGGACTCCACACAAATCTTCACACTGCATAATTGCTTGTATACAATATAATGGCCCTCAGATAGCCTTCCATAATGTATAAAGGCCCCCACATAGTCCTCCATATAGTATAATGGGCCCCACATAGCCTTCCATATGGTATAATGGGTCCCACTTAGCCCTACCTATAGTATAATGCACCCAATAGTCCTGAACATATTATAATCCACCCACCCATAGTCCTCCATATAGTATAACACACTCCATAGTCCTCCATATAGTATAATGCACCCCCTATAGTCTTCCATGTAGTATAATGGGCTCAATAGTCCTTCAAATATTATAATGCATCACCAATCCTCCATATAGTATAATGCATGCACCACCCATAGTCCCCCATATAGTATAATGCACCCCCATAGTGCTCCATATAATGCCCCTATAGTCCTGTATATAATATCATTCACCCCATAGTCTTCCATATAGTATAATGTACCCCAATAGTCCTCTATATAGTATAATGCACCAACCTATATTCCTCCATATAGTATAATGCACCCCATAATCCTCCATACATTATGGCCACCACAGTGTTCTCACTGATATAAATTAAAATAAATACTCCCCTCTCCATGTTCACCCGCTGCTCCAGTCTTAATAGTGAGCATTCGGAAGCTCTTCGCTGCTCTGCACACTGGGTACGATGAAGTGATGACATTGCGCCTGCTGTGATGAGACGCGAGATCTCAGACATCGAAGAAAAGTGATAGAGGAGGGAACAGATAGCTGTTTTCATCTTTGCTTTCGACTGTATTGGCATCTGCGACACCGATACAGTTGCAAGTACTATGCCAGGCAGGGGCAATGGGGGGTACTGGGCAGGAGGACGATGTTCGGACAAGATGGAGACCAAGAGCAGCGACACCTATCGGACTGGACCGCCCCCTAGGTGAGTATTATAAAAGTGTTTTTATGTTATACAGAGCGCAGCTTGGGCTGTTATATACATTATTCTAGAATCTTGTATATAAGGATTCACTGGTGATGGCCGCATGTTAGAAGGGAAAAACCTGATGACAGGTTCCCTTTTAACCTTAATCTACTTAAAAGTTGGTACGTGAGTTGTCCAGGATTAAAAAAAAAAAAAAAAAAAAGGCTAAAAAGCAAATAAATATGTTAAAAAGAGAAAAAAATCTCTGTTGAATTCCTTGATGCAAAAGCAGTGCAAATCTGATGGTCCCTGTCAATGTTTTTTTTTACTTTCCTGTGATGATAATGTGCCATACATCTATATGACCGCTGCAGCCAAACATCATCTTCAATGATGCCTGAGTGAGCTCACGGATTATCTTGAATTAATACTGTTCTCTGTTCACTCATTGTGCTTTCCTGCCTCCCAAGATGCACGCATGCACTTCTCGGTGGTCTATTGCGTGATCAGTGGGAGTCTCAGGACTTGGACCCCGACCAATATGCAATTAAAGAGCTTTAATCTGGATTAGAAGTTGTAAGGGACTTCAACCTAGTAGATCAATGATCACTCAAGATGCAGGGACAACAATATAAGAGAATAGCTATGGGCAAATCAAAAATAAAGTAATTGGACAAGGTCTTCAAATCAAGGAACATTTCAGTGGTGATGAAGACATGGCTCGTACATAGTCTGGTCTCAGCTCATACATAGTTTGGTCTTTTCTGTGGTAATATATGCATGGAAAACCTGGACGATAAAAGAACAAGACAGAAGGAGAATCAACGCCTCCAAAATGTGGTGCTGGAGAAGGATGTTCTTAATACCATAGATGGTGAGAAGAACAAACAAACTTTGGAACAAATCAAGCCAGACATGTCACTCGAACCAAGGATGACCAAACTTTGACTTGCCTACTTTGGACACCTCCAAGAGAAGGACATCATGGTCGGAAGAATAGAAGGAACAAGGTGAAGAGGAAAACCAGCAACTCGATGGCTTGATACTATCAAGAAAACAGTGGAGAAGACCCTGTTGGACCTATCTAGACTGCACAAGATCGATCTTCCTACAGAGTGATCATCCATCAAGTCACAATGGCTCAAGATTGAGCTGAAAGCTGTTAAAAAAACCCAAACTGTTAAAAGTTTAGTAACATTTTAAAAGTTGTCAGGGTAAAGTTGAGACGCCACATTCCAAGTTTGTTGGATGTGTTCAGAAATTTGTTGAAAATGTTCGACTGACCTTTATATAATGTTTATGGCTACAGCAGGGGTCTGACCACTAGTTTATTTTATGAGTACCTGTATAAATGGAGCTGCAGTAACTACATGCAAGTGCATTCACACTGGAATTTCAGGACCCTCACTGAGGAACCAGCATACAGACCCCCTTTATGGCCTACCTTGTGGATTGAAGATGATTCATTTTTCTTTTTGGAATAACCTTTAATTCGATAGCTGGTATTGAACAAGTGATCTGGTCAGATACACGTGTACTATAGAGATCCGCTAAACTTGCAAATCTGAGCCAGAGCTAAATCCGTATATTTAGTCTACCGGCTACTACATTACATTTTTATATTTGAATGATATCTCTTTAAATTACTTATTTGGGTTTAATTCATTTTACCATGCTTCCCACATGAGGAATTTCCTTTGTTCGCAGCAATTTGGGATTTTATTATTATTACTATTTTGTGAGTGGGCTGAGAACTTGGGAACCTGAAAAAAAATGTCACTTTCATTGTTAAGTTCTTTAGCAAGAAGGGCTACATTGTGGCTCGTAAACCTGAGGCTTTTGTAGTCTGATGGAGACAAAAAGCTGCATCTGAAAAGTGTGTGTGAAAATAGCTCCTTCTGACCCCCAAGGGGTCTGACATAAAGGCGGCCAATGTATCTTCCCAGACATCCTTTGTTTGTGGCTGACAAAGTGTTAAATCTCTCCATAGAGCGGAGCATTGATCCTGACCTGGTAGCTGTGTCATCCCCTCTTGTTCATCAACACTCTTTTGCTTTAAGACAGACATGTCCCAACTTTAATCCACGTCTAGGCATGAGAAATTCACCATAACAGGCACATTATGGAGAATGATACCAGATGCTGCAATCATAACACTTCTGTGACTACAACCCTTCGCCTCTCCTGCCTTGACATAACCCCGATCTGCTGGATAAGATTTGGCTCCACCAGCGGAGAAGTGGATTTACCTAATATGTCTTGTGTATCTTATAAATACCTCTGTAATTAAGAGCAGGACCTCTCTGAAACACAACCACAGCTCCGAGCCTAATGTTCATGAGATATCAGGACCGTGCCAAAGCGGCAAGATTTCACTAAGATGATTTTCCATTGTATGTAAATCTTAACAATTCGTTTCAGATGATCAGATTCCGAGGGATTGACCATTTCCGAGCCTTGTGGTCACTGACGCATACTTTCCAAATGTTGTATTCAAGCACTTTACTTTTTGCTGTTCATTGTGGTCTTTTAGTTTTTTCAATGATTTTGTGGGCTTGTTCTTGGCGGATCAAGGTCATGGCTAAGGCGTCAAGGCATTGGGGTGGAAGATTCCAGGGGGGTCTTTGTGGACTTGTTTTTATGGCTATGGTAGCGTCCATATAATTGTTAAGTAGGGTTATATAAATGCTTCCCAATATTGTCTCTTTTGGACACTTTAAAATAATGGTAAATTTGACAATTCTCAAGGTCAGGTTGAGCTACCGGAGTAACTTGAGTCTTATAGCCTAAAGCTTCTCGGTTTCATCTTTCACCTCCTATGATCTCTGTTTAAAAAATGGTGAGCACACTATGTAAGGAGGTGTTACTCATTATATTTAAAGGGGTTGTCCAGGATTGTCACATTGATGGCGTATCCTTAAGTAATCAAGGTCTGATTAGTGGGAGTTTAACACCCGGCTCCTCCGCCGATCAGCTGTTCCCGGTACAGCCACCAGACAGAGCTGCTCGATTGCAGAGCTGCACAGCTCAATCATCAGAATAGTGGCTGCGGCCAGGTACTGCACATCCGCCCCCTATTGAGTCAAATAGCTGGTAGATATGCAGTACCCAGCCATGGCCACCATACAGTTGACAGAGCTGTGCAGCTCCACAACGGAGTAGTTCCGGACAGCGGCTGCATCGGGAACAGCTGATAGGCGGGGGTACCGGGTGTCACACTCCCACTAATCAGACATTGATGACCTGGCATGGGCATTAACTCCTTTAAAGAGTAACCATAAATTTGATTTTTCATAAATCATACATGGAAAAATAGGAAACTTTGTAATGTATCTTACACTTATGAGCGAAATTCACTTCTCAATTCACCCATAAAATCTCTCCTAGGGGGATACAGACTTTCCCATTACTGAGCTAGGAGATGGGACAGTAATTTTGGGAGAACTTGCAACAGAGTGTCTGCCTCTACCACCCCCTCCCCTCTCCATAGATTCTTATAAACACCAACTGTCATTACCTATCCCAGTGTAACGCTCGCCGCTGGCATTGCTGAGCTGGTGAGTGGAAGTGGACCCACTGGACCACAGGGGGGACCCAGGCTTACCCTTTAGTGGGAGGGGCTTAACCAAGCCCCTGCCACGAGGCAGATGCCAGGTACCACTCCCAGGGCAGTGCCCGGGACTGTGGCAGCTGACCCCCAGGACAGGAGACAGACACAGATATGGACATAGGTGCAGGCACGTACAGGCAGGATGGCTGAGGTAGACAGGAGGGCAGGTATGGACAGGTATGGTGGGCACACTAGGGAGAGATGGGTATGGGAGGGCAGGCATCGGTACAGATGATGGACACAGGAACTCCAGGACCAAACAACAAGCTAACAGACAAAAGACTATCTAATGATGTTGGGCAGGCACCTACCCTAGTGGGAGGATGCCTTAAGTACCTAGTGAAATCGCTCTGGCCCTTTTAGAGGAGGTCAGATGCCCATGCATGTGCCGCCTTAACCACGCTCCCAGGAGACCTGGGCTGTGTGAACAGGCCACGGGAGGATGAGGAAATAGGAGCACATGTTAACAGCCGTTGGAGTGCGGGGGGTGAGTTAATGAAGATTAAAATAGTGATAACTCTGTAAGGTGTTCTTACAAATATAGCTGTCAGTTGAATGATTTCTTGGCCAAGAGCAATGCCCTGGGAACCATCTCCTACCTGTCAACATTCCCGATTTATCTTTTAAGTAGACAATTTGGTGCAATATCATTGTTGCGGTGTGACATTACACCAGTCTGTCTAATGAAAAGATGAGCTGCAGATGCTGGCAAGTTAGGTGGCAGATCTGATAACTCTCATCCGGTGGTCACAGATTATTTAGGTAGTCCCTGGACCAGGTTCTGTGAATCAACCTGCAACATGTCTATACAGCGGGTAATTGAGAGACTCATTGCTGCTGGACAGACTGCTGGGGTGCCAGGACTTCTGATCATGCGCACTGATCCTAAGCCCGGCATTCTGAAGCGGTGACAACGGATGCAGATATGCGCGTCACCGCAGGTGACGCTACTCAATAGGCATTGAATAGCATGTTAGCACGCCCCGGTGGGTGTACTAACATGCTAAGAGGGCGGCATGAGCGCAGGAACTAACACCCTTGTGACTAGTTCCCTCACTCATCAGCATCTCATAAAGGATCTTTTAGAAATTCTTTTTTTTAAAGATCCCTTTATCTATGCTAGTGTATACAGGGACGGTTAGGCAGGGATTAGCAATATGCACCCAGAACTGCTCGTGGTTCTGGGTGCATATTGCACCTGACAGGTTCCCTTTAAAGCCTCTCGTCTAATAGTTTGTTGTCCATAACCAAGTGAATATAACGTGTTTTCTTCCTCATCCACCATTTACCTCTTCTTCTGATGATCATCCTCCATATTCCGCGTTATGTTAATGCACTTGGCTCCGTCTTATCCTAACCATCCTGATTTATTCTGTGAGCACTTGGGCAATGAACCTGCACTAGACAGGAGAAGGCAGGTCAGGTAGGATTAATATATAAGCGGTAATTTTCTCATTTCACAACTGATGATAAAAGATTATGTAGTGTAACGTTCTCGCCAACTTCGGGGTGATCCGCTGTGTATAATGTGGAGCAAGCAGCCTAGTGCCAACAGCAATTTATCAGCGTCTAGTTCTCCTCTCCCAAGGAACCTTTTTTAAAATTACAGTAGAAATCCAATTTGTAGCCATGGACTAATTATTAGTATCTATAAAATTCCGTCCTTCCTATTCAGTGCTGCAAATCATGTCGGCGATATATCAATAGTGGATTAGAATAGGAAAACAAGAAGACCTCGGTTGAGATTTTGGGTTTTTCTGCATTTGTCTGATGCGTCCGTGCTCATAATGTAATGTCTCCCTTGTGGCTGATAAATATAGATACATTAATGAGGACATCGCAGCCTTGAAAACTGCAATGTTGTGCAGAATAACGAATAACATTGTAACCGGAGTGGAAGTGTTAGCCACATTCTCATCATGTATTGTGCGGCTTCTATGGGTAGGATGATCTTTCCTTCTTTGCACGTCTCATTTCTTGCTTTTAGTGTCCTGATTACTGACCCTTGTATGTTTTATTTCTTTATTTTAGGGATTATAAATCTCCAGATTCAGCGATGGAATATGTCAAGGTAAGATTCCGCATAAGGAATGTGTTGTTTTCTAACCGCTATGTACTAAACTTTTCACAGGGTAAAGTTATATCTATTGTCGGTCTGTCTCCAAGGACAGAGGACCTAGAAATGCAAGTGGTCTGTCCTTTCCAAGATTTAGGATTAGCGATTCATAGACCCTATACATCAAGGTTTACCTTTTGTTATTATGGTCTATGGAACAGCACAGCTGACTGCACTAGTCTATGAATGTGACCCTCGCTGTATATAGCGCGGACGTTTTAGTCTGGAAATCCTCCTGACGGAAACCTCTCTGCAGAGGTGGAAATAGCCTTTAAATAATACTGCCCCTCAACCTTCTCCTTTTGGAGCCAGTGGGAAAAAATGTTAAAAGAATGTTAATTATAAAATAATCACTTGTAGGGTAATTCCTTAAAGGGATTGTCCAACTAAATACATTCGTCAACTAGTTAGATGATCACTAGGTCCATCCAGGTGCGGAGACCCCGACTGATGCTAAAAACAGGGTTCCGAAAATGCACTGCATGAATGAAGCTGCTGTGTGCATACATGAGCATCACTCCATTCCCTTCCATGGAACTGACACAATGACCGTTTATCAAAGTTAAAATTAAAGTGTAACTGTCATTTTTTTTTTTTTTCATAAATTAATAGTGCAAATGAAAATATAAAACTTTGTAATAAAACTCTTATCAGAGACATCAATTTTTTTTTTTCTCCTCCTGGACTGCTTATTTATTCTCAACTCATGGGTAAAATCTGTCTTCAGTGAATACAGATTTTCCCAGTACTAAGATACAAAATGACAGTTGGTGCTCATAAATGTCTATGGAGAACTGTAGGTGACTGTTACAGAACATAGTCGGGCGTTCACACAGATATCCCACCACAGCCACAGTATATCACGAAAAACGCTCACTGCCTCCAATCATCAGGACAATACGCACTTGACCTATGATTGATGGACGAGGCAACAGCGGTTTTCACCACTAAGCTGATTGGGAAGCTCATAGTGAGGGTATATTGTATTTACTGCATATATACAACTGATTCCAATGTATGGAATATCTATCTCTCTCTCACTCTCTCTTTATCTCTCTATATATATATGTGTGTATATAATATATACATATACAGTGCCATGCGAAAGTATTCGGCCCCCTTAAATTTTCCAACCTTTTCCTACATTTCAGGCTTCAAACAAAAAGATAAAAAATTTAAATTTTATGGTGAAGAAACAACAAGTGGGACACAATTGTGAAGCTGAACGAAATGTATTGCTTATTTTAAACTTTTATAAAAACGAACTGAAAATTGGGGTGTGCAATATTATTTGTCCCCTTTAAGTTAATACTTTGTAGCGCCACCTTTTTCTGCGATTACAGTTGCAAGTCGCTTGGGGTATGTGTCTATCAGTTTTGCCCATCGAGAGACTGAAATTCTTGCCCATTCTTCCTTTGCAAATAGCTCGAGTTGAGTGAGGTTGGATGGAGAGCGTTTGTGAACAGCAGTTTTCAGCTCTTTCCACAGATTCTCGATTGGATTCAGGTCTGGACTGTGACTTGGCCTTTCTAACACCTGGATAAGTTTATTGGTGAACATCCCATTGTAGATTTTGCTTTATGTTTGAGATCATTGTCTTGTTGGAAGACAAAGCTCCGTCCCAGTCTCAGGTCTTTTGCAGACGCCAACAGGTTTTCTTCAAGAATGATCCTGTATTTGGCTCCATCCATCTTCCCATCAATTTTAACCATCTTCCCTGTCCCTGCTGAAGAAAAGCACGCCCAAACCATGATGTTGCCACCACCATGTTTGACAGTGGGGATAGTGTGTTCAGGGTGATGAGTTGTGTTGCTTTTACGCCAAACATATCGTTTGGCATTGTGCCCAAAAAGTTTTGATTTTGGTTTCATCTGACCAGAGCACCTTCTTCCACATGTTTGGCGTGTCTCCCAGGTGGCTTGTGGCAAACTTTAAACGACACTTTTTATGGATATCTTTGAGAAATGGCTTTCTCCTTGCCACTCTTCCATAAAGGCCAGATTTGTGCAGTGTACGATTGATTGTTGTACTATGGACAGACTCTCTCACCTCAGCTGTAGATCTCTGCAGTTCATCCAGAGTGATCATAGGCCTCTTGGCTGCATCTCTGATCAGTCTTCTCCTTTTTTGAGATGAAAGTTTGGATGGATGGCCGGGTCTTTGTAGATTTGCAGTGGTATGATACTCCTTCCATTTCAATATGATCGCTTGCACAGTGCTCCTTGGGATGTTTAAAGTTTTGGAAATATTTTTGTATCCAAATCCGGCTTTAAACTTCTCCACAACAGTATCACAGACCTGCCTGTTGTGTTCCTTGGTCTTCATGAAGCTCTCTGCACTTTAAACAGAATACGGAGACTATCTCACAGAGCAGGTGCATTTATATGGAGTCTAGATTACACACAAGGGGCTTATATTTATCATCATCAGTCATTTAGGACAATATTGGATCATTTAGAGATCCTCAATGAACTTCTGGAGTGAGTTTGCTGCACTGAAAGTAAAGGGGCTGAAAAATATTGCACGCCCCAATTTTCAGTTTATTCTTTTTTACAAAAGTTTAAAATAAGCAGTAAATTTCGTTCAACTTCACAATTGTGTCACACTTGTTGTTGATTCTTCACCATAACATAAAGATAAAAATGTTAATGTTTGAAGCCTGAAATGTGGGAAAAGGTTGAAAAATTCAAGGGGGCCGAATACTTTCGCAAGGCACTGTATATACACATACACACACCTTGGTACGGTCAATGCCAACCCCACAATAACCAAAGGAACTACTAGCTGCACAAAGCAATCATTTATACAGGCCGATTGGACACCCGTTACAGGTAGCATACTGCTTCAGGGATGCTGTTTATAGAACAAGAGGAACAAAGCTATTACATTTTTATACTTTTAATCTGAAAAGAATTCAGTGTTTATAAAAATAAATATACAAGAGCTTACAAAAGGGACAAAACAACACAGTATATACAATTTATAAAAAATGAAATAGAGTAACAAAATAAAATTACTAAACCCGAGTCACAGAAGTGGCTCAGATTTATGGAGGGAAGAAGTCCAAAGGAACGTGGAACAATCCTACACAGCAATGTATCTTCCGGGCATTGAACAAAGATCATAATTTGCTTTTATTAACACATCATACACTCACATACATCCCCTCCATGGACTCCTAACAAGACTGGTCATAGGATGTGACTTCAGTTTCCAGAAAATTGTGAGATCCCCAACTTTCAAGATATCTTTGCTCTTTTAGGTCCCAGGTGGAAAATTTCATGGCCATGTTTCTTATCACAATTTTACCTTTCTATGAAGATGAAACATGGCATGGATAGCATCATCCAACTAGCCGATTTTAATTTGGGGCTCATGCACTGATTTCACAATTATAAAAAAATATGAATGTTCTTCTCCTCGGGATCGCAAAGCTGAAAATGTACCATCCTTAAATATCAGATCAATATAAATCCCAATATTCATCACTGACTACCGCTACCCAAAACTTTGGGCCAATCTTTTGAAATTCAGCAGAGCTGACACATTTGATGATTTTCAAACCCTGAATATACAGACCTCAGTCCTAGTATCTGTTTCGCAGCAGATATACCAGTTTAATTACCTGTCCACACCAGGAGGTCTTACTCAAGTGAAGATGGAAGTATCCTCCCTATTTCCCTAGTTATAATTAATCCCATATGTTCCATGTTCCATATGTCCCCTTTCTAAAGATGCCTTATGGATTTTAATTTCTCTTTATAACACTGTCCATTCAGGAGAACTTGAAACAAAATGTCTGTGTCCGCCTGTTAGCTCCCCTCTACTCTTTCTGTAGAATCTTATAAGAACCAACTGCCATCTCCTACCTCAGTAATAGAGACTACTCATTTTATCTCATGAAATAAGAATAAAAGATCAATCCAGGAGTAGAACAAAAAGCTGATTTGACTGATGAGATATACTACAAAGTTGCTTATTTTAATGTGTACTATTGATTTATGAAACCTAGTGGAGTGGTGGTCACACGTGCTTGCTGACTGCCTACTTCTTTTCACACAGGAGACTTTTTAACTCTGCTTCTCAGGATCGGTAGGGGTCCTAGAGGTCGGACCTCCAGCTATTATGCATTTAGCACTTACAACCCCTTTGAATGTTTTTGTAAATTATATATATATGTATATATATATATATATATATATATATAATCTCCCCTTACACTTTGATATGCCTGGTAATGAATAGCTAGCTTCTTACCGCTCCGTGGAGCTGAACTCTTGGCACCAGTTTCCTAATCTAAGCTCCGCAGAGATAACCCAGTGTTTAGGCGCCTTCTGACTTGGTGTTTGGGCTCCATATGGTACAGTAGTTTCATGCAAACCCCAGTAACCCCATTTTGTCTCGAGGCTTCAGTCGCTTCCCCTGTAATTGTTGGATCACAATTCCCCTTTATCCGAATAGTACAAACAGTGGGCACAGCCTCGAGCCTGTCTGCTAACAACCATGGAGAGAGATTTACTAAAACAATAGCACGTTGTCCCCCCTGTGAGATTAGTGCACGGTGTGTGAGGCGGATAATGGATGTATTAGCTTCTCTTGTAGGTTTTTGCCTGTGTGTGCACATCCCACAGGACAAGTTCCATCCCCCCCTGCGTGGGACAAAGGATCAGCCGGGCTGTGAATGACTAACTGTACTGTACTGAATCTGAGCTTATTACCTCCACAGTCAAGAGGCTGCAAGATAAAGATAGGCAATGTAGGGCACGCCAATCACCGCTTATTCCCCAGAACATAAAAATGGAAGGTTTTTGTTAATGCTAATATTTTGGATGAGGTCTGTGCTCTGTATCCAGCCCTGTTCTGCTCCTTCTGCTCTTGAGCGCAGTCATAGCATGTACTTGCAGCTGCCACTGGGGGGAGCTAACTGCATTGAATTAAAAAACCTCTGTATACAGCCATGTGCACTTGCTGCCCCCTAGTGGTGGTTGCAGGCTGCCATAGTTTTATTATTTACTGTGCATAGAAGTTTGGAATTTTGTGCTTTAAGTGTAGAGAAGGAAGTTTTTGAACCTTTAAAGATTTTCTGTAGAATAAAAGGGTTGTCTGGTGCCACTGGATTGGTGATAACTTGCTGATTGGTGAGCATCCGACCAGTACAACCTGCACTGATCAGCAGAACGGGGAACCACCACACCACACCATTCATTCTCTGCAGGTCTGCCAATGTGCCTCCCGCCATGGGAGCAGCCGAGCTGCTCGGAACCGGGTTCACTGTGGCTCGAGAGTCTCCGGACCCGGGCTCGTGCGGCAAGTCAAATGAAAGGGGATATTTAAACGGGAGTTGATGTATAGTTCGTGACGCCACCCGTGGTGTACAGTAATTTGGGTGTACCGCCGCTGTCGTTGGGAGTACCCGGGGTGATTAAGTGGGGCAGCAAGGTGTTGTAGCCCTCCACGGGTAGGGGGGATGCCCCGGGACTTGGTGTGGGGTGCCGAGGGATGCAGGGGTAACTCTCGTACTCAGTTCATAAGCAGACACTAACAATTGGGTAAACCAATTCTCTGGGTACCGCTGCCGCTGAGGGGAGCTCGTCCGGGTCCCATCCCCTATAGTGTTGCCTGGTGATCCGTGACCTGCCTCCTGGCACTAAGTTTAACTTCAACGTGGTGGCCCAGTAGTATGGAACTTGCCGGGCCCCACTCCCCACTATGGCTAAGTATGGGAGCTTGCTCTCAGGGCTCACGCTTGGGATTTTCTTGACCATTTTGGATTGGTAAGTCCTATCCCCCTTGTTACGCTAATGCCCCGATTCTGGAGCGGGTGGGAACAGATCATAAAGGCTCCGTTCTCCTCAGGTGAATTGTCGGGTTGCCTGAAGCTACTCCCCGACCTAGGGTCCGTGTACCCCGACGTGTCTTCGGTCCTGGACCGGTGACAGTGCTAGGCTGCCGGCTGTCCTCCTCGACAGGTCCAGGCACCTTGCCACAATTCCCTGCGACCGGGGGTCCGACTCCTCTAGGTCCAGACCACTGTCTGCAACCTTGATAACTTCTCCAGGAGCCACTACTCCCGACTTCCTCTCTCTCTCTACTCTCTACACTCCTCACCTCCCCTCCCTGACCCCCCCAGGTGGGCGACTCTATTTCACTCAAGCCGTCCACTGGTGTGCCTGGTGGGTGTGGTGCAGGGTGTATCTAGGACTTGATTTGCTGTTGGAGGCAACACTGTTAACATAGGGACCGAAAACCAAGAGGGAGGTGGAATACCGCACGGAAGGGCAGTTTGTGCAGTACCCTGTGACAACCTGATAGTCCAGGGGTGTCACACCAATGTCATAGGGTATGTACCGATGGATCAGGGGCTCCTAGGCTGACCCTTATCTCAAAGGTAGGCCCAATGGTAGCCAGGTTCGAGCCCCCAGCGTGACCCTGTCTCCTGTTTGAGCCCTGATATTACTCCCCAACCCAAGGAGCAGGCCGGAAGCCCAGTAACAAATACCCTACAAATAGACACAGACAAGGGTAAACGAAAACTTATGCAAACTGCAGGAGGGACAGTATGTGAACTGTGGAGTAACGCAAAAGGAGCAAATTCACAGCTGGAGAATTCACACCATGCTGAACCGCAACTTGTAGATCACCATAGAACTGGATAACCACAGGAACCGAGGTAGCAGAAGCTATATCCGGCACTCAGCCTCAGAATCCAAAACTTTATAAAGGGGGAAGGCAGCTGAAGATAGTAATCGGCACTCTGAGTGAGCTTCCAGCAGATGATCAAAAGCCAGCAGGAATTAACTCCTGCTGTATTGGGGAGCAGTGAAGCCAGCAACAGCCGACGCTTACGACAGGTTTTGCAACTAATGGAACCCAGGCTGTTTGTCGGACTTTGCAGTGTGAATAGAATCCGATACGGCCATGACATCCAGCGATTGCAATGCCAAACACCGCACAACAGCCAAGCGCTGCGCTCTGATTTTTCGGGCAGCGCCATAAATTAATGAAGCAGCAGTTGGGCGGCAGACCTGCCTCACCATTTTATAGTAGTGATAAAAGTACTGTATTGTGAATAAATATTCCCGCTCTGCTGATCGGCGCAGGTCCCAGCAGCGTCAGACCCCCACGATCAGTCATTTCTCACCTATTAATCTTTTTTTAACAACCCCTTTATGGGGCAGTGCACATCTGTGTGGTTTTCTACTGTTTCATTGTACTTGTAGCAAACTGTTACTAAATCTGTTGATAGTAATGTTATTTTTTTATGTTGAAAGATCAGTTCATCTCGTGACGTGAGTTGACTAGTGACTGTTTTCGCCATGACACACACTTTCCCACACCAGCCATGTAACAAATAGAATCTGCCACTAACCCAGACAGACCCTGTGGACTCACCACACGCCGCTTTATAACAGCTGGAACAGCACTAACAGACGCAGCCGTTTCTGTCCAATCTAACCGTGTATCAGCTTGTATGATGAAGTGCGGAGAAATGATGTTGGACCATGTTCCAAAATATATTATATATAGTGCATACTGATTCCTGACCACATCAATCTATTTTTCTCACAGCTGGCTATTTCCCATTAACCCTTTTCCCAGTTCTTCTCTATAAACCTGCTTTTCCCTCCTCCGGTTTTGTGCAGAGTACAGTTCATGGTTCGCTGGGTTCCACATGGGAATGTTTCCTACAGCTGCAGTCTCGTAGCACCCCCTGCTGGTGATGAATATTACTTCACCCTAATATCAGAATTTTTTACTTGTGAAACCTTTCATGGCAATTTTTCTTACATAATTTAGTGACCGCATTTGAACCGCCATCTGTTTTACATCCATTTGAAATCCAAATCGTGGAAACATGAAACTGTGCTTTTTTGATGCAGAGAGTGATTAACCAGCGATGATACAGCCGTGATCCTATAAGTCACGGTCCTGTAATTTATGACACATGATGTATATACCCCGTTGCTGTGATACATAGCTTATGATGTTATATCGGATAATTGGTACTTGGGGATCTGACCTGACATGGCTGACTGTATTCTCAAAATGAGCAAGAAAATATGAGGTCATGTCACGTCTAAACAATTTGGCACCATCTTTTACTATTAAAACTGGGCTGAATGTCCCAGGATAAATTTGGAATAATCATTTTACAGAAACCTTACTGTACTACTGTCTTCCTCTATCTACCTGCCTTTTATCATGTTTTTTTTTTCATTCAGATTTTTCACTTACTATTATCATCTGTAAGAGCTTCAGTCAAGATAAATACTTTAATTCTTAAATACTCTGTGCTTCACTGAGCATTCTGATAAAATGGTAGGCTTAAAGGGAAACGGTCACCAGATGTGTCCACTATAAGCTGCGGCCACCATCAGTGAGCTCTTATACAGTGTGTCCACCCATATCCTGTCCACCGCCATTAACTTGAGAACGGTGGCAGCTATAGGCATAGAAGTGGTGTCTAGGTATAGTAAAGTAGCCATGCGCTACGCAATGAAACCACCTATAGCGCCACCTGGTGGAAAACAACTGAGTTAGCATTTTTATCTCGAAAACTGAACGAGATGGAGAAATAAAGTGAATTAAAAAATTGTAGGGCATCATCAATTCAATACAAATCGACACCTTGCATACAGAAATGCTATGATATGAAACCCATGACCTCCCCAAAACATTGAATGCTGGTCACGCATATGGCGCTCATTAACTTTGATGCTCAAAGTGGCCACCGTCAGCTGCAATGCACATCTGGACTCTGGACAGCATACTGTATCTTGCTGCACGTTGTGCAATATGGTAGGTGACATGTTGGATATGGGTGGACACACTGTATACAGCATTCTAGAATACTGTATATAAGAGCCCAGTCCGCAGTGTATAACATGAAAAGCACTTTTATAATTCTCACCTAGGGGGTGGTCCAGTCCGATGGTTGTCGGTGCTCTCCGGTCTGGCGCCTCCTCTCTCTGGTCCAGCGCCTCCTCTCTGCGGTGATCACCGTCTTCCTTCTGAGGCCCATGTGCATGACGCGTCCTACGTCATCCAGACCAGCTGGCATTGAGGTCCTGCGCAGATTCACTTTGATCTGCCCGGCTCAAGGCAAATCAAAGTATTGTAGTGCGCATACGTGGACGGTCTCTGACCTTTCCTCGCACCTGCACATTACAGTACTTTGATCTGCCCTCACAGTGCAGATTACAGATTACAGTGCGCCTGCGCAGAACCGCCATGTCAGCCTGGCCTGGAAAGGAGGAGGATGGAGATCACAGCAAAGAGTAGGTGCCGGACCAGAGAGAGGAGGTGCCAGACCGGAGTGTAGCGACAGACATCGGACAGGACCGCCCTGCAGGTGAGTATAAAAAGTGTTTTTTACACTATATACAAAGCAGCCTGGGTTCTTATATACAGTATTCTGGAATACTGTATATAAGAGCTCAGTGGTGGTGGCCACAGCTTATAGTCACCAAATCTGGTGACAGCTTTTAAAGGGAATCTATCAGCGGAGTTTCCCCTCCAACCTATTTATATGTGCATGTAGCTCTTTCAAAAAAAGTCCAGCAATATCTTTACAAGGATAGTCTGTTCCTCATTAGTGAGAATTGGCATTTGAATAGATATGCAAATTAGGCTAAAGAGCTATTTGTAGATCTGAAGCCTGTGTCACGCCAGCTCTATTCCCTGCCCAGGACCTCTTCTTGCTTGACTGGCAGCCTCTATGCTGTGCAACATCAGACAAAGATGTTGTCCGTCAAGCACCAACATTTCAGTGGTGGTAATAAGTTCTCCTTAACACTAGAACTACTGAGGTAGTCATTTTGACTACTTTGCACTATGTATTTCTATATAGGTGTCACGAGTCCAGTAGTTCTACTGTTAAAGACATATGTGCTGATAACAGAAGAGATTTCCAATATTTAAACATTTTTTTTAGTTTATTATTGATATCTTTATAAAGTTAGGATTTTTTATAATATATTCTATTAACTTATTTATCATTTTCCCGAATTCTATGCTGAAAGTGTTGTTTCTACTGCCTTGTTCATGCATTTAGAGTAGCTGATTTGAACTGCAGACCTAGTAGCAAGTGTCCATACTACTCCCTCCTGTGTGAGTTTCTCTCCCCCCCCCATGGTAGATGCTGTCTGAGTATGGAGCAGGGGAGCAGAGAGGCTCTAATAGGGATATTTCTTAGACCTGCAGTTCAAATCATCGGTTCTAAGTGCATGAACAAGGCAGATAAAACAGCATTTTCATCATAGAGTTTTATAGAAAATTAAGCAAGATTAAGGCAATGGAGTATATTACTAATATTCATAACTTTGCAAAGACTGATCATTAAGTAAAAGTAAAATGTTTTATTTCTCTTAAATAATTGTATTTTTTCATTCTGCTATTTCTTGCGGAAATGGCTTGCCAGAAAAAGTGTCCTTGTTCTCCCTTCATGTATTTTAGTCCCCAGCCATGAAACATCTATATCTGTAAAATCAGCAGGGTTCATCAGTGTTTACAGGCCCATTTCCTACAGATGTCAAGTATCTGCTGTGTGAATGGACGCAGTGTCCGCTCATGAAGTGGGTCACTATACAGGGTGTCTGATGATACATTTCTGCATTTTTTATCTAATATGAAGTGTTCCACGACATGAAGTATAAATAACCGGTCTCATAGACTCTTCTTGTTACTGTCTGTGAACTGCAGAAATGGGTTTAATGTAATTTGGGGTATTTTTGGCAGCAGTATACAGTGTCTCATGGCAGTCGGGGGGTTAATATTTTCATTACACAGATGAAGTCTATGAATCATTGCATCAAAAATAGTCCCAGGCACAGTGTATTCATTTCATGTAACAGCCAGTGCATTTGCTATATTGGCCTAAGATATGGGCTGGTAGATAAGGTCCTTCATTATTTCTTGTGTCAGTGCAGCTTGTTCCTGTGATGTGCATTCGTTTATTGCTCCTTGTGAAGCGATGACCTCAGTAAGGTCACTTGTTCTGCTCTTTTCCTGTTTAGAACAGTATTATGACAGGGTAGGAAAAGACATGGTGAATGAGCTGTTGTTTAAAGGGAACGGTCAGCTGCCCGAGCCCCATAGTCCGCCTCCATGGTTCTATTCCATGCTACTTCTGAATTCTATCTTCCTTTGGCTTTGTGTTCTCCATAAACCTTCAAAATCAAGATTTAGTCTGCGAATCTCTCAGGACTAGCCCAAATCTCTTAGGCCTAGTCAAAATTTCTCAGGAGGACTAGCATAGTGACGTCACTGTTGGCTCCTTGCAAATTGCATCCATGTGCTCAGTGTTCTGCAACCCTTGTAATGCGCAATGAAACCAACTCCTAATAGTGGATGTAGATGTTTTGGATTGCATCACAAATAGACTGCCTCACCAGCTGAGCTGACAGTTTCATTCAGCAGTAACAGCAGGTGCTGATACCTTTTTGCTTTTGAAATTCAGATTGCAGCATTTTACTAGCAAAGGGTTTAGGTAATCCAAACAATGACGTGGACAGCTAAAAGTGGCAAAATTTGTATAACAAACAGTGACAGACCTGTACTGGTCATCTTGCAATTGCCTTACCCTGCGCTGCTCTGACACTTGGTATCTCCCAATATCTCCAGCAGCACAGGCTGGAGAAAGGAGGTGGAGAGCTAAGTGCTGGATCACAGGCTACTTCATTGCTTGATGGAAATTGTAGGAACACAGCACAGTAAGCCAGGCGAGAGAAAGGTTTGATGTAAACATCAGATCTGCTGCTGGCAGACACCAAGTGATACTATCTGGATGATAAAATGTTTAGACTTCTATAATAAGAGTATGGATGTATGTAGTGGCATATAATGGCACTATTGATGAATAAAAAAATATGAGTTATAGTAGTGGATAACTTCTTTAAAGGGTAGGAAGTAGGACTAATCCAGGGGAATCAATGCCTTGATACACTTGCATAGTGTGAACGCAGAATAAAACTTGATCAACTGGAGAAGTCTGCCCAGAAGATTGCAGACAAAAACTATACCTTCAACATGGAAACAAGTACCGTAACTAAACACAGGAACTGGAGTGAAGAAACATGGCAGCAGGTGCTCTGTACTAATGAGTAAAAATGTGAAAAATTTATAACAAAAGGCAGTTTGTTCACCGATGGGCTGAAGAACAGAACGAAAACATAGGCATGAACAATGTGGGTTTATGAAAATCATTTAAAATTCAATGTCTGATTCTTATGTTTTCTTATTCCCTGATTTAAAAGAAAAACAAACTTTTTTTTTTAACCTTCACGTATGGATTTTGCACAAAACCCTTGTGAAATTACGTACAAGTGAGATGTACAAGAAAAACCTTTACTGTATTCTTGCGCCTTTTCCTTTTCTCTTCAAAATGTCTCTTGATTCCTTTTCTCTTATAGATGACCTGCAGGTCTTCTCTGTGAAGCATCCAGCAGTCGTCCCTCATAATGTTCACTTTCCTTCTACCTTTTGTATAGTTGTTCAATCTCCTTGATATCCTGATGAAATCTTTCTCCTTGCTCTTTACTAACTGCACTGAGGTTTTCAGGAAAG
Organism: Anomaloglossus baeobatrachus; assembly: GCF_048569485.1. Taxonomy (NCBI): domain Eukaryota; kingdom Metazoa; phylum Chordata; class Amphibia; order Anura; family Aromobatidae; genus Anomaloglossus; species Anomaloglossus baeobatrachus. Next base: position 195,109,676 of record NC_134360.1, on the reverse strand, counting down.
TCCAAGTGGGAATGTAAAAAATGTGACTTCAAAATCATCAGACAACCCAAGGCTTTGAAACATTTCAGCATGTTCTCCACGATGGACTTAGACTTTGGATCTTTTTTTGTTACCTAGAAATTTCTTCACAACTTCTTTAAAAGAACCCCACGCCCTTTTCTCAACAGCTTCAATTTTTGTTTTTAAACACGTCATCCATGAGTTTCAAAATATCCAGACCTTTAAAAAATGCCTTTCTTCAGTTTTTGCTTTGGCCAGTCCCTAAAACTTGGTACACAGGTATTTGAAAGTCTCTCCTTATTTCGATAGAGCCTTCACAAACTGCTTCATCAGGCCAAGCTTAATGTGGAGTGGTGGAAGGAGAACTTTAGTGGGATCAGCTAAACTTTCCACTTGATATTCTCGTTGGTCATCTTTTTTGGTTCCAGTGATGAATCCTACTCCCGGCTGTCCCATTCACACAAAAAGCATGGGTATTTCATGTATCCTTCTTGCTGCCCAAGTAACAAAGAGAAAATTAGCAGGTCACCATATATTGACCATCCTTGATCCTCATAGTTATGTTTCTTGAGACTAAAGTCTAAATTCTCATAGCTTTCCTTCAAGTACACAGAATGCACTACAGATACTTAAGCATACTCGCTATTGTGTAGTAGCATCTTTCAGACATTTTTTGGGATGAATCAATAAAGAGGCTCCACTCGCTCACATTGTAATCAATGTTACGTTTTTCCATCAGCCCAAGAACATCACTGCAATACACTAGAGCACCGTCTTGGGAAAAGTATGCAAGAAACTCCTTTTCTCTTCCATACAATGAAAATAGGTACCAGGAGCTAGCAGGTTCTTTTCCTTTGGTCTATAGTCTAAATGTTCTGCTGAATATTTGAAAAGATCCATGTCCATGTGTAGTATCCATGTGATCCATTTCCATGTGTACGTGGGGTTAAGGGTTAGGCCCACCCCTGCATCTGTACCCGGCACACTAATGTTCTACGGTGTGGAGGACCACGTCCCCCACGGAGAGGGGTATAGTCGGACGATCGAGGGTCCTGTCGTAGGTATCTACTTGCTGAAACTCAATGAATTCCACACTCACGGAAAAGTCAGTGTGCCCTCAGGCAGAAGGGTAGGTCTGGATGGCCTGGGCACAGTCGGGATAGCCTGTTCAGTGGCGGACACCCCCCCCCGGTGCTAGAATGAAGTGTAGTCTGGAATGAGAGGCCTGGAGATGACATAGGGTACCCAGGTGCCGGTGATACGGATTGCTGCAAAATTATATATGGAAGTGAAATTGTAAGGAACCCCTATGGGAAGAATAACGGTACCGGCTAGGAGCGGACCAAGATGTTGCTGTAGACCAAGGAAAATAAAGTTGCTTTGTTTTTGAGAAGAGACTGTTGCTGGACTTTATTTCCTATGGATATGAATGTGATGTCGCCTGAACGATTACGAAGTTCTTCTGTGTGTGGTGCGGCAACGGTGAGGCGAGGGGTTGATGACGGGCTGTACTGTGACCTGTCGTCCCCTGCTACCACGACTACGACCGCTGCCTGCCCCGTGCTCTCCACCACACATGACCAAATCACTTAAATTGAGCTGTGAAAAAAAACCTGTGGCTTGTTGGGCCTATGGACTCATTGTTTGTAAAAACACTATGTGTTGGAATTTTTTCAATATTTTTACTGTATTCAGCAATCAAAAGTATGTAAAAAAAAATCACCTGTACTTGTAAACAATTTTACCCTTACAGACCTGTGTAATTGTCTGTAGGTAACAGTGAAGTTTCTTTGGGGGGGGGGTCCTTGAAGTTTAGGGCTGCATTTCAGCAAATGTAGTTGAGAATTTTCTCCAGAATAATGGTGTCCTTCATGCTGAGAAATACAGGAAGATATTTATCCATCATGCAATACCATCAGGGAGAAGTCTGATTGGCATTAAATGTATTCTGCAGCAGGACAATGGCCCCGAATATACAGCCAATGTCATTAAAAACTATCTTCAGGATAAAGAATAAAAAAGATCATGGAAATAAGTCTTCCTAAAGAGCACTGTTCTCAATGTTATCAAGTCTGTGTGGGATTACATGAACGGTAAGAAGGATTTGCAGAAGCCTCATACACAGAAGATTAGTGGTTAGTTCGCCAAGATGTTTTGAACAATCTCCCTGCCGAGTTCCTTCAAAGCTTTGTACATGTACACACGTGGTCAAAATAGTTGGTACCCCTCGTTTAAAGGGATTTTCCGACTTATTTTACTTATTTTTTGTTATTTCACTATTGGGCTATATTGTGGCAGGTAAGTAGATAGCAACTACCTACCCGACATGCTGTGTTTTAGTATATAATTGGTATTACATATATGACTAATGCATAACCATATAATGTAGAGCATAGGAATGTTAGCAGATAGAAGTTAGAGTAAGGTAAGAATGCTAAAAATGATATAATATAAAGTAGATAGTTTGTTAGTAATAGGAAGAGTCATATGCAGGTGCAGCAGACCCAGAGATAGATACTTTGGTATCCTAGTAGACTTGGAGCACAGAGGGAGGAGCGACAGAGAGTCAGATAGTTAGACAGGCCAGGAACAGGGTAATTCTGCAGAGAGGTTCCTGATGTGTGGACGATCCCTGGTGTGGCGTCCGTCAGAGAATCGGGAGGTCTTCTCCATTGTGTCCTGAGCCTAAAGCGTGCTTTACACGCTGCAACATCGCTAGCGATTGCTAGCGATGTCGTGGGCGATAGCACCCGCCCCCTTTGTTGGTGCGATATGTGCTGATCGCTGCCGCAGTGAACAATTTCACTACGGCAGCATCACACACACATACCTGTTCTGCAACGTCGCTGGAGACACCGAACAATCCCTCCTTCAAGGGGGTTGGACGTTCGGTGTCACAGCGACGTCACAAAACGGCCGTCCAATAGAAGATGAGGGGCGGAGATGAGCGGCCGGAACACGCCGCCCACCTCCTTCCTTCCTCATTGCCGGTGGACGAAGGTAAGGAGATGTTCGTTGTTTCTGCGGGGTCACACACAGCGATGTGTGCTGCCGCAGGAACGACGAACAACCAGCGGCATCCCCCACCAACGATATTATGAAAAGGAGCGACGTGTCAACGATCAACGATTTTTGACGTTTTTGCGATTGTTGATTGTCGCTCCTTGGTGTCACACGCTGCGATGTCGCTAGTGACGCACATCCGGCGTTGTTAACGACGTGACCCCGACGATATATCGTTAGTAATGTTGCTGCGTGTAAAGCACCCTTAAGGCTCTCTTCATGTTGGGCACCCTAGACACCATCCTAGATGGTAAAGGACACGGTAAGCCGTAAAGCCAAGAAACTGGGAAAAGTACAGGTTTATACCTGGCTGCTGGAAGGTTAATTCCCAGGGCAAGGGCTAGACAGGAAAAGCACCCAAGTAGAACTGTGGGAGCAGAACCGGATTGTAAGGCCATGTCTGTCAAGAAGATTATTATATCACTGTATATTGAGTCTTCTAAACATCCCCTTAGAAGATAAAGATATTAGTGGAGCCCTTTTTTTTTGTCCATATGAATGGTTCTTTGCAAATTATTTGACTTGCAACATTATAAAAAAAATCATTCATTCATACTTATCTTCTCCATTGATCTATTTATGGGTCATAAACACAATTTGAATGACTTGTGAGCGGCAATTTCACTTCACAAAACCATCATTGTGCTTTGATGTTTCCCTAGCTCTTCTTTCAGCGTGTCCTGTGCATGTCAAGGAACAAGTTGCCCCAAACAGATCACGATTGGGAATCAAAGGAAATATCAAACATTCCATCAAAAGAAGGAAAATCACAGATCAGGCTTTCAGTTTTCCTCATGTTAAGTTCAGAATTTCATCATTTTCTTAGGTGGTGTTCACACTATAGATCAATAGTAGTGTCCTTTAAACTTGAGCAAATCTGCCCAGTTTTTAAAGTAGAAGACTCTTCAGCTCTTCAGGAAACTAGAGTTTTGGGTTTTGTTTTTGTTTTTTTTTTTTCCTGAAGAATCTTGTGTAGGTTTTTTTAGGTCGTTTCTTTGAGGGTTTTTTTGACGCTTTGTTTTCAGTCTGCATTCTTTGGATGGTCAATATGTGATGGCCTCCAAGTTCTCTCTTTGGTTCTTAGCAGCGATGAGGATACACAGGATTGGACTCAAACAATTGGCCAAGAAGAACATCTTTGCAACCTGAACTCAACAACCTAGCTGAAAGTTTAGTTGATCCCATTGAAGTTCTCCTGCCACCACTCCATATTAAGCTTGGACTGGTGAATCAGTTTGTGAAATCTCTACCTAAGGCCTCTTTCACACGTCACTGAAAAGCACAGACATTTTTCATTGACGTAATAAAGGGGCGTATGTCCTTCCGTGTGCCGTGATTATGGCAGACGTGTGATTTCCATATGCTATCCGTGATAATACACGGAGATCATACTCACCTGTCCATGCCGCTGCTCTCGATGGTGCTGAAGTCTCCTGCTTTTCTGTGTCCGGCCGCTGTGTCTCTCATTGCTGCAGCTACTTTTGGGTCGGCTGTGCAGTGTATAACTGCATATGCATGAGCATAATGAGCCGGCCAGCAGGAGAGAGCAGTGGCCGGAGAAAGCATCGCTGGAGAAGGGGAGTTAAAAAAGCTTTTTTTTTTAAATGTCCGTGATATGTTTCTGGTGCATGTTTCACGGATCATACCATAGTGTGGTCCATGGGACATCAGTGAAAACAGAAAAGAAAAAACAAACTTGTCTCCATGCGGAGCACACAGACACACATGTATGCTGCACGGAAACACGGCAGTGAGAAATCACTGATGTGTGCGCAGACCCATTGATTTTAATGGGTCTGCGTATGTCCGTGATTCTGGTACGTATAAAAACAGCAACATACGTGAAGGGGGGCCTAAAGGAGAGACTTTTAGGCACCGGTGTACCAAGTTTCATGGACTGTCCGAAGCAAAACTGAATGAAGGCATTATTATGTGTCCAGATATTTGGAAACTCATAAAGGACAACAAATACAAAGCAAAAATGAAAGCTGTTGAAAAATGAGATTGGGATTCTTTTAAAGAAGTCGTGAAAAAGGTTCTAGGTAACAACAAAGATCCAAAATTTAGGTCCATTGTGGAGAACACTCTGAAACATTACAAAGTCTTGGGTTGTCTGATGAATGTGAAGTTACATTTTTTACATTCCCATTTAGACGACTTTCCTGAAAACCTCGGTGCTGTTAGTGAAAAGCAAGGAGAAAGATTTCATCAGGATATCAAAGAGAAACAACGACAATACTGAAGTAGATGGAATGTGAACATGATGGGGAACGACTGCTGGACGCTTCACAGAGAAGATCCACAGCCAGTTATAAGAGAAAAGGAAAAGGCGGAATAATTAATTCCAATAAGGTTGCAGAATGAATGTTATATAATCTCCAGAAAATAAGCAGAAAGGGTCGCACTCCACAAGGATCTGGATAGATACAAATCTTTAATCCATGCTCAAATCAGGGATACAGGTGGTGAGGGGAGGTGAGGTTGTGCAGCGCCGGCGCTGGATCAGCTGTGCCCGGCATTTCTCACCTACTATATATATATATATATATATATAATATATATATATATATATATATATATATATATATATATATAATATGAATATTGTGTACATTTTTAGCTACAATAAAGATGTCTCTCATTCATCTCGCTTGTGTGTAATTTCACAACCGTTTTGTGCAAAATCCATGGGGCATAAGAAAATCTAGAAATCGGTCATTGTATTTGAAAAAATTTTCATAAACACAAATTTTACATACCCGTGATGTTAATACTTGTTGTCATAACCAGGAAATAAGTGTTAATAATTATATTTCATTGCAAAAAAAAAAAAAAAGACCCGTTTTGGATCGACCTTGACATTTTGGTACCAAATTTCTCTTCAAAGTTTATAGTGTTTATTCAGAGTTGCTAGTACTTGGTGACATTTTGCTGGACCCTGTACGCGGGGGTGACACCTGTCGCTTGTTTTGTTTTACAACTGCTGAGGTGCGGATGTTTTATTGGATGAACCAAAGAAACTAATCAGTGTAAAGCCCGATCTTTGGAGCCACTTTAAAGAGTTAATTGCAACATTGATTTAACTCCAATTTTTGGGTTTATTGATGGAAACGCTTCCGAATAGCCGCTCTATTTCAAATTACTCTGTAAATGCATCATCAGACTGTTGGTTGCCATGTGCCGCAGCCTGTGTTCTTCAATGCATATGGACTTAGGTTTAGACTACTGGAAAGCCTTTCTTTTGAGCAGAGGTGAGAACAGGAGGGCCACAGGCAAAATTAAAAGTGCGTGATCTCAACATATCCTAGGGCGTCATACCCTCCATTGCTAGATAAGGAGAGACCAATTAGGGCCTAATTAGGGCCAGGCTGTATCTATCTCCATCTCCCATCTAGCTATTGTCACTATAGACTCTGCACCCTACCTTTTTCTGTATTTTTGTTCCTTGGTCTTCTATCTGCCTGGAGTTTAAAACTGTGTTCACATCTGTGTTGGAGACTCCTTTTGTCACAGACTTTGTAAATTCGTCAAGAAGACCATTCCATGTTATCATGATAGAGAACCCAACAAATATGGCGGACTACACTATAAATCAATACGGTCTGCTGACGCTCCTGGTCCCATCATACAATGGATCCAGCATTGTGTCCCAGTTTCCCATATAAACACAACTCCCGCCCTGAGTGTTTGCATATTTCTATCGTACGCCACAATCTAACTACTTTCATGTGTTCAGTTTAATAGGGATTTGTCATAAATTAGTGATTTCTAGGGCTGGGAACACTATAGCCGGGACCTCTGTTGTTGGTTCATGTGTTAATCACTGCTGTTTACACAAAATTCCTGAAGACAGAAGTTTCCATGCATCATTCTGGCAGCAGACAGGCTGTTGAAGTACTGTTGTTCTAGGTTTCCCAGGCTAATGATATCCTTAGAAATGGTATTCATGAAAACAAAGTCCCATGACACTTCATTTTCAACCACATAAATTCCCCCAATGACTGTGATTATGACTTTCTCCTTTTAATCAGTAAACATTACATTCTCTCATAATAAATGGCTGCACACAAGAGAGCTGGATTGGTGAGAGAGTGGCTGATTAGCGGGCACCAGGAGGCCGGAAAAAACCTTATGTTTGCTTTATGTAGAAATAGAAATTCTGTATGTAGGATCTGGAAGGCCTATGGACCATTACTGTACTGGGCCACAATTCTGGTTTTATCAATAGACCATCACGTCAAAGAAACGCTTGCCACAGTGCCTTTTCAATGCATATAAAAAATTCTAACGTATTAAATATTTTATTCCACATATCTAAGTGCAACAGTTTACAAATAAAACTTTCACCATATTCACTGAGGGCGTGTTGCAGTAGTTTAAGGTGAACTTTAATGATATTAAATCTTCATATTTTCACCACTCTGAGATGCTGCATTGTGGATTGAGCATCCATATACCTATGCTACGTTTCTGGGGTGTTTGTTGAAGGTAAACAACCCCCGAATGTTTGTAGAAGTGTGCAGACACGCTATTTACCATGGATTGGAAGAAAGAAAAAAAAAGTAGTTATCGGCCGATCCACTGTCGAGTATCTCGGTCCATCAATAGTTGCTGGAAGGGAAAGGGTTAAAAACTGCTGTGAAGAAGAAACAGAAGTATTTGCAGGATGTGATATTTTATTTCTACATGTTTCGGAGGCACAGCTCCTTCATCAGGATAAAAAAAACCCCCACAGGTGTACCAATATATCCAGGTCCAGGCAGGGACAGGAATCATTGCATGTAAATGTGCTCCTGCTGGTAATCAGGGGAACCAAGATCCACAACAAAGAGACTATTCATTAATGCCCCCCCTCCGTCAATAAACACACATATGCTATGTATGTATGTATGTATGTATGTATGTATGTATGTATATGTGTGTGTGTGTGTGTGTGTGTGTATGTGTATATATATATAATAATATATACTAGCTGTACTACCCGGCTTCGCCCGGGTTTATAACTTGTTATCAAAATAGAATGTATTAACATTCCCGGGATAGAATGTATAAATAGAATGTATTAACGTCCGGGATAGTAACTGTCTCTCTGTTTCTCTCCCATTCTCTGTCTGTCTCCCCCTCTGTATATATCTCTCTGTCTCTCTCTCTATCTCTTTGTCTGTCTGTCTCTTTCCCTGTCTGTCTCTGTCTCTTTCTCCGTCTGTCTCAATCTCTTTCCCTGTCTATCTATCTCTTTCCCTGTCTATCTATCTCTGTCACTTTCCCTGTCTGTCTCTTTCCCTCTCTTTCCCTGTTTGTCTCTTTCCCTCTGTCTCTTTCCCTGAGTTTGTCTCTTTGTCTCTTTACCTGTCTTTGTCTGTCTCTTACCCTGTCTGTCTCTTTCCCTTTCTTTCCATGTATGTCTGTTTCCCTGTGTCTGTCTCTTTGTCTGTGTCTGTCTCTTTCCCTGTCAGTCTGTCTTTGTCTGTGTTTGTCTCTTTGTGTCTGTCTCTTACCCTGTCTATGTCTGTTTCTTACCCTGTCTGTGTCTGTCTCTTTCCCTGGCTGCATTGTGACACGCCAACATTACATATAAGGGCGTGGCTGCGCATTCTTCTGAAGTTCTGGCTGCACTGTGGCTCCCATCCCCATTCGCTTTAATGGAGGCAGGTTTTTTGTCGAATAACTGTAAAGTACAGGGTTAAAATTTCCCCTCAAAACATAGCCTATGACGCTCTCTGGGTCCAGACGTGTGAGTGTGCAAAATTTTGTGGCTGTAACTGCGACGGTGCAGATGCCAATCCCAGACATACACACACACATACACACACACACACACACACACACACACACACACACACACACACACACACACACACACATTCAGCTTTATATATATATATATATATATATATATATATATATATATATATATATTATACAAAAAATATTTATTTCACACTTTAAAATCCATGATGATCAGAAAAATAGATTAAAATGCATAGTCAGATGACGCGTTTTGGATCAAAAAGGATCCTTAGGGTACATACCCAGGATCCGGGCATGCTGCGTCCTGGACACAGTGTGTCCTTTCCTGCGGGACCGTCAGTGCTCTCCTCAGGAGACCGCAGCTGCCTATGCCCACGATCAGGGTTCAGGCCGCTCTCTGTTCTTCCTGCGGAGAACACTCGCGACTCCACAGCAATAAATTGACATGCTACGGCTCGGGAAGCCGCACCATATGTCAGTTTACGTTGCGGGGAAGCAGGAGCACAGTGGGCAAGGGTATTCTAGAAATCCCATCATCCACTGTGCTTGTACTGTACAACACAGCATTTAGGACCCATCGACACACTGCGTAAAAAACGTTGTGAGCCCTTATTGTGAGCACATAGCCAAAGGCATATCATATATGACTAAGGATCTTTTTTTATCCAAAACGTGTCATCTGTCGGTGGATTTTAAAGTCTTAATTAAATATTTTTTGTTTTATATATATTTTTAGGATTGCTAGATACTCTCTTTATGGTGACTCTATTCACCATGCAGCATCTCAGTGTGGTCAAAACATTAAGACTTAACATCACTAAAGAAGACCTTAGTTCTACCGTCTCAAACTGCAATACAACTATGATGAATATTCTGGAAGGTTGTTTTTGTTTTTTTTTTGTTTTAAACTGCTCTACTTTGATATGTGCAATGAAATAGTTAATACATCAGAATTTCTTACACACATTAATATCATTGTGATATTTGTTTCTTTGAAGTGATGGTCTAATAAAAGGACTGAAATTCTGACTATACATAGAATGCATCCCAGGTTGATAGTTGTTGCATATTTTGAAGTTTTACCAATAGCTTCTATCTTTATTGCCCATATCTATAACAAATGGGCAGATTTACTAGTGTCCTTACAGTGCCATGCACTGCACAAGAAAAATTCAGGGTTTCGCCTTATAGCTTCATCTGGAGTATCAAATGAAGCCAAAAGATGAAACCCTGGGTTATAGGAAATAATTTTGGGCTACTGTTCCTGAATCCTGCAAACTCCATTGACTGTTCCAGGCTCTGGTTAACATATTTCCATATGCAAATAGCCTCTCCAGCGAGGAAAATGACTTGAACCCTAGAGCCACCTTTTAGATATAGCAATCGTAAAAATCAATCTCGACCCATTAATGAAAGACTAAGGGGCACTTTGCACACTACGACATCGCAGGTGCGATGTCGGTGGGGTCAAATTGAAAGTGATGCACTTCCGGCGTCGCAGGCGATATCGTAGTGTGTAAAGCCTTTTTGATATGATTAACGAGCGCAAAATCGTCGTAATCGTATCATCGGTGTAGCGTCTGTCATTTCCAGAATTTGGAAATGACTGATGTTACGATGTTGTTCCTCATTCCAGGGGTATCACACATCGCTGTGTGTGAAGCCGCAGGAGCGAGGAACATCTCCTACCTGTGTCCTGCGGCTTGCGCCAGCTATGCGGAAGGAAGGAGGTGGGCGGGATGTTTACGTCCCGCTAATCTCCGCCCCTCCGCTTCTATTGGCCGCCTGCTGTGTGACGTCGCTATGACGCCGCACGACCCGCCCCCTTAATAAGGAGGCGGTTCGCCGGCCAGAGCGACGTTGCCGGGCAGGTGAGTGCATGTGAAGCTGGCGTAGCGATAATGTTCGCTACGGCAGCTATCACCATGATAGCGCAGCTGCGACGGGGGCGGGGACTATCGCGCTCGGCATCGCAAGCATCGGCTTGCGATGTTGTAGTGTGCAAAGTGCCCCTTAGGATTAGAAGCCAAGCCAGAAACTCCATTTGCAGACACATGTTCTGGGGTGTTTGCCTCTCCTCAGTGCAAAGCAGGAGATATGATTTGGCTAGGTGAGAAGCTTTTGACTGAGGCTCTAAGGGGGAACGTTTCTCTTTGTGGAGGGTGCAAAACCAGCGTAAAGATACCTATTTTCAGAATTCTGGCACATTTTAGTTAGTAAATTTCAACTATTATGCTTGTAAATTGGGCTTTACCTTTTGAAGAGTTTCCCCTCCACTACATGGCGGGTTGTGTGCTTTCTTTCTCACTACATGTTATGGTATACAGAGTCGTGTGGCTTGTTTTATGGGCTGCCTAGCACTCGGATGAGACTCGAGGATACTGTTTGTGATATACCCAGCTAATCA